>NC_056523.1:104210540-104337173 GCF_019175285.1 Sceloporus undulatus
GGCAGGGGGTCTCTTAGGGGCCCTCTGCCATCCCTGGAGTCCTCCAAGAGGACTCCAGCGACGGCAGGGGGTCTCTTAGGGGCCCACTGCCGTCCCTGGAGTCCTCCAGTGCTGGCGGCTCCCACCGGCTTTTTTGCCAGCCTCTGACGGGGCCTGGGGCCCTGTTAGGGGCCGGCAAAGAGGAGGAGTCCTCCAGCGCTGGCGGCCCCCACCGGCTTTTCTGCGGCCTCTGATAGGGCCTGGGGCCCCGTCAGGGGCCGGCAAAGATGGGGAGGCCTGGCTCCTGGAGGGTGGAAGCTCCGCCCCATCACGTGGCCCCGCCCCTCGAGGGTGGAAGCTCCGCCCCCGGCCCCCCCAGTCGCCTGAGGGAAAGCAACCCGGCCCCCGGCTCAAAAAGGTTGCCTACCCCTGTTGTAGACTATCAAAGTTAATGTCAACTGTTCTTTGTTTTGGCCTGCTTCATACATTGTGTGTTAAAATAAGTGAGGAAGAACAATCCTAATCCGCAGATATAGTTTCCTGGGAGGGGATTAGGATTGGGAGGTTGTTGTCCTCTTCCAGTGGTAGGAGGAGTTTGGCCACCACAGATTTCTTTCCTGTGTCCAGGGGAACTTGATAGGAGACTCGTGCTGTCAAGAGCCAATAGGCCCTAAATGGGGCATTCTGGGAACAGAGGTGGAAGTGGTGGTAAATGTACTTTTGCCCACTCCCCTGTTCCTGGAACCCTGGGGATTTTACCTCTCATTTTAATGACTGGATGGGAAAATAATTGAAAATTGACCTGGTGCTGTTAATGGGAATTGTCTTCCCTTTTGAATGAGGCTGTACATCTGGTGCTTTATTGCATCCCAGACTCTTTGGACTGGACTGCACAGTTTTACTTACGTGGTGCAGATTTTGCATGTTTTTGTTGTTCATAATTCTGCTTATAATATTCATTGGGAAAGGAGTTTTATTTATTTATTTATTTATTTAGGTACAGTATTTATATCCCGCCCTGCCTGGCTCTCAGGGCAGCTTACATTTATTATTTTTTAACCAGACAGTTCCCTGCCCGCAGGCTTACAATCTAAAAGACACGACACAAAAGGAGAAGGGAATGGTGAGGGGGGGAGGGGATCAGGTCCAGCATTCTTCTCTCCCTCTGAGGCCTGGACCAAGGCAGATGGACCGGAGGGAGGGTTCTTCTTCTTCCAGGCAGGCCTGGTGGAGCTAGCCTGCCTCTCTCTCCCTCAAGAGTTATGTAGGATATTGGATTATTGCTTTCTGGGAATCTTATCCAGGCAGCTTTTCTCCCCATGGTCTATTATTAGCTGAACATTTTCAAGTTTGTTTTCCAAGTTATAAGAGGAAAACAGTTTTCTTTGCAGGATTATTCAGAGGACCTATCTACTTGCAGTTTATAACTGCCACCAGCCGGATTCGTCTGAATGCTCCCACGTATGTCTTGAAAACTATGGTAATCCAAGTTACTTGTTTCTCCCAAGCATCTGTTGCGCAAGGCAGACAAAAGGTTGGACATGGTGGCTTATGGTGACCCTCGAAGAGCCCAAAATGGTGTGGGGTGGCCCCTTAAGCCCATAGCATGCCGTACCCTATGCTATGAGAAGACAGGCCTAATTCCCACTGTAAAGCTTTAAAGCTATGTGAAGGTCCAGCTTCACATTTCATGTGGATTCATAACTGATTTATCACTTCACCTCCACACTGAAATATTGCTGGGAAGAGCTAACAGTTCAGGCAGAGCTGTGACTGAGACAGAGTTAAGAGACATTCTGCCTCTTGTCTTTGGTCAGAATTCGCATCTGTTTCTGTTCTGATCCCTGTTCTTTTGCTCCAGCTGTTGGGACAGACAAATTGGGAGACCTCCCCCCCCCCGTATATCCAATTAAAAAAAAAAAAAGAACATGGCACATCAGTTGTGCATATCCAGTTCCAGAAATCCAGTTGTGGCTATCTTGGACTTCATAGTCAGATTCTCAAGGTGAAGCCAGACATGATTGAAAGCACATGCCACAAGTTGCAATAAATGTGTGTTTATACATAGAGACCATTGGGTATAAACCAGTGTTCTGTGTTCTAGAACAAGGAGTATAGAACATGGGTCCTCCAGATATTTGTGAGCTACTACTCCCAATCATTAATTAGGCTGGCTAGGCCTAGAGTTCCACAGCAACTAGAGGGTCCAACCCTATTCAGGAATGTACTCTGTCTGTCCCATTGTCATATTTTATTACATTGAAATCCATAAATGAATGTGTTGTCTGAACAAGTATTTCCTTTTTGTCTGTATTAAACATTATGGCCAAACAAATGCCAAGAGCTCTAATATTCACAATGTGAATTACAATGTAGCAGAGGAGATTTCTGCATCATCTCCCTCCGCCCCACATTGTTCATAATTGTATAAAACTGCATTCACATGGACACAACAAGATCACATCTGCCCATTCTTTTTCATCTAAGTTACAAAATAAAAAGGAATACTGCATATACTCATGTATAGTTCTAGAAATTTTAGTCAAAAAATTGACCCCAAAAACAGACTCAGTTTATCCACAGGTCAATATAAGTAACTGTACTTTAACTCTTATAAAAGAAGGAGCCATAATATGTCCTGGAAGCACTGACATCTCCCCCCCCCCCCCCGCCCAAAACCACCCAGCTTTTAGTGTGAGCACAGTCATAATTGCTGGAATTTTGTAAGTTCTTTGTCATTGTTTTCCTTTGCTTCATGCTTTAGCTACTTACCCTCAAATTATTCACAGGTCATACCAGTACCCATAATCTTTCCCCAAAATCTGCCCTTGACTGATACATGAGGTTGACTTATAGCCAAGTATATATGGTAATTCTGCAAAACAAATTTGGGTGACAAATAGGGAACACAAAAACGAACATAACTTCATATACATAATATCTAATCATGTGATTACTACTTTGCTAGTACTAAATCAAATGTAAAGATTCTGTGCACCTCTCTCTCCATGAGCAGAGAAGAAAGACCTCCTATGTGGACCTGTCTTGAAACCTATTGCTGTGGCAAAAGTGGGTTTTCTTAGTGCAGTGTACTAGTAAAGGGTGGGGGAGCTTTATTCATTCATTCATTTATTTTATTTTATTTCCCCCCAGCTCTTCAGCCACAGAGGCTCTCAGAGTGGCTTACAGATTGTTAATTTGACAGTTCCATGCCCTCAGGTTTACAATCTGAAAAGACATGACACAAAAGAAGAAGGGAATGGCAGTGGGCAAGCGGATCAAGGCCAACCGATACTAGAGCTGGCTTTGATTTTTTCCCCCTCCCACCAGAACTTGTAGGAGGGAAAAGAAATTGAAAAAAACCACCCTTGTGCTAACAAATGTGAGGGGGGGGAGTTGCTCCCTACCTTCTGCCCTGGCTAGAGCAAACCCACAGCAAATGGAAAATGGAGAATCCATTGGGTTGCCATGTGGATATAGTATGGGGGAGATGAAAGTAGGGCATTGTCCCTATCCCCCCCCCCCCCATAAGAATTCTGCCACAGTGAAATTTTCCTTCATTCCCCAAATTTCTAGCATTGTGGAGAACGAGACACTGGTAATGATTCACATATAGAATTCTTCTATTTGATGTGTTTGCATCTCCCTGGTAGCTTTGCTTGCCCATTTTCTCTGGATGCCTAAACTCTGTTCCTTTATGACCTACTGAAGTTTTAAGTTGCTGGAATGCTAGATATTCAAGGAGTGAAGGAAAGTTTTGTTGGGGAGCAGAATTCTTCTGGGTGGGAGCAGTAACTTGAGTCACTACTTCCTAAACCTTCAGAAGTACTGGCTCTCCTTGCAACAATCTCCTTTCCCTTGCTCCATGAGTTTGCCTTAATCTCTTCTCTCCAAAGCTCCAGTCTTTTCAAACTACTTTAAACAAAACCTTTTCCTCATTTAAATTCACTTTAGTTGTTACTTTCTCTTATTTTTCCTTCTCCTTTCTTTTGTTTCCACTCTGTGACTGCTTTTCTGAGATGGAAAGCTTAAATACCCTAAAGGCACCACATCCTGTCTGATCTTAAAAGTTAAGCAGAGTCATCCCTGGTTATTACTTGGATGGTGAACCACCAATGCATATCGAGTTCTCTAGGCTATATTTCAAAGGAATGGCAAATACTGAGTATTCTTTGCCTTAGAAACACCTATGAAATCCCTGGGGCCACCATAAATTGACAGGCAACTTGAAGGCACATGCACACACACACATTCTATATATCTGTGTTGGAAAAAAGGTCAACATTTAAAGATTTTTTGTGATCTTGGACCCTTTTGCAAATAACTTTTATAGTCAGTTTATAGTCAGTAAAGTCCCATATTATGGATTATCATCCAAAAATGGCAAAAACTCTAGTAATCTCACCCAGCAGGGAGAAAGCTTCTAAAATTATTTGTTTTTCTTGTATGAGGGAAGGAAATAAGTGAAGATTTACATTCTTGTGTAGCACTGTCAGTATTTTTAGTCAGTGCTCTATGTGAGTCACAATATTTTTTTCTGCAGTTGCAAGCCAATACAGTACATCAGAGTTTTGTTTTGCTTCTTGTTTTGTTTTGTTTTTTATAAAAAAAGAATGGTTTTTCAAATTCTTTTTCAAGTTCTGTAGATCTAAGAAGATGGTAAAAAATAGAGGGATGCCAGCAGTCAGATGGGTACTTACCTGCAGTGCCAGGGAAGATACTTCTACACATGCCCATATTTTAACCATACCTCTGTGGTTTATAAGTTTTCAGTGTGAATTCTCAGTGTGTTGCTCACAACTCGTACAATCCTTCTATTGAATACTTGATGGTGGTCTTACAGCTGCTGAGACAGTTCTGTGGAGTTTTTCATTAAGCATATTCAGCCTTTGGTGAAAATAAATGGTGTTGTTATATCCAACACTGGATGTGTGGCATTATTAACTTCCTTAAAAAGTTTGGAAATGTTACTTTTTGGACTGCAATTCTCAGAATCCTCTAGTCAGTCTGGCAACTACAGAAGCTGGCTAACAGTCTGTGGGAGTTGTTGTTCAAGAAACAACATTTTCATGCTCTGACATAAAGGGGAGAGAGGAGGAAAAAAGCTACTTCCCACCTTCTGTCCTGGGTTGTTGTTGTTGTTATTGTTGTTGTGTGCCTTCAATTCTAATTTATGGTGATCCTAAGGTGAACCTATCATGGTGTTTTCTTGGCAAGATTTGTTCAGAGGGGGCTTGCCTTTGCTCTTCTCTGTGGCTGAGAGTATGTAACTTGTTCTAAGACATTTAGTGTGCTTCCATAGCTGAGGGGGGATTTGAACCCTGGTCTCTAGAGTCATAGTCCAACACTCAAACCACTGCATCACCCTGTGTTTCAATGAGTCTAATGATTAGAACATCCCTCACGTCACGTGAGTCACGTGTCCAGATTACTGGAGGAGGCTATAACAGAACCCATAATTCAACAGGGAACATTCTGCCTCACAGGATTGCAAATTCTCAAATTAGTGAGATTTTTTCAGATTATGCAAACTTTTAAAAAAAAGAAATACCAATTGATCAGCATTTTTCTTCATGTATGATCATTGTGTGGGCAGAAGAAACCCTTAGGAATTTCCTGAATCTTGGTGGAAGAGTTCCAGCAGAAAACAAGAAATCCTAAAACATATTTTTGGAAACTGATTTATGTGCTCTTCAAAGGGGATTTGTTCACTGGTATTTTGGCACAGAATATTAAATTTGCAGTCTTTCTAAAAGCTATGATCTCACTTGTTTGTCACATACTGTGAATATTAGATTTGTTCAGTTGCATTACCAAGATGTCAGCCTCCATTTGCCACCTTCTTGATTTTCTGCAAACTGTTCCACTTCTTAGAGTTCATCTCTTCATGGAATAAAATGATCATTGATGCCTTGCTTGTTTAGAATTATTCTAGTTTATGATTATTTTAAAAATCTCCTCCTAAAGCAATTCCCATGAAATCCGGTTTCTGCCCCATCTGCCTTTGTTGTTAGGTTTTGCTTTGTTCAGGAAGAGTGTACAGTCAGCCATTCTTATACACTGATTCAAGCATCCACGGTTTGAAAATGTTAAAAAAAAGGTATAAATTTCAAATATCAAACCTTGATGTTCCATTTTTTATAAGGGACACCATTTTGCTATGTCATTGTTTTTAATGGGACTTGAGCATCCACGGATTATGTTATCCACGGGGGATCTTGGAACCAAACCCCAGCGTATAACAAGGGTCCACAGTATTTGGTGTGCATAAAAGGAATTGCTATGCATCAGGAACATGTGGTTCTCTAAATGATGTTGGACTCTAAATCCCATGGTCCCTGCTCCTTAGCCATCTTTAGTGTTGTCAGATTTTCAAAATAGCATTAGGAGACATTCAAAATTGATGACATGCAGGGTTGGCAATCAGGAAGTAGCTGTTAACAAGTTTGTGTTCTACAGAAAGGCCTAATGAAACTATTGATTTCAGTTAATTTAGGTCCAAAACACACTGCAGAAATAAACCAGTTTGCTTTAACTGCCCTGGCTCAATGTTAGGGGATTGTGGGAACTGTAATTTTGTGAGACATTTAAACTGCTCTGTCAGAGAGCTCTAGTGCCACAGTAAAGTGCAATTCCCAGGATTCCCTAGCACTGAATCAGGGCAGTTAAAGTGGTCTCAAACTGGATTATTTCTGCAGTGTGTTTTGAACCTTAACCATGTATTTTTCTGTAAAATTAAAATATTGTCCACACTCATAAACTGCATAATGCATGCATTTCTGTCCTTATGAAGGGCTCACACCCCAAAATATGGGATTTTGTGATATCTTGCTCAGGAAATGAGTTCCATCCCTCAAATAGAGGACATGCTTTATAATAAGGGACACCTGGCAACCTTGACCATGTTTGCTGGTACTGATTAGAAGTTGGAAGCCTAAAAAACATTTGAACAGACATACGTTTCCCGTCCCTGCTGTACAGACTGTCAGCAATACAGTGTAAGAAAGTAACTCCTGAAAAGTATATCTCAGAGTTTCAGATGGAGGTGAGGCTGTTAATTCAAGTTTAAAGCTGTCTACAGTATTAGTATACTTCTGAAACAATTTAGATTTTGCCTAGAAGCCAATTGTGCATTAGCTCATTTCAAAATGAACAAAGAAATGCATTCGTACTTCCACTGAGAGAGTATTCTTTATTACTGTCCATAAACTTAGCAAGCTCAAATTGGCAACATGTAAATTAAATTAAAATCGCAATGTCCATTAAGGAACACAATTGCTAAAACAGTCATACCATACAAGCAGAGAGTATTCTTGTAGCTTGAGCTTCTCTTTAGGTAAGGTATAATTTTAAAGGTATGATTTTCTTAGCAGCACTGAAAATGACAAAGAGAGCTCTGGGAGTGTTATCCTACTTTGCAGGCAAGATAAATGCCTCAGATATTTGCACAACATATGGAAATCTACTGCAAAAGCCTGTCTAGTGTGTAGAACCAGCCATAGTCAATGTCTTCCTGTGTTTACATATTTTATCCATCTCAAAGGATGTTTGCTGGGTTTTGTGAGAATTATGTTGGTCTTTTCTGGGCTCATTTTGAGTGTCTAGCTAAAACAGAAATAAAAAATGGCCTTAAGAAGCCAGGACGTGATCTCTAGATTGTTTAACTTTGGCAGGATCCACTGATTTCGGTTGTTGTACCTATAAAGCACCATGCAAATTTATGATGCTATATAAGCAAACTATTATTATTATTATTATTATTATTATTATCATCATCATTATTATTGCTATTACTATTTTCAGTTTTAGGAGACTCCAGTTCTGGGATGTACTGTATTTCCAGTTTTATGTTCTGTTGAAGCTGATTGTTGTATTTAAGCTTGTGCTTTTCCACCTTAACTATGTTGTCGCTGTTCTTATTGTTATTTTGCGTGTGTGTGCTGTTTTTATAATTAAATCTTCTTTCAATGGAAAAATAAAATATAACTGAACTTCTAAATGAAAATCTTTAAAAGAAATAAAACTATGTTTTATAATTTAAAAAATTGGGAAGATAGATGAACTTTATGTAATACACCATTCTTTTTTAAAATCATGCTGTATATAGGCAAGCAAAGGATACAGTTTGAGTGCATGGTATCTGGGCTGATTCGTATGAAACCTTTACTATTTGGATGCATAGTGGAAGATGAAATGACTGATGTGAGCCGCTGTCACAGTTAACAACTGATATGGCCCTTTTGTATATTGTACTTGGATGTTCATCCTGGAGAGCACAAAAGGGTTTGTGAGAATTAGCGCTACAATATGGGGTTGCACTGTCTGCTTTTCTCTGGTTCTTCTGAGGCTAAGATTTTGTTTTACCTGCTGCTGCAGTGAATCTTTTGTTCACTTGTAAAAATGTCCTTTATTTGCAAAAGACAACAATTGGGTGGCACCCCTCCTTTTGTTAGCTAAATCCTCTCTTTCAAATAAAGAAGGCTATTTTCCTTAATGGCTAATTGTAGGTAACATTGTGATTTGAGCTGGCAAGTATTAAATTATTCCTTCAGGGATCTGGTACTTAAACATGCCTTCTTATTACTAACTCATTTAAATTAAATTTGAAGAAGTGTGCCAGAGTACTTAATTGAGTCTTATTATTTCTTTGGTGAGAATGTTTTAGTTCTTATTCCACAATTCATTTGCATGCCTTCAGGACATCTTAATTTTCATGGAATAAATATTTAATTCAATATGATGATGAAGCATGATGGATATCTACAAAGGAAACGAATAAAAAGAGCTATGGATCCACTGCTATACAATTCTTGCATGGAAGAGTAACAAATAGCAGCGACTGAAAAGCAGTGCCCAATGCCATGGCTTCACTCCTAAATCACTCCTTTTCATTCATTGTTTCTGGATGGGGTATCACACCACAGCTGTTCTTAAGAAGTCATTTCCAAGAGGGTGCTGTTGTGACTCTACATGTTTTTGCTTCTTTTGTGGCTATATGGAAAAGTCCAGTTTCTAGGCTTTTATATTTTCTTCCCACTTCTTGCTATACTCCTTATTAACTGTCATGGCTCTGCAAAGCTTTTCTTGCAAGATGTATATTAGCTTCTAAGAGTTCTGACTGCTCTTTTCTTTCTAAACCTCAGATATGAATTAGTTGTCAGGCCGAATTATTTTAAAAACCCTATCCTTTTTTTTTTCAACATTAGTGTTAGACTATTAGGTAAGTGAATCTAGGTTTCTTGAAGTTAAAGAGATTTATGGCTTAGCTGAGAGCCTAATGCTGGGTGTCTTGAAATGAATAAAGATGTAATCACATTGGCTTTACTTCACTTGATAAATATTTACATTTCACTGTGTTGGATCAAGAATTTTATTCTGGCAGGAAGGTCTGTTGGCAGAATTTTGCTGATACTGCTTCTGTTATCGGATTTTTGGGGAGGGAGACTTGCAACCATCCCTCCTCCTCTCTGCAACCCCAAGCATCATTTCCCCAAAGTCTCCCACTAATGGAAAGAGCCCTTTTGATTCTGAGAAGCTTATGCTTGATATGGCTTTGAATGTGAAATTATTAATAGAATTCATTCAGAAGAATGGATTGCCTGTGTCTGGATCATTGTGTTTTTCTTTTGTACATAAAATAAAATAAGAATGGCATTCCTTATGTGCTTTTGTAAAAAAATAATCCCCTTTCCTGCAAATGTTCCATACATTTTTTTCTTATTTATTACCTGAATAGTCTTTACTTGTTTTCTTTCTTTTTAGCTGCCCAGTTGGATAATATGGGCTTCAGCATTGTCAAGAAATGCATTCATGCTGTTGAAACAAGAGGTACGGTATTATATCAGATGTTCTTTGACCTTTGCTGAAGTTCTGGATCTATTTCTAGATGCAGCATAAAAGGTTTATAAAGACCTGTGAGGAAGGCTAAAATAGCAGGGATTTAGGTATTCTTATGAACTCTGCCTTGAACATCATCCTTTGCTAATCCAATTTTCAAAGGAAACAAAGAATAATTTCAGTATATTCCTTCCCATTGTGAGAAAGTCTTTGAAAACTGTGCAGTTTTCAAAATCTGCTTGCAGTTCAGGATTTATTCTGCACAAACTTTGCCTATGGTATTTTTGCACAGAAAACAGCATTTTTCTGTACTGTAACAGACATTTCTACATGGAAGAAATATATATCTTGCTGGCCAGCGGTGGCTCAAGCGGTAAAGATGCTGACTCTTCTGATGTTTATCACACTATACTCTTAAAGTGCTACTATTCCACTTTGACTCCTCTAGCTGCCTCCTGTTGCATTCTGGGATTGGCAGTTTTAAGGAGGAGTATTTAGAATTCTCAGGCAGAGAAGTTCTTCTGTTGATTGTACGATCAGCAGGTTGGCATTTTGAGACCCAGGTGCCATATTATGGAGTGAGCTCCCATCACTAGTCCCAACTACTGCCAGCCTAGCAGCTTGAAATCATGCAAATGAAAGTAGATAAATAGGTACCAATTTGGTGGGAATGAGTCTCACAGAGTAGTCTTTGACAACACTGGCTCTTTGGCTTAGCAATGGAGATGAGCACTGCCCCCTATGGTCAGACATGACCTGACATCTTGGTCAAAAGGGAATTTACTTTCTGTACAGAAAATGCTGTTTCCAGCTCAGAAAACGCCATATTCTGTGCAAAAATGCCATGTGTGAAGTTTGTACAGAATAAGTCTTTTTATATAGAATAACTGCAAAGATTCTCATCAGTCTAGGATTCTATTCATCAGCTCTTCCAATACTCACAAAACATGTTTTTCAATCATTTGGTGGGAATATTTTTGCATATTCTTTCCACCTGTATGTTGTAACTTCAGTCAGATTTATAGCAGTGCATAATCCCTTTCAGACTGTTACACTCATTATGTAAAGGTCTTGGAAGTTGCCAGACATCAACCTTTAAGGGCAATGTCCATGTGCTTACATTTTAATCCCACACAGAAGTGGGCAAATAGATGCACACAGCTTCTGTTGCACTTACATAGCAGATGTTAGCTTCCAAAAAATTCTCTTGGGATTTTGAGAATGACGCATCAGTTCTCAAGGCCTGGTTTGAAATCAATCTGAGAGAAAGTGGAAGACATCTCTATCAGTGAATTAAGTTTTAGTCTCCTAGTTACATGTGCATTTTTGTGATTAACTGCATCTTCCTAGAGTCTAGACCAGTCTAGTGAAATGCAGCACTGTTTTTTTGTTTTGTTTTTGTCCCCCCCCCCCCCCCAAAATCTCTTCCCATATTGACTTCTGGGCTTGATCTGTGGCTTTCTAAAGCAGTTGTTAAGTTGTAGTACAGATAATGTATTAGTACAAGTCTCCCTGGCTCTTTAATTCTAAAATAATAACACAGATTGATGTCATTTTGAAAAGGTTGTTTTAACAGTGCTGGCCTTTCTTCCAATTGTATGTTAAATAAGATCAGCAAATTCATTATTTTTATTATCAAACCATATAATCACACTCACCATTATTTCAAAAGTTTACATTTGATCTGTTTGATCCCTTGTTTAAGACTGTGTTAATAATAATAATAATAATAATAATAATAATAATTTATATCCCACCCCTTTGAGGTCAATCGGGGCGGCTAACAATAATAAAATACAATACAATATATATCAAAATCTACTTCCCTCCCCCCTTAAAAAAGTTATTAAATCAATTATTATTAAAACCAACAAATTAAAACAACATCAACACATACACACCATTACAAAACAAACAAAAACAAAACAGCAAACTGTGGCAGTGTTATTGGTTGAGGTGAGGAAAGAATAACCTTTTCTTGTATTTCTGTGCTGGACAGTAACGTGCAACATACATCTTCAAATCTGGGTATCTAAATAGAAAAGAAGGCCATCAATGATTTTGCTTAATCTGCAACTTTTATAGCATGTATGGACCTATGAGGGCGATTCAGTGTAGCTCTGTGAAACACCTTTTGTTTTTGTTTTTTAAAGAGAAATATTATATTTCTTTTCAGACAGTTCCCCAAATTAAATATTATTGCTTCTCCCCCTAGGGATCAATGAACAAGGACTATACAGAATAGTTGGTGTCAACTCCAGAGTTCAAAGGCTATTGAGTATCTTAATGGGTAAGTATATTTTGAAGGCAATGTTGCTTTTATTTGATAGTGCCCATTGTGCTAATACAGTTCTGGACCCTCTCATGTAAAAGAAATTCTGCGTATGCTTGAGCCCCATTAGAAGTAATGAGGCTCATGCTCGTGGCAGCACAGCAGTGCACGCACAACACGGGCATGTGCGCTATTACTCCTTCCGGCGCACAGTGCTGCTTCTTCCGTCACTCCTTTCAGACGATGCTGAAAGCAGCGTACAATGTGCCCGTGTATGATGCGGGTGCACTATACCTGTATTTGAGAGTGAATGAAAACCTACTGATAAGAATTTAATTCTTGGACAGAGATGGGGGAAATCACTTGTAGCATGAGGCCATTCTTTGTAATCTTCATGCACTGGAGTGCTCAGTCATAGAAAACCACTTACTTAAAACAGAAGAACATTTTAACAGTTAAACTGATATCTGTATTTTCTGCTTGATTTATGTTTCATAAATGTGTCTGACTTCCAAAATAAAACTTTATGGTCCATTTTACAGTTTGTTACTGCATGACCAACATGGATGTTCTCAGGCTTTTGCCATTCTTCTGAGATTTTCAATTTAATTTTTCCATGGCACTTTCCAGTTCTTTTCTTGTACTTTCTCTGTATGTTTGTGAGTGCATGCATGTTGAAGATGTAAGTATCAGGGTAGATAACATGGGGCTAGATGGGCCAGTGGTCTAAATTATTGTACGATGGTTTCCTAGGTTCAGTATTGTATTTCAGAGTACAGTCGGTCCTCCTTATCCATGGATTCTTTATCCACAGATTCAGTCATCCACGGCTTGAAAATATATATATTTTTAAAAGAACATAAGAGACATTGTTTTACCATCCATTGTATTTAATGGGACTTGAACATCCACAGATTTTGGTATCCACCGGGAGTCCTGGAACCAAATCCCAGCAGATACCAAGGGCCCATTCTAGTTGTGTAATCATTATTTATTCTGAAAAATGACTACTTCATTCTCTAAAGAGTTTATTAATTAAACAGGATGCCTGCATTTCTTTTCTATTGCAACATGGGATTGCTCTGTATCAATTAGCATACATACAGCTTCAGAACTGAGAGCCTTTATTTCTCCTCTCCATTTTAGTGTGACTCATGTCATTCATGGTTGTAATTCTGGCACTTTCAATTTTTTTCTACTCCTCGAATCAAAACATGTGGATGGATGCTATGTTTTGGGATTTTTTTTTGTTTACAATTGCAGACCTGTGTTTACAGAGAAGTGGAATTAGAGTGGCAGGTTAAGGTTTTATTTAAATGGCAGTACAGTGTGCCATTGGGACTTGAGCATGCACAATATTTGGCTTACGCAGAATGTACCCCTCGCATAAGCCAAGGGCGCACTGTATTCCCAAGTTTCAGGAGAATACATTTTCTTTAAAGTGACAGTGCCATCAGAGTTTGTGGAGCAGCATTTCTCTATTAAACAAGCATCCTCTGTGGCTGCGGTGGTTTGACCTTGAAGAATTTTTTTGAGTATGAGAATCATAAAATTGAAAGAGACCACAAGGGTTATCCGGTCCAACCCCCTGCCCTGCAGAAAGACACAGTCAAAGCACTCCCAACAGATGGCCATCCAGCCTCGCTTTAAAAACCTCCAAAGAAGACTCCACCACTTGCTGAGGCAGTGTGTTCCACTGTTGAACAACTCTTACCATGAGGAGGGTCTTCCTAATGTTGAGGTGGAATCTCTTTTCCTGTAGTCTGAATCCATTGCTTCTTGACCTAATCTCTGAAGCAGCAGAAAACAAGCTTTCTCCATCCTCAATATGGCATCCCTTCAAATATTTAAATAAGGCTATTATGTGACCCCTTAACCATCTCTTACCCGGGCTGAACATACCAAACTCTCTACGACACTCCTCATAGGGCATGGTTTCCAGACCTTTCACCATTTTGGCCACCCTCCTCTGGACATGCTTTAGCTTCTCCGCATCCTTCTTGAATTCTATTTTATCAAACTGGACACAGTATTGCAGGTGAGGCCTGACCAAAGCAGGATAGAGTGGCACTATTATGTACTTCCCTCGATTTAGACAGTGATGCAGCCTAGAATTGCATTGGCTATCTTGGCTGCTGCATCACATTGCTGAGATGTTTAGCCTGTAGTCCACCAAGACTCCTAAATCATACGTGCATATATTGCTGTCAGGCTAGGTGTCACACACCCTATATCTGCTCATTTAATTTTTACTGCCCCAGTGTAGTATCCTACATTTCTCCCTGTGGAGATTCATTTTGTTAGTTATGACTCAGCTCCCTAATCTGTTAAGGTCATTTTGAATTCTGACCCTGCCCTCTGGGGTATTAGTTACTCCCCTTCCCCAATTTAATTTCATCTGCATATCTAATAAGTATGCCCTCTTGAATCATCATCCAAGTCATTGATAAAGATGTTGAATAGCACTCGGCCAGGACAGAACCCTGTGGCACCCTTCTAGTCACTTCTCTCCAGGATGAGGATGAGCCATTTATTGAGCAGCCTTTGGGTTTGGTCAATCAAGCAATAACAAATCCACCTAACAGTCACACTGTCTAGCCCACATTTTACTAGTTTACATATACACTGCGCCTGCGTTATACAGGGAGGGAGGGGTGGCACATCCCATAGAGATGGACAGGGCGTGTGCCCATGGCGTGATTGTGCCACCACACCACCGTGTACATGAGCCCCATTCATTTAAATGGGGCTCGAGCATAGGCATTTTTTATTTTACGTGAGGGGAGTCTGGAACAGGTCCCCCGTGTAAACAAGGGGCGTACTGTACTTACCTATACATATTTCATCATTTGTTTCAACATCACCTATACATTGATATTTAAAATCATTCAAAGAGTCTGCAAACTTCCGCTTTGCTGAAGACAGATCTGTCAAAAGAGGAGGGAGGGGTTGACTAGTGATATTAAACACTGAACCACAGACTAACAGAATACAACTTCCTTCTCCTTCTCTTCACACATGCTTGGTGGAAAGTGCACAGGGGGATCTCAGTAATTAATGAGAAGCCCTGATGGCCACAGTAAACTTAACTACCCTAAAGATCCTGTCTGACCTTAGAAGCTAAGCAGGGTCAGCCCTGGTTAGTACTTGGATGTGAGACCATGAACAAGTACCATGTGCTGTAGGCTCTAAAGGCTTGTTCTTTGATTTGTGTTTTGCCACTGCATTCCCTTTGCAAACCTGTATGCAGTTGCACGATACACGGTAAACTCCTGCAGCCTTGAGAAGGTCTCTCCTGTCCTTTGCTGAGTGAAGCATTTGCTGGATTTTCTTGGTTGGTTTGTAAACCATTTGGAGGTTGTACTTCCTCACCTGTTTCCCTATTCTATCTGTGACCCCTTTGATGTATGATAAAAATACCTTTCATTTGGGTGGTGGTTTGTCCTCCGGCCTGCAAGGGAGTTGACCAGGCAGGCCCAACTCCATCAGGGCTAGCCTGGAAGAAGAGACTCCTCCCTCCCTAACTGTCATCTTCCAGCCTATGAGGGAGTTGACCAGGCAGGCCCAGCTCCATCAGGGCTAGCCTGAAGAAGAAGAGCCCTCCCTCTGGTCCATCTGCCTTGGTCCAGGCCTCAGAGGGAGAGAAGAATGCTGGACCTGATCCCCTCCCCCTCTCACCATTCCCTTCTCCTTTTGTGGCATGTCTTTTTAGATTGTAAGCCTGAGGGCAGGGAACTGTCTATTATCCCCTCTGTTGTAAGCCGCCCGGATTCCCAGTGATTGGGCAGCATATAAATAAATCCTATTATTATTATTATTATTATTATTATTATTATTATTATTATTATTACAGTATTATTATTATTATTGCCCCTATGGGTTTTTCTGAGTCTGGCAGCCCTTCTGATGTCTGAGCTGGGGTAAACATTAGCCTGTAGAGACCAGTCCAGCTGCTTCAATTCATCTTCCAGGAAGTGGGGTTCACAGATCCTTTTTGCGCCTCTCACAGCCGCAGGAGCTTATCGCATACCATGCATCTGCAGACAAGTCTACTTAGGGACCCCCAAATGCACTGTCGGTCAGCCACAAAAATCAGCAGTAATAGAAGACATAATAAATCATATTGGGCATAAAATGAAAACACTGAAATTGTGGACTATGCCAACAACTATCAGGTCAAGCATGCTCAGGGAAGCCATTGAAATCCACAAACACCTAGACAAGTTCAACAGAAAGAAGAAATCCTGAAAGTAAACTCAGGCGGTTTACAGACCGCCATTTCGGACGTCCTCAGGACGTCCCAGTTTGAAAAAGGGGCGTCTCTTCTAGACTCCCCTTACCCTGTTATGGACAGAGTCCGTAACAAATGGCGGCGGCCATTCCACATGGCCACCACCATTTTGACGTAACGGACGCTCTGCGTCCACATGTCGCGTGGCAGAAGTGATGCTGCGAGTGCGTGACTAGCACCTCACGGCGTCTCTTCCAGGTCGCAAGAAGGAGCTCTTGGCAGCGTCCGGGAACCGCGCCATTTGGCTGCTGCGGTTCACAGACGCTGCAACTGGCGGTGGCAGCAGACCGCCACTTCTCGGCGGTCTGTAGCGCGCCTAAGTTTGGCTACCAGTCCTGAAAAACACCAAAATGAAGACCCAACAAATGCAAATGAAAACCATCTAGGGTCAGAGGTTTTCCCAGCAAACAATGGATCTCTAATTATACAGACACAAATCTTCTTTGCATATCCTCCCACCCTCAGACCTTGCCATTCAACAACAGAACAATACACAGATTAACATGGAAATCACTTCCTCTCAACCAACAGTATATATACCCCAGTCTCTTCCATGCCAGCCTTCTCTGAAGATGCTAGACATAGCTGCTGGTGAAACATCAGGAATAAACTCTTCTAGAATATGGCCTCATAGCCCAAAGCCCCACAAAAAACTAATATAAAGGTTGTTTGTTAAAGCAAATAGTGTACTTTCACAAAAGCTGGTTTTGACTTGCAGACACTAGAATTCTGGATAGTGAAAGATTGGTTGTTGGAATATCCCTTTCCAAACACCTCTTCATCAGTTGTTTGTTGAAGTGATGGCGTAGAGTGATTCATAATCTCATTCATTCTAATAGCAAGAACTTGTTCTTTCAGTTACGTTTTACTGGAATGAAGACTATCAACATGTCACATAGCAGAACACAGACATTTTAAGGAAAGCCTCTCCTGAATTTTTGCCTGGTATTCCTAAGATGTAGTCTTGTGTATACATGGTGGGATCAGGCTGTACTGAATTCACTGGAGTTTGCTTAGAAGCAGGCATGTATTGTATAACATGGTACTTCCAGCATGTAATTAATTACAGTAGGAAATTCAGACAGTCTGTATTAAATACAATGTGTATTTGTACACAGCAGCAATTCATTGATGTACATAGCAGTTTTACCCTGACAGAGAGGCAAACTATGTCTGATGTTTGAACAACACAAGAGATATTTTATTGTCTTGTATGATAAGGTTTAAACAATCTTCTAAACAATCATCACAGTTAAACAAATTCCCAAATCAGAGAATATAAACCACTGATGTGCTGAGCAACCACAAGATTAGGTTGCATGGTTAACTTCTGACAAACATAATGAGTAGCTCTTAGAATATGTTTGTGTAGTGTTTGTTTGCTTGTTTGTGTAATTATTATCTTTTGCCTCTCTGGGAGATAGGAGGAGCAAGACAGTATGCAAGAATAGAAAAGAAGGACAAAACTATGAACAAGGAGACAGGCAAGATGGAGAAAAGTTTACAGCCCTGTTTCTGCAGCTCAGAAGTTCCTCAGTGTATATCTTGAGCTTGCCAGTTTCACTTTTGATGATAAAACAGGGAGATGTCTAGAGCCAGCATGGCATAGTGGTTTGAGTGTTGGACTGCAGGGTTCAATTCCCTGCTCAGCCATGAAACCCACTGGGGGACCTTAAGCAAGTCACACTCTCTCAGCCTCAAAGGATGGCAGTGGCAAACCACCTCTGAACAAATCTTGCCAAAAATTATAGGTTCACCTTAGGGTCACCATAAGTCAGAAATTACTAGAAGTCAACAACAACCAAAGGAAAGAATGTCAGGCATTTTTGCTTGATATATGTAGCACTGTATAGTATAACTCATTCTCTATCAGTTACATGTGAAGAACATTTACAGTATCTCTTTTGGTCCTTTTTTCATAAGTATTTCCTGCATCCCTGCTAATTCTTATATTTAATAATTCTTAGATGAGTGTAATTCAGACTACTGTAAAAAATAAGCTGTTGGACTGGAATTCACTTGAATTTCAGGTAGCAGAATTAGCTAACTTTCATGACTAGTTAATATGTCAGCCATAATTTTTTTCAAGACTTTTCTTGAAATTCCAAATTCATCAATATTAAACCATTTCTTGTCTGTTACATGCTTAACATGTATCTTTTATGTTTACTTGGCAGTTGGTGTGTTTATGAATCGATATATAACTTTTTGGTATGGTTTACATTCATATTGATATTGTTAATTGAAAGTTGTAATAATATTTTAGCCATCATTACTGACAGACTCTTGTATCATTTCAGCATTATTACTAGGAAATGCTGCCAGATTCCCACTTTGTTAGTCATTCACAAAATGATTGGACAAGTTGATGCACAGAAAATCTGTATACCTTGTAGTTCTCGAAAGAATGATTACAATCAGCCCTCCTTATCAACGGATTTTTTATCCATGGATTCAAGCATTCACTGTTTGAAAATATTTTTAAAAAGGTATAAATTCCAAATAGCAAACCTTGATTTTCCATTTTATAAAAGGGACGCCATTTTGCTCTGCCATTATATTTGATGGGACTTGAGCATCCACAGATTTTGTTACCCACGGGGGATCCTGGAACCAAACCCCAGTGATAACAAGGTCCTACTGTATTTGCTGAAATAACTTTCAGTCTAATTTTAGAAATGACTCTTTCAATTATCTTGTCTTCAAATCCGTTCTGATTGAAATGCAGTAAATCTATCAGTATGATTATGTAGATTTATGATTATGTATTTTTATAGTCACAGTGCACCTGCTTCATACGTGGGCGCACTATATGCTGAAAGCAGCACCAGAAGAAGCAGCGCTGTGCACTGGAAGAAACAATGGTGCGCGCGCCACCGCACTACCGTGCCACCGAGAGCACAAGCCCTATTATTTGTAATGGGGCTCAAGCATATGCACTATTTCTTTTACATGGGGTCCAGAACGGATCCCCGCATAAAAGAAGGGTGCACTATATGTAGCAGGAGTCTGCTACCTGTATAAAGAATTGCTGCCCATCTTGAAATGACTGGAGCAAAGTCGTCAGAAGAGCCAAGTTGCTTTACTAATAAGAGTGTAATATTTAGTTGCTTAAACAGTTTGATTAAATTTTTTTAAAAAAACAAACAAACAAATACAAATACAAAAAAAAACAAATTTGAAAAGTAGGGGCTAGTGCATATTGAGGCTGGAGAGGGAGATCCCAAGGGGTTGGAACCAGTGAGTTCTCCAAGCAATACAGCGAATCAGTTTTTAAAATCCCCAACAGCTAGCAACCAGTATCTCAGAAAAGGAACAGACACACCAGAATGTTAAGCCCATCCTCACAAAGCTAAGGTTGTTGAATGTAGAGGGAATATGATGGTGATGATGTGCTTTTAACAGCATTTCTCGACCCTCCCCCCACAAATAAAAACCTACGAAAGAAGACTGGAAAGAGAAACAACTGAATTGGAGCATGTCCACAAACTCTAACCCATCAACAGTGAACAGAAACAATGACTTCCTGGTGTGCTACACATACTGTAACATTGCTTAACACCTCAGTGTCAATAGGCTACTCTTAGCCAGTCATCATATCTCCTTTCTGGTCCCCAGCCTGCACACACCACATTCCAAAACTCTGGTCATCCACCCAGCCTGGCCTTGGGCAACATCTTTCCTCCTACCTTTGTCCCTTAACAACTATAGTTAAAACTGAACTTATCCCATCATCACCATACCCACAAGTTTTGTATTTCTGTGGCTTTTCATACAGTCTGATTATAAAGGTCCTTCCTCAGCATGAGTTCACTCCATGCATCTGAGGAAGTAGACCAAGGTCCAAAACACTCTACAGAAATAATCCAGTTTGAGACCACTTTAACTGTCCTGGCTCAGTGCTAGGAAATCCTGGGAATTGTAGTTTATTGTGGCACCAATGCTATCTGACAGTGAAAGCTTAATATTTCACAAAACTACAGTTCCCTGAATTCCCCAGCATTGAGCCAGGGCACTGAAAGCAGTCTTAAACTGGATTCTTTCTGCAGTGTGTTTTGGACCCTTGTCTATAAAAGCTTATGCTACAACTTCTTTCCCTCATTTAGTCTCAATGGTGCTACAAGATCCCTTTGTATACAGCTATGTTCCAGAATAACATGCCTATGTCTCTCAATTCTATGCCTTTCACTGGCAAGGAACGAGGATGTAATTTTTTTCTTATTTTGTTTCTGCATACAAGAATGAATAATTTCTGCCATTTTCTCCTTGATTTACAAAAATGCAGGGATTTCTGCACAAATTTTGAGCTTTGTTTATACTTTGGGACAAATTTCATGTAAAACTACCCATGGTTTTCCTGCACGGAAAGATCATTGGAGTCAGAAAACATGTATTTTGGATGAAATACACTGATTTCTGAACAAAAATATTGTGTTTTTCCCCCACAGAAAGTACATGCCACAAACCACCTGTGGGTTTTCTGTGCATGAATCTGTTTCTGTAAGTTTTTCTTTTCTGCCTTTCATATATGCACACCAGCATGGGAGGAAAGACCCAATAATGTATTTTAAATGTCTGCCATGGAAATTGATGTAAAAGAAGTCTGGAGGAACTTTACTAGATGCTCTTCATCATTCATTGCTTCTGACTGGCTTAATCTTTATGTATGTTGGGCTCAGAGGGAAACCCAAGCTGTACCATGCTGTAGTTAGACATACATCTGTAAAGTATGTATTCCCTTTGATTCGGTTTGCCAGCTAGACGAAGTGACATTTCTATTCCTCTTCTGCCTGGAGGAAAGCTCTGGAAGATGGCCATTTACCACAGCAGAGCAAGTAAAGGAACATCAGGAAAAAAATTTGCATGTTTGTTTAAAAGGCTGTTGGCTCAGTCTCCAGTTTGGTCAAGGGATTCATTCTGCAGTGGTTTTTTTTGCCCCAAACTGATTTAATGGAGCCTCCTCTGGTCTGTTCTTTCCTGGTGGCATGTTCTGGAATGTTTATACTTAGTCTTTATAAAAGCTTAAAAATAAAATGGGTGGGGAAGGTTGCCTGTTGATTGCCTTTTGGCATTGCCACACAGGAGACATGGCTTTCTGTTTTGGAAACTTGGTGGAGAATCCAATAACTGCTTGACAGTGAGTCTAATTCAGTAAGCCAATCTGAAACTTGGAAAATGGCCTCTAGCTCCCAACAATAGTTTTGTGGGTGCGGCCTTGAAAAGGAGCCCCTAAACAAAATGAGTGATAATATTTTTATGCAAGGATTGCTTCCTCAGACTGCATCCTAGATGACTCTTGCTGGAGAGGCAAAAACCCAGCCCTCAAAATGGATTTTGACCCTTTAGCAGTAGCTGTCAAAAACTGAGGTTTTTCAAAGGCAGGAAGGTAAGGCAGGAAGTCTTCTTCAAATGGATTATACTTTCAGAGGAGAATGACATCTTCTCTGAAGTGAGAACTACTGACCATCCACAGTATGTCATCCTGTCTGAGTCCAGAGAACTTAAGCAGCATCTATATGTCACATGGACATTGTGCCATATATATTATGTTGTGATTATGGCAAGGAAGCCTCTGGCATTCAGTGTCTGCACTGGTGTGGTGGCATGGAATGTTAATCAAGAGTTGAAGCAATCCAACATGCAGCTTCAATGAGAGAGGAGAAAATTCTAACTTTATCCTGGAGCAAGACCTCATACAGAGTGGCTAGAAAACAGAGATAGTCCAAGGACCCATGCCTCATATAGCATCAGTAGAACATTTGGGTACATGCATAAGAAATGTTCACAAAGTTTGTCCATTTGTCAAAAAATTAAACAACCAATTACAGGATGTTAGCTCTTCAGGGAGAGTAAACATGGATGCTTTCTCTCTGCATCTTTTCCTCATTTTCATTAGGATGTTGCTTTCTTGCTTGCTTGCTTGCTTACTGTATTTATACCCCGCTCTTCAGCCAGAGCGGATTATAGTTAATTACACATGTTGTTTATTTTATTTTTACACACACAACAGTGTTTTGTGTAAAATGTAGGCTGTTAAACAAAGTTAAACAATATATTCCATGGGGGTGGGTGGGGAATCCCCACAATTTTTGCAAGACTAAAAAAGTACCCAAGTCATCAGAAAATTGCAATAACTCTTGTAATCCCATTCAGTGATGACAAAACTTTTGAAATATTTTGCTCTCGTTTATCAGAATGAAAGAAACAAGATTTACATTGGTGTGCATGTTGTTACACTTTAAACAAAGATTGGGTGTGCTCCATGGCCTCTGTACACACATGAGTCTAGTCCTTGTGGAAATTAAGAGAGGGAGAAGTCCTGGAGCTTTGCTGTGCAGTGTGCCTGGCTTCTGTTTAAAGTTTTTAAAACACCCCTGCTGTCTCCACCTGTCTCTGTTTCCAGAGGCATATGGAGGGAATGGTGTGTGGGCATGTAGATAGGTGTAGAGAGAGAAAAGACATGCAAAGGCAACAAATTGATCCTCTTTAATTGTTTTCCCAGTAGGTTTCTCCCCTACACAGCCCTTTCTTAAAAAATAGGTTTTGAGTATGTTGGAGCCTCTCTTCTGTTTCCAGTGAGCCCAGCAATGTCTGTGAAATGTTTCAAAATTAAAGGGCAGATTGTTTCTTTCTGGGCACTAGATAAGCAGTGTGTTGAGAGTGGACCAGTCTAGTGACCAAATCATTAAAAGTTGATGAAAGGGTGCATGATAGGCAGCAGAGACAGAAAAACGGAGCCCAGAAGACTTGTAGGTGGAGAATGGGAGCTTTAAGAAGAGAGTAAGAGCAGGAAGGAAATGTAGGGAGAAAGGGAACTGGTGAGGGCTGTGGAAGCTTCTCATAGGGACATATCTGCTAATGTTTCAAAGATAAAAATAGACACTGTTGTTATAATTGTCCTGTTCTTAGTCATGTGGGCCACATGGCCAACTGTCAGGAATGCTTTGATTGTATATTTCTGCATGGCAGGGGGTTGGGCTGAATAGACCTTCGGGTCTCTCTATGATTCTTTGTTTCTGTGAGTTTCACATAGCCTACGTATTATATGCTGGTCTTTTCTATCTGCTGCCTGCTAAACTGGCCCATAAGAACTTTCTTGAAAATGTATGGGAAAGAAATTAAAGATATTTCGCGTAATATAATTTTTAGGCTCGCTGTAGTAATCCAAGAGTGTGAATAGTTGTGGCAGGATCAGAGATTGATAAATGGCACTCAGATAGGAGTTACATTTTCATAAAGTTCCCCGGGTTGAAGCCTGGAGCCTAACAGGGCATATTCTGCCAGTTTTGACTTCAGCTGTCATTGTAGCATTGTGACTTGGTAATTCTAAAGGAGCAATAATGAGCTAAATGTTGTGTTTGTATGTGTGTGTTTGGAATGAGAATGGGAATTTCACATATTGGTTTAACCAACAAGCCAAGTATTTGACTGTAGGCTTCTAGCTAAATCTGTAAAACAAGCATGTGAAGTTTAACAATATTTAGTAATTTTTCCAGACTGTCACTGTATGTGTCCTTGCACTTGTAAAGAACCCAAATAATCACATTTTAAGGTGCAAGTTGCTCTTCAGCATAAATAAAACCAAAAGGCTCCTGAAATTTGGCTTCTAGACTTTCTGCAGATGTTTTGGTTACATCACGCTTAGTCAGTTGCAACATGCTCTGTGTGGGGCTACCCTTCAAGAACATCCAGAAACTTCAGTTGGTACAAAATGTAGCAGCTAGGCTGCCAACTAGTACTCAGTATCATGGTCACATGGTTCCCAATACCGAAAGGTCTGCCTGGATGCCAGTTATTTTCCAGGCTCAATTCAAGGTGTTAGCTTTAACCCTTTAAGACTGTAAACAGCCTAGGGTCTGACTCCCTATCTCCTTTTAAACTTTTTTACTTGTCAGTTACATGGAAAAGAGTTGTCTCCTATGTCACTTCCCAACTCTAGAATGTACTGTCTCTAGAATTTCTGAGGCAAGCTATGAAATGAACTCTGTGTTCAAAAAGTGCCTCACAACACATATTTTAACATTGACCTCTAAATGGTTTTATGATTTTTGTTATTTGTTTTCCCTGTGGTTATAGTTCAGCTTTCAATTTTATGTATTTTAACACCTTATGGTAGGTTTTGGAAAGGTGGAATGGAAATACTTGGAAGTGAAATAAAATAAATAAGAAGTAGATCCAGGTCCATGTAGAGATCCAAGCCAGTGTTTTCTATCCAATTGCATCCTGTCAGATGCTCCCTAGGAGCTGAGCTGGAGGGCATGCTGGCAGTAGGGATTTTGTTGATTGACTCTAGCATCTGGTAAAAATTGAGAGCATCACATGAACAATATGCTGGCTCAGTCTTTCCTAGGCCCTGGCCGACTAAACTCACTGGCTTTCTAGCCTGTGTGTTTGCAGAAAAAACAAAACATGCTTGCCACGCTTCACAAATGCAAGTATGCATTTCCCCCTTATACTGAAATTGTATAACAGCTGTTTAGGAATATCTGTTTCTCATGTTGTCCACTTTTGATTCCTAACAGTTTAATATACATAGCAAACACTCACAAGAGATACTTTGCAGAAGACATTTTAATATAAAAACTCTCTTCTCCTGGACTTTCAGTCTCAAACAGGCAAGAGATAGTAGGTTTTTTAAAAATCTGATTAATAGAAAACAGAAGTAAGTCATTGAATCCAAAAGAGAAGTTATTGGCAAGGAAAAGTATGTAAGAAAGAATTAAGTTCTGATCAGCAAATAAGATAGGAAAGAAGCTGTGCACAATTTGACGGTAAGAGAAGGTTTCCTAGGAGCAATAACTGTTGAGACATGCAGTCCAACATCTGTAGGATCTCATGAAGCATAAGTGTCACTAGCTCACACGTGAACATGGAACCCAACACTCATTTATGATTTAACTCCTTTTTGTAGTGGGACCAAGAAAGTATATGGGAAAAAAGAGGAGAAGGCTTCAGTGTGCTCTGCAAGGTTTAAAGCAGAGGAAGATGCATTGCTCTGTAATTGAATGCAGAAGATCCCAGGGTCGCTTTCCTGGCATATCCAGTTAAAAGGATTAGGTAGCACATGATGGGAATCACTACAGTTTTGTATACCACTTCGATCAGTGTGGAGATTATGGCTCCTAGCCAAATAAGACAGCATGGGTAAGGAAACTTTATGTTAGACTTCATTTGCCCAGTGACTTCTAATTTGTTTTCAGAAGTCTTGAGAATAAGAATAGCCACTACTTACTTTGTTGGGAAGATATATTTTAAGGTGTGGCTACTGGCTGCAAGCAGATTGCTTAGAAGGATTGCTGGATTATGATGGGAAATAAATCCTATTAAAAAGGATGGGTTTAAACACAATGCCATAAATAGCTGTGCTGTCAAGCTGTTAGATACTTTCTCAGTCTATAATTTTATATAGCTGTTTTGTATATTTGAAAAGCTAACACAAGCAAAGGCAAAATGACCAAGACTGCAAGACGTGTTTCAGGGAAGGATGACAACACCTCCATGTTTTCTAGTGAGTCTGTCTCAAAGTGGACCCTTTTCAGTGATACCTCTTCACCAGGTGTTGTTCACATGGATGGTTGGGAGGGCCAAGGAAAGAACAGAGTTTAAAAGTAATGATGCCGAGGATAATCTGCCTGTATAAATGAAGAATCGGGGGAAAAACATTGCATTTCAAGGGCATCAGAAGGCAAAACTGAACAAACTAAAATTATATGTCCAGAAGCCAAAAACTGCCTAGCTTATTCCAGCTTCTTATTGTGCATGGTGCAATATTTAGAAGTCTAGTTCTAATTTATTAAAGTGCATATTTATTTCTCTGTGTGCAGTTACCACATCTACTAAACCACAAAGCCCATTCACCAGTTTTTAAAAATGTCTCTCTTTCCCTGTAGACACACACTGACACAAACAAAGACACACACACCCCGATCATGATTGGCAAAGATAAATTTATTTGGCCTCCATCTTCCCTCTTGCTCTTGAACTCTGGTTAGTGGCCCCTGGAGGCACTTTGCAGATGTTTCTGTTTTGCAAGCCAGTGGGAACTTCATGAGCAGTCTTTCTTTGCTTCTAGCAGCAAATGTCAGTCTGGCATAAGTGCTCATCTGGCGAAAGGTTTCTGGAGTTGTGAGCTTAAGGTCTACCAGGTCAAGCAGCTCAGCGGATAATTTGCTGACACACTGCTGAGCCAAAGTCCCATTATGCAGCACTGTGTGAGAACTTTATTTTTTCCTTCACAATCCTGACAAAATATAGCTGCTGGATACAGTGGCTATAGTGTGTGTCTCTGTGAGTATGTTTATGTAGAACTTTATTTTTATTTTGTCAGCAAGGCTAAGTCTAGCATGGTTTCTGCTTTGGGCAGGCATACAAATACACATGCCACTCTGCCAGCACTGACTCACCCCCAGACTGTTTCACATAACTTGACACAGTGCAGACATGCTACTTATTATTAGCAAAGTGCCTGTTATTATGACAGACACAGTGTGTGTGGAGGGAAAGCTTGTATTTCACACTCCAGGCTCCCAGGGATTCCTGGGATATAGTGTGTGTATGTCTGTGTCTGTGGGTGTGTTTATGCAGAACTTTCTTTTTATTTTCTCAGCAAGGCTGTGTCTAGCATGGTTTCTGCCCTGGGCTGCCCAAGGATACAAATACACACGCTACTTTGCCAGCAATGACTCACCCACAGAGAATCAGTGCCAGTGGAGGCTGAGCCACCAAGTATGAGGTGTGGTGAGCTAAGCTTTGCTCTTACCACAGTGTGTTTCCTAACTACCTTTCCAGCTTTGCAGATCTTCCCTCCCTCCATAGCAGTGAATAGCAACCATGGTCATATGGAAGGGGGAGTAAAGGATGACACAGTAGATGAAAACTATATTGCCCTTAATGATCCTAACACCAGTGGTGAGAAGTAAGGTTTCCCTATTACCACTCTACCTCCATTTTACCATTGTTTGTTCACCATGGTCTCCATGTGGAACACAGCTCTGTGAATTGAGCATCTCCACAATGGATTTCACTTCTTGGTGATTAGATTAGCTAGAGCATTATGAAAACTGGCTCTGTGTGTTTGTGTGTGTCAAGGGGGGGGTATTGTTTACCATATATACTCATGTAAGTCGAGAAATTTATGCCCAAAAATTGACCACCCAAATCCCAGGTCGACTTATTTATGGGTCAGAATGTCATAGCAGCTCTTTCAGATCTCGCCATGCAGTCGGGAGAGCAGTTTCTATGGTCCGGTACAGACATGCCCCGAAGGACACCCTGGTCATGTGCAAGGGGCGCCACATCCACACTCCCCTCGCCCGTGATGAGGGCGTCCTCATTGCGTGGTGCCAAATAGACGGCGTGCGTAGCGATGACGTCACTGCTGGGCGGCCTCCAGATGGAGCCACTCAGCAGTGACGTGCTCATGCCGCTGTCAGCTGTTTGCGGTGGCTGCTTTTTAGCGGTCCTTTTTTTGTAGCCACACTGCGCAGTTTGGTTGCTACGGCGCAGCTACGCAGCAAAGAGGTGGCTCCCGGCTGCCTCTTCCTGGTGCTCTGTACCGCTCCTTTCTCTCTTGAGCTGAGCAGAAAGAGTCCTGGGTCATTGATTGCTTTTAAACAAACAGAGTCCCTCTCCCGCCCGCGCTGTCTGCTACTGTCTGGGGAGTAAAGGATGAAACGAAAGCTGAAATGCTGAAGCAAAAAAGCCTCAATTAGGGTCCGTCTTGCCACATGCACACATACTTACATTGAAGGAGCCTCCAAGTTTTGCCTTCGACCTATCCACGGGTCATGGCAAAATTCACAATTTTGGCCCAAAACCTGCCCTCGACTTATACATGAGGTTGATTTATAGTTGAGTATTCATTCCGAAGAACTTAGTTTTTAGACTAGGGGCACTCATTTGTTTAAGCAGACCTTGCACCTTTATCTAGACTTCTCCACACTTGCTTAATTCATACTATGTTGCTTGAACAGTGTTTCATTGGTCCACAATATTGTTTTAATGCCTAAAAAAATTGAATTTTTAATAGTCTCTGTAGGTATCCTCATTCCCTTATCCTTTGTACAGTGTTTAGTGCTGGGGTATTAATATTTTTCTATGATAGTCAGCATGGCATAGTGGTTTGAGTGTTGGAGTATGACTCTGGAGACCAGGGTTGGATTCCCAGCTCGGCCATAAAACCTACAAGGTGATTTTGGGCAAGTCACATGCTCTCAGCCTCAGGGGAAGGCAGTTGCAAACCTCCTCTGAACAAATCTTGCCAAGAAATCCTCATGATAGAGTCACATTAGGGTCGCCATAAGTAAAAAATGACTTGAAGCCACACAGCAGCACATTTCATCTTTACAAATGAGGACATATAATTTCCACAGTTTTCTCCCCACTGTGGAGAAAACAAATAGTTATGTGCAGTTCTCATTCATTATTTCCATATCCTCATGTATTTGAGGGAATTATTCTGCACAGACCATAAATGTGATGATTTGTTGCATGAAAATCATGAGTTTTGCACAAAAAAACACTGTTTTCAGACTGCCACATGTCATTTTGTGCAGTATTGCTTTTTTTTAACACAAAAGCCAGCAATCTCGCCCAACAAAAGATGGCAAAAACAGCACATTTGCACAAGAAAACCTCACAGGTATTTTTGTGTATGTGTTTAAGATTGCTTTTTTTGTGGATTTTTAAAAATTATTATGTAAGTTTGCTGTTTCCAGACACAGCTGTCTGGAAGCAGTGTTATTTTTGTGCAAATCCCAGAATTCTTAAATTCTCATACAAGGTGTGGGGACTTTTAAAAATGTTAAGTAAAAATAAGTGTTAATGTTTCAAAGGTTGTTGTTTTTTTAAAAAAAAACAACAACCCTGAAGTGAGTGTGTATGGGCATCCCTCCAAGGTCTGTCAAGAGGCTGGTGCAGCTCTCTGATGCAACTCTCTTAGCAATTGCTCACCCCTGCTCCCAAAAGACTCCTGACTTAAGGTGTGAAGGGTAATTATACAGACTTTGTACTGTAGGCTGCTAATACCATCCCTCATTTTTATTGTTAAAATTGTTATTGTGATCATTTGCAACAGCATTTGCAACTTCTTATGATATTTAGATGGACTATTTCTCTATGGTACGGTTGCCAACTTGGATCCAGATTGGGTCTCCTGTAACCATAATGCTTAAAAGAACTTGGAGCAGATCCTCCCCCAGCACACCTATTTCCTCATCAGTGGAGAAGCACTAGCTCTGTTTTTATTTATTTGGTTCATATCTCACCTTTCTCCCCAAATGGGTCTCAAGGCAACTTATTGATGCTGTATATAAGGACACATAATACTACTGATGTTATTTCTGTGCACCCAGTGATAAGAACACAGCTGGAACTTCTCTGACAAGACATATTCCATGTTAGGAGAGGATGGCCCCAGATGAAAGTTGGTGCTTGGAAGGTGAGGGAGGACAAATACCTTCATCCTGCTTGAAGGAACTTTACAGTATCTTGTCCTGCTCCAAGATCTGTTAAGGATTAAAGTTGGATCCAATCTGGTATCCCTACTCTATGAAAATGACTGGTTGGAACTAGATAAAAATTATTGTTAAGAAAAGTACTGTTAATCCTGTTTTTGACAAATTTTTCTCTGAATAGCATCATTGTACTTAGACTGAAGGGATCTAAGTTATATTGCTTGCCAGCAGTATGTTAATTTTTAATTTTCTTTATTCTGCATGCATGGTATTGTGGAACTCTTGTTATTTGTACAATCAGTATGATATTGCTTGTAAATTAGACTGGGCCCAGTGTTAGTCAACATCTTTATAAATGACTTGGATGACAGAAATGGGGGCATACTTATCAAATTTGCAGATGACACCAAATTAGAAAGAGTAGCAGAGGACAGGATCAAAATTCAAAAGGACCTGAATAGATTAGAAAGATGGGCCAAAGCTAACAAAATGAATTTCAACACGGAGAAATGTAAGGTACTGCACTTAGGGCGGAAAAATGAAATACACAGATATAGGATGGGGGACACCTGGCTGAATGAGACTACATGTGAAAGGGATCTAGGAGTCCAAGTAGACCACAGCTTGAACATGAGTCAACAATGCAGTGCGGCAGCTAACAAGGCCAATGTGATTTTAGGCTGCATCATTAGACGTATAGTGTCTAGACCAAGGGAAGTAATAGTGCTGTGGAGAAACGAGCATGTCCAAAGGAGGGCGACTAGAATGGTGAAGGGTCTGGAAACCATGCCCTATGAGGAACGCCTTAGGGAGCTGGGGATGTTTAGTCTGGAGAAGTGAAGGTTAAGAGGTGATATGATAGCCTTGTTTAAATACTTAAAGGGATGTCATATTGAGGAGGGAGCAAGCTTGTTTTCTGCTGCTTCAGAGACTAGGACCCGGAACAATGGATGCAAGCTACAGGAAAAGAGTTTCCACCTTAACATTAGGAAGACCGTCCTGACAGTAAGGGCTGTTCTAACAGTAAGGGAGTGGAACACACTCCCTCGGAGAGTGGTGGAGTCTCCCTCCTTGGAGGTCTTTAAACAGAGGCTGGATGGCCATCTGTCAGGTATGCTTTGATTGAGATTTCCTGCATGGCAGGGGATTGGACTGGATAGCCCTTGTGGTCTCTTCCAACTCTATGATTCTATGTTTTTCTGATCCTCAAATCAATACCCATGTTCTTACTTTTTCTGGTCAACCCTTGAGGAAAGATGGAGACTATTGTGCTCATTTGGCTGTGACTTCTGGCATTGTATCAGCCTCTTTAGGTGGAGATTTCTGAGTTCCTTTGCTCCTCTCTTCTAGGATGCCTGTCCAGGAAACAAACCGATTCTTTAAAAAAGCTGTCCTATCAAAGTAACACATTGCAGGCAAGCCAAGCACAGTCTTTTCTGTCTTGGTTACATTTTCAGCTCTTAGGTAAAGGGTATTCACATTGTGAAGATGGAACAAGGAAAACGTTTGGGAAGTGGTAAACCCATGGTGAATATTACATTACTTGATGTAGGCTCTTCTTCCTATGGGAGCTTACTGATGTGTATACTTTTGTGTCCTTAGATCCTAAAGCAGCTGAAACAGAAGATGAAATCTCTGCAGAGTGGGAGATTAAAACAATCACCAGTGCACTGAAAACATACTTGCGGTGAGTGAGGAGGTTCTCCTATGATCCCTGTCCCTGTGTGCCTAACTCTTTTTTCTGGGTTGCATCTCACGCCAGTTGGCAAAAACATTTTTGCCAATAGCCTCAAGAATTTGATCAGGAGGGCTTTAAACTGAGTTATGTGGGGGAGGGAGACAGTATTCTGGAAGGCAAAAAGACTGGAGAAGATAGTCAAACTGACAGAGAGGGAACAAGACAAACAGTGCAAGGACCCAACAGTGGGAGGCAAAAGAACTTGCACAAGCAGCAAGTAAAGGGAACACATGGTCTTAGATGCCTCTACACTAATGCACAGAGCATGGGAAATAAGCATGATGAACTTCAACTCCTGGTACAACAAAGCAAATACGATATAATAGGCATCACTGAAACCTGGTGGGATGAGTCTCATGATTGGAATGTGGAAATAGAGGGGTATAACCTTTTCAAGAGAAACAGGCCAAACAGGAAAGGAGGAGGAATAGCCCTATATGTCAGAGATATTTACACCAGTGAAGAGATCCAGGACATCAATCCTGGAAGCCAGGTGGAGAGCATCTGGATAAAAATTAAAGGGCAGGGAAACAACAAGGATGTTATGGTGGGAGTCTACTACAGACCCCCAAGTCAGACAGAGGAATTGGATGATGCCTTTCTAGAACAGATGACCACACAGTCAGAAAGGAGAGATGTAGTAGTGATGGGTGACTTCAACTACCCTGATATTTGTTGGAAGTCAAACTCAGCCAGATCCTCAAGGTCTAGTAAATTCCTCACTTGCCTCGGAGACAATTTCATGGTCCAAAAGGTGGAAGAGGCAACAAGGGGATCAGCTATTTTAGATCTGATCCTAACCAACAAGGATGACTTGGTTAATGAAGTGCAAGTGGTGGGATCCTTAGGTGGAAGTGACCATGTTCTCCTGGAGTTTGTTATACAATGGAAAGGAGAAGCCAGGCATAGTCAGACACGCATCCTAGACTTTAGGAGAGCGGATTTCAGTAAACTTAGAGAAATACTGGGTGCGATCCCATGGTCAGGAATACTAAAAGAGAAGGGAGTTCAGGATGGATGGGAGTTTCTCAAAAGGGAGATACTGAAGGCACAAATTAAAACAGTTCCAGTGAGAAAGAAAAATGGGAGGTGTCGCAAGAACCCAGGATGGATGACAAAGGAACTTTCAGCTCAGCTAAATTTTAAACGGAACATGTATAAGAAATGGAAAAATGGGGAAATCACCAAAGAGGAATTCAAACAAATAGCTAGCAAGTGTAGAGATAAGGTCAGAAAAGCTAAAGCACAGAATGAACTCAGGCTTGCTAGAGAGGTTAAGAACAACAAAAAGGGCTTTTTTGGATATGTCCGCAGCAAAAGGAAGAAGAAGGAAACGGTAGGGCCACTGCGTGGAGAAGATGGCAAAATGCTAACAGAAGACAGAGAAAAGGCAGAATTACTCAACACTTTCTTTGCCTCAGTCTTCTCAGAAAAGGCAAAGGGTGCTCAACCTGAGGATAATGGAGCAGAGGACAGAATAGGGGAATTTCAGCACAAAATAAGTAAAGAGATAGTACAGGAATACCTGTTTAACCTAAATGAATTTAAGTCTCCAGGACCAGATGAGCTACATCCAAGGGTATTAAAAGAACTGGCTAATGTAATATCGGAGCCATTGGCAATAATCTTTGAAAACTCCTGGAAAACAGGAGAGATCCCAGCCGACTGGAGGAGGGCAAACGTTGTCCCCATCTTCAAAAAGGGGAAAAAAGAGGATCCCAACAATTATCGTCCAGTTAGTCTGACATCAGTACTAGGAAAGATTCTGGAGCAGATCATTAAACAGAGAGTCTGTGAACATCTAGAAGCCAATGCCATAATCACAAAAAGTCAACATGGGTTTCAGAGAAACAAGTCATGCCAGACAAATCTAATCTCTTTCTTTGATAAAATTACCAGCTTGGTAGATGAAGGGAATGCTGTGGATATAGTATATCTTGATTTCAGTAAGGCCTTTGACAGGGTTCCCCATGACATTCTCACAAACAAGCTTGTAAAATGTGGGCTGGACAAGGCAACTGTTAAGTGGATTTGTAATTGGTTGACCGGCCGAACCCAAAGGGTGCTCAACAATGGCACCTTTTCATCCTGGAGAGAAGTAACCAGTGGGGTCCCACAGGGCTCTGTCCTGGGCCCAGTGCTATTCAACATCTTTATCAATGACTTGGAGGAAAAAATTGGGGGAATACTTATCAAATTTGCAGATGACACTAAAGTAGGAGGAATAGCTAATACTCCAGAGGACAGGATCAAAATTCAAAATGACCTGAATAGACTAGAAAGCTGGGCCAGAGCTAACAGAATGAACTTCAACAGGGAGAAATGTAAGGTACTGCACTTAGGGCAAAAAAATGAAATGCACAGATATAGGATGGGAGACACCTGGCTTAAGGAGACAACATGTGAAAGGGATCTAGGAGTCCAAGTAGACCACAAGTTGAACATGAGTCAACAGTGTGATGCGGCAGCTAACAAGGCCAATGCGATTTTAGGCTGCATCAATAGAAGTATCGTATCTAGATCCAGGGAAGTAATAGTGCCACTATATTCTGCTCTGGTCAGGCCCCACCTGGAATATTGTGTCCAGTTCTGGGCGCCACAATTCAAAAAGGACATTGAGAAACTGGAGCGTGTCCAAAGGAGGGCGACTAAAATGGTGAAAGGTCTGGAAACCTTGCCCTATGAGGAACGACTCAGGGAGCTGGGGATGTTTAGCCTGGAGAAGAGAAGGTTAAGAGGTGATATGATAGCCCTATTTAAATACTTGAAGGGATGTCATATTGAGGAGGGAGCAAACTTGTTTTCTGCTGCTCCAGAGACTAGGACCCGGAGCAATGGATGCAAGCTACAGGAAAAGAGATTCCACCTCAACATTAGGAGGAATTTCCTGACAGTAAGGGCTGTTCGACAGTGGAATGCACTTCCTCGGAGTGTAGTGGAGTCTCCCTCCTTGGAGGTCTTCAAACAGAGGCTGGATGGCCATCTGTCGACGATGCTTTGATCTGGATTTCCTGCATGGCAGGGGGTTGGACTGGATGGCCCTTGCGGTCTCTTCCAACTCTATGATTCTATGATTCTATGATTCTATGATTCTACTTTTCAGGAGCAAAGCCCTTAGACTCCCTGCTCAGGATTCACTTCTCCATGTCTGCTTGTGCTAGCACCTCAGGTTCAGCAGACCTATAGTGGGTTCCCATATCTGAGCTTTACTAAGGTAAGGGGGGAGTGCTGACCAAACAGAATTGCCTGCCTTACCCCAAGTCAAACTGCAGGTGTGTCTCACTGATCAGGATTTCAGGCAGAAGTCTTTCCCAGCCCTATGTGGAGAGGCCAAGGATTGAACAGAAATACCTTTTACCACTGAACTGCATTCCTTAACATAACATGTTACCCAACCACCAATTTGTATCCTGCAAATTCACCAGGTTGGCTGCTTACTATGTTTGCCCAAGCCAGGTAGCAAAAATGTGATTGTATGGAAGAATAGATCTGGAAGAAAGGGCACTTCTAGGGGGAGTTGTGGGTATGAGAGAGTTCAGCAACCCCTGCTTGTACTGGAGGCTATGCTGTACATTTCTTCCACTTAAATCTTGGCACTGACAAGTAGACAAGGTATTTGGGTGCTCTTTGTTTTAACTTGCACTTCCAGGCTTAATGTCTGCTATCAAGAATTTTGCAAAAGTTCACTGCAGTATATCTCAGTAAGTCTTGGCAGACTTGGTTACGATTTAAACTTTACCCAGTTACCTATGGCACTTTGCATTTTCAAGCATGCCATTTTATGGTTTATCTTCCAGTCTTAAACTAATAGACTATCTCCAACACCCCCATCCACCTTCATAATATTTCAGGGTGTCCCAGAACAGGAAGGCCTTGCTTGAAATGTCACCATAAAGCTGTCTTAGAGCTGTATTTTCAAGTATATAAACAGTATTGCTCCAGCACTTGAATTAACTTGTAACAGTGCAGGAGTGGCTGATGTTATTCACTGGAGTTCCAGTCTAGGAAATGTGGGGAGTTGCAAAGGTCTGCATTATGACGTTAGGCCAGAAGCTCTGTTTCCCTTGGCACATTCTCAAAACAATGAAATTCATTACTATTAATCATGCAGCAATAAAGATAATGCAGAGGATTTATTTGGCAGCAGGTCATAAACCACAAACACAATGAGGGATATCCAATCTCAGCTCTAACCTCTATCTATTTTTCTTTCTTACTCTTACATTTTGACAGGCCAGTCTAGAGCTGGTAGGAACTCCCCAGAGGAGCTCAGGATAAGGTGCTAAATCCTAACAGAGCTTTTGTTAGTAGCAAGCATTGTGTATTGCTATGGAAAGGTGTTACTAAGACTTAGATCTTAGCTAAATCTGAAGGTGAGATTCACACTCTTCCCATACCTCTAGTCAGGGTGCGTGTGTGGATTTTGTACTGACAAGTCCTCAAGTCATTGGTTCTTTTACTTAATATCCTACTTTTATTTACATCCCCCACAACCTTCTAGATAACTTACAATTTAAAACAAATACAGTATAGATAAAACATTAAAAATTTATCATCAAAATATAATTAACCATTAGAAAGAATTTAAAGCATATACTAAAAATAATTTTTAAAAATAATACTTACCACTCCTTATTGAAAGCCCTCCCTTCAAAAAAATTTCAGTTTAACAAAGCCTTTCTTGAAAATGTCTTTGCATGCTAATGTAAGGACAGCAAAGAGGAGCCAATGTAGTCTCTCTAGGAAGGGTGCTCTAGATTCTAGGGGAAGCCAACAATAAGGGCCTTTCTCATAATACCACCTGGTGTGAACATGAGGGTAGTGGGACTGAGGCTGCAACCACACTGGAGAAAAGCCCTAAGAAACATTCACAAGATCAGACTAGTTGGGTCCTGTGTTTTCCATTTGAGTACAAACACTGTATTTACATCATTGTAAATTTTGCATGGAATTGATTTAACTTCTAGACCCATACATTACAGTAAGTATCCTTTAATCTTATAATCTTGTTAGCAGAGTATAAATAGTTTCGTAAGAAGTGAATTTTTGCAAACATTTTGGATGCTGGTTGAAATTGGGTGATAGTCTGGCCTGGCTCTTTTCTTTTGCTTTATCACTGCCCTATTTTTGCCTGTGTTGAAAGGTGATAGGATAATTGCAGCCAGTGATTCCGCTGCTGCTGTGCCTTTTAATGCGATTACTTCATGTGGTATTAAGAGAGAAAGGGTGGATAAAACGTGCACATTCTTCCAGAGCCTCACAAACACTTCTCCATTTAACTTGAGTTGTCCATGCAAGGAACCACTTTTCCTTTTATTCAGGTGTATAATGCAGTCTCATTATTAAAGTTTCCCAGGCCACCTCTGCTGTGGAACAGGGTTAGTCAAGCATGGTTCCCTCCAGGTATTTTTGTACTGCAACTCCAAAAGCCCCTTACCATTAGTTTTCAGGTGGAGACTGATTGAAGTTGTAGGCCAAAAACACCTGAAGAACCACATCTCCCTGACACACATTTAAAATGTAATCAATTGTTTCTGTTATTATTATATCTATTATTATTATCTACTCTGTTCTTTGGCATGGCGTATTATGGCATCATGTTTAGCTGTTGCTGGCTAGCCCTGACATAAGTCTGAAATAGCTGATTTCTGGGATCATCTGTCTTTCAGGGTTACTATTTTTTTTTCCGCAGGCTGCAGTATTGTCAGTGTATGTTTTAAGTTACCAATCCATTATATGAGACTATTTAGTTATTTAATGATGAAAAGCTGATCAGTGTTCGGAAAGACAGGAATTAAATCCTTTTTCTTTTCAATGTGATGACATTTCTTGTTGAATACAGTTAAATGGCTGGCAGTGTTTAGCTGCGCCCTACATGATGATGAATAAATTGATTGTAATTACTTATTTCCAGTGCTTATCAACCATTCTACCAAGAATTTTAATTGTTGTCATTTGGTTGTGCTTTCCTCTGTATCTCAGAATGCTTCCTGGACCACTCATGATGTATCAGTTTCAAAGAAGCTTCATTAAAGCAGCAAGTAAGTAATTTGTCTCAGCCTCCTGAAGGAGACAAATTCCTCTGTCAGCAACACCACATAACTTTTAATCTTTTAGAACTTATTGGCAAAGATGTGAGCTTTTTCAGAAAATTCTGCAAATAGGAATGGAATTGTGATGTAAGAGAGCATATTAATTAAAACTTCCTGCAATGGAAAAAAGTGGGGATATTACAAAAATGTTTGGTTGTCCAAATCATAGGTTTTTATTAGCTTGAATTTTTGCAGTATCCTGTCATTTCAGCTTGCCTCTGATGAGAACGTCTCCATTAATTTCATTGTGGTTTCTGACTTGATAAATATGACATACTTGTGAGTCTACTATTTTATCATTTAGATCAGTGGTTCCCAAACTTTTTTGGGCCACTGCCCCTTTCCTCTTGGGCGACAACCCTAGTGCCCCCAATGCCTATTTTCTGATGTTAAGTCTAATGTTCTACTGCAAATTTAAAACAACCAATTTTGGTCACAGCTCCCTTTGGGAGCAGCAACTGAGTAGCTGGCTGAATAGCGACCAAGAAGCCTCTTGCCTGTGCCAGCCATCCAGTAAAGGCCAGTGCAGGTGAGAGGCTTCTCCGTTGCTACTGTACAGGCTTCTTGGTTGCTATTCCCTTTGGACCTGGTCACTGTCAGAACAGCAATCATGCAGCTGGCCAAGCAGTGACAGAGAAACCTCTCACCCATTCCGTCACTTCCGCAAAGGCAAATGCAGGCAAGAAACTTCTTAGTCACTGCTCAGCCAACTGCTTGATCGCTTCTCCCCAGGTGACCAAATGAAAAGGGAGAAGCTTCTCCCCAGCAAGGAAGTACTCTCAATCCTTCTTTATTGGGGCAGAGAGTGTCCCAGCCAGTATGTGTATAGTGGGTTTACAGAGGCTGCATGCTCTTCTCTCAGCCTATCAGATGAAAGAAAACAAGATCAGGCTGGAGCACACAAAGTTTAAGCAGCGTCTCAAACTTGAAAGCTCCTTTTTGCTGCTGCCTCTTCCCCACTGCTGTGTGCTCTAATTCTTTGCTCCAGTCATTCAATCAGTCCCTAAATGGTGCCACTCTAAGCAACAGAAGTGATGCCTTGTGTCCAACCCTCGCAAGAGTTTCTTGCCACCACTAGTGAAAGACGTGGCTAAGAGAGTGAGCTCATGTGGAAAGGTGAAGAGCAGGAGATATGACCACATGAAGTGAGGTTTCACAATGTTTTTAAGATACCCTGAAAAGAAGTTTCATGCAACCCTCATCCCCACCATGGTCCTAATGTCTGCTGGTTCCCCTTGTCTTTTTTGCACACCAGTACTTTAACTGAAGCCCCCCTTTTGCCCCCTTTCTCTCTCTCCACTCCCGTGGATGTTTCCACTGCCGCTAGGCTGTTAGTTCTGCAAGGGCAGCTGAAAACAACTCTGCTTCTTTCATATTCATTGTCCATTGTCCATTGAAGAAACAAAAAAATTATTTCTGACTCGCAGTGTATTTTTAAAAATATTCTAATGTTTATCTGCCTGATTTCCTGACAGTGAGTGGTGGTAGAAGGATGTAGGTTTGGCCATGAAAATAACTCAAAGCAAATAATTCACAGGGTATTATCATTATCTATACAGTCACCTCTCCATTTTCGCAGACTTGAAGTCCATGGTCTTGATTCCTCATGGAGGGGCGAGCCCCATTGACTAAAATGGTGCTGGTGCCCATGAGCACAGGCCAGTGGGGCTTGAATATATGCGAGTTTCCATTTTCATGTTGGGGTCCGGAATGGATCCCCCACAAAAATGGAGGAACGACTGTATTTTGTGAGTACTTGGCTCTACTCTCTCCTTCTTCTGTGTCTCAATGCATACATATTGTGGGACAAGGCAAGGTGGTAATGTATACTCCAGAATATGTCTTCCCACTAGAAATGAGAACAGGATTACCAGTTCTGTTATCCCCAGTGAAAGGGCTTCTCCCAGGTGGATAATACCATCTTTCCCTCTGTCCAAGGTAAGTTCATGTTGGACGAGAGACTTGTAAAAATAGATTGTATGAATATTATCGTTAGGATGCCTGTGTATCCTCACTGTCCACATCTCCCACCCACCCCCCCAAAAAAAGATTATCCTAAAATGTTGATAGAGGGAGGTGTGTGAGTGTGTGTTTGCATGAGAGCAGCAAAGAGAAGGTGGGGAGAGAATGAGAAAACACCTAACACTTCTTTGGACTTCTACAATTGCTTCCACTTTGAGCTGGGATAATTAAAGTTTAGGTGTTACAATAAAATTACCATATATACTTGACTATAAATCAACCTCATGTATAAGTTGAGGTCAACATTTTGGGCCAAAATTGTTGCTTTTCATTGATCCGTGTGTAAGTCGAGGGTCAGACTAAAGGAAGCAACTAAGCTGGGAAGAGACATTTATGCATCCTTTCAACTTTCTATTGTTTTGGTACCTATTATTGTAATAAAGCTAATCAAAATCTAGGGATTTCAGGTTGTACTAAATAGCTTGTAACTGATGGATGAAACCAAAAATATTTTGTCTTGTTGCAGAACTGGAGAATCAAGAATCAAGAATCTCAGAGATCCACAGCTTAGTACACAGACTTCCTGAGAAAAACAGACAGATGCTCCATTTGCTCATGAATCACTTGGCAAAGTATGTGTGCTGGCTTTAATAAACTCTTGCCTTTTTGTTTACTGACCTCAGAGTGGAAAAATGGACTAACCATTTAAGAGTAAGGGCACTCTTCCTGCTCCCTGCATTTGGTTGAAAACCATATTCTGAAATGGCAGTTCCCTTCATTGTCAGGAAATGTGATGAACTTAGTGGCCTACCAGATGTTAATCATGCCTTAAATGAATGTGTACCATAAGAATTTACGTCTTATTTAAATTTCCATTCCATGATGTTATTAGATCACTTGGCTGCTTATGAAGGCTATAACTTTAGCTTATGGGCTCTTCACTAGGAGAAGAAAGGTTTTTTTTTTTCTTAATACCAAAGCTGAGCATCCCTAATTAAGAAAATCCTTGACTTGCCATTTGCTCAACCTTTTCAGAGTCTTCGCACAGTGTATTTGTGGTATTAGGCACTTGTTTTGTGACAGGCATGTGAGGTCAATATCTATTCCTTGTTTTGGAACATGTTGCTCCTGCAAGGAAGTTAAGGTACAGGAGATTCATGAGCAAGGTTAAACAGTGAGAGAAAATAGACCTTGAGTTATATGCTGCTGTGCAGTGTGGAAAGGAGTTGCTCTGCATCAGTTGTAAGGCAGTTGCAAAGTACATCACACTTGTGTAGCATTTATTTGATGTTTATGGGTAATAGGTGAAAAAATCCTCTTCTGGCAGGCCATTAAGGAAAGAAACAAAAAAGGGAAAGATGTATGGGCATGGGGAGCTCTCCTTTTCTCATTTTTAAGAGGCCAAATGAGAGGTAATGTCAGCAATAAATGATGGGGCTCTAATTTGGTGGATCGGGGATGTGATCGTTCATATTTTCCTCCTAGCACACATTGCTGTACAAGAGCTACTATTAGCAATGAAGGGAAGACCATGGTCATCCATGTTGTTTCTCCCTCTACAGGTGAAACTGCTAAATCCGTGGGAGGGAAGGGTTTAATCTCACTTCACCTTCTGAGCCTGGGTTAAACAACTCTCCCCTTAAGGCTTAAAATGTAAGGGAGACATTCATGCGTCTTTGATGTCACGTCTAGTTGGGCTGCACGAATGCACATTTTGGCAAATTTATAAATAGTACTGTAGTCTAGACTGATCTAAAGTCAGGGTTTTTAGAATGAGGAATCCAGACTTAAATGTTAGATAATATGTGGACAATTTCATGGAACTACTTAATTTAACTCTTACACAGCATTTTCCATACAGCTGCAGCTTATGCCTCTAGTATGAATGAAACTGATTTCAAGGATGTTTATTATGGTGTCTGTAACAATGAGTAGAAAAGAAATCTAGCTTGTGTAACATTTAGTGATGCAGCCACTCCCATTGCATGTTACTGCTCCATATCCCACTGTTATATTCATGGTTTTTGTTTTTTTACAGGCGTTTATATTTGTGCCACGGGGGTGGTAGACACATGGGTCATCGTAGCAAAACAGTTCTGCGTGACTCATGGAAATTACTTCCCCTGCTTATAACTGCCAAAACCCTCCTTTGCTTAGCATTTGAAGGGAAAAACATCTGGAATGACCAAGCAGCTTTATGTTTCTGTTACAGGAGGTGTCTTGTCTTGTCCTCTCCATATTAGAGGGCTCTGGAACAGCACATAGATAACAATATAGAGAGGCAGTGAGCAAACTTTGAAATGTGCTTTAAAAAGACAGAATCCAGATGTTGTCTTTTATTTTATGTTTGTGTCATTTCATGCAGTTTACAGTGAGCTTTCAAAAACTGAAATTTGGCTTTAGATATAAGGGTGGGGGATGGAATCTTTGGATGCTTTCATGTTTAAAAGAATATGGAATACTGGCTCATTTCAACATCCAAGCCTTTTGCTGGAGTGTTGTAATGTTACATTTGTAAGAAAAAGAAAATTAAAAAACGAGATAAAGGGGTTTTTTATTTATGGGGAGGGGCGAGTGCAGAACCCTAGACAACTGATTGACTTTTGTGTACTTCCTATAGGGCACTGATTGGCCATTGTGGGAGCAGCATATTGGACAAGAAAGGCCTTTAACCAGATCCAACATGAGTTGGTTTGCGTTCCTAATCCCAAGCTACATGACTGCTCTTTTAAATTGACTACATCCCCTTTTCCCAACACAATTTTATTATTTGCTGTTTGCTCAACTTCAACTGAGTGACCCTATGAATGGACACTGGTCATCAGTTGACCTGCCCAGGTCCTGCAGACTCAGGACTGTGGCCTCCTTGATTGCGTCTATCCACCTGTAATGCACTCTTCCTCTTTTGCTACTGCCTTCCACTTTGCCAAACATTATCATTTTTTCCATTGAGTCAAGTTGCCTCATGATATATCCAAAGTATGACATCCTCAGTTTAGTTATTTTTGGCCTCTAATGTGAGTTCAGCCCTGAGTGCTCTAGGACACACTCATTTGTATTTTTAGTAGTCCAGAGTATAAGTAAAACTTTACTACAGCACTATATTTCAAATGAGTTGATTCTCCACCTGTCAGCTTTCTTCACTGTCCAGTTTCATGCACCTAATTTTTAGACATGAGAATCACCTGCCACAGAGCCTTCAATTTATTGGGATTCATTTTAATTTATCCATCTTGGTCAAACTTTCTATCGACTCCTGATGCTAGTCTAGAACCTGCATAGTCTTACTTGAATCAGTTGACATGTCAGACAAGATAGAACCTTATGAAACCCACAGATACTATAGAATTCAGCAGAACCCAGGAGCAACACCATCATATATCTGCTTTCAACTCTTACCCCACATTCCAGCAAAATATAGTGATTGAGGTTGTCCAGTGCTGTTGAGGTATCAAGGAGAATTAGCATGGTTGCATTCCATGTGTCTTTGTTTCAATAGGGATCATCTGTCAGAGGGGCCAAAACAAAAATTGGGCCCGGAATCAGTTGAATCAGATTCGTGTTTCTCCCCACAGCGTCTTGACTTGAACTGTCACAGCTAAGTATTTTGCCCCAAATGTTGATACTAGTAACTGGATTACTGGATACTATTATAACCTCCTGGTCTAAAGAGGGTTTCTTGAGCAGGGACTATTAAGCTTGCTCCTTAAGATGATCAGCAACATTTCTCTCTCAAATAAACCAGCTCTCAAATCTACCCAATCAGTCTTTTCAATCTTGCTCTTTGAAGACTCGCAAGGGTTAAAAATATAAGTGATTGATCAAACTTCAGGTAACAGTAACTAAAACTGAAATCCCATGAAACCAGACCAGAAGGCCATCTGGACACCACCCCTGAAGCTATATCCACAGTAATATCAGATTCAGCACATAAAGGTGGCATTACCAATAAATATTATTAATATTAATATCACCTGAGTCTCCCTTATCAAGAATTCTGAAATCCAAACTGTTTCAAAAACCAAAACTATTTCATGGATGACTGAGATAGTAACACCTTTGCTTTCTGATGGTTCATTATTAAAAGTATTGTATAATATTACCCTCAAGCTATGTTTATAAAGCATGTATGAAATTTTTGTTTAGACCTTGGTCCCATCTCCAAGAGATCTTATTATGTACACGTATACAAATACAGGTATTCCTAAATAAATAAATAATCCAAAACACTTTTGGTCCAAAACATTTCAAATAAGGGACACCTGACCTATATATTATGTTGCAGCTGGATGTGGGATCAATTCTTGATGCAAATGAGCCTGAATTTAAGAAGCTGGCATAGATATGTATCACAGAGGTTTCAGTATTTTTCACATTAAAGGTTTTATAAGGTCTCCATCAACTTTTTACTTAGGTAAAATGTCCACTCTTTGTTTTTCAGAGCTATAAAAGAATTCAATCTACAGGAAGAATAGGGATTCATCAGAATCAAAATATTAGAATAGAGATTAAAAATCATAAATAATGTTAACTTCTGCTCATCTTAAAGGCAATTTCCACTGCTGTTTTTAAACTGTGTGCACTAGTTTGCCTTTGAAGGTATTCTTCATAGACAAAAGGTAGACTTAACATGAGATGTAGTAGTTCTTATATAAGGACTGTTGGCAATGCGCACTGTGAGTAAGTGTTCAAGCCATTCACTTTTTATGTAAGTGCAGGGATGTCACATTTGTTTCTTGAAGGCCAAAAATCTTTGTTTCCTCCTAAACTAAATAGGACCAATTCTGTTTTGCAAAGTAGGTCACGGTGGTGTTGGATGGATGCCAGGCACTGAGCCTTGGGTACTTGAAGCTAGAGCTCTGGAATGTCTCATGACTACCATATGTGGGGATAGCATTGACTAGAATGAATAGATTTTTGTTATCTTCTGGGGTTTTTTTTTAATTCCATTGTTTCTTTGGCATTAGATGCAGTCATAGAGCAGATTGTAATTATCTCTTTAAAAAAGAAATAGAAACAATGTGTTACAGAAAAATAAATGTGCCTAGACAAAAATATGAAGCTTTTAAAATGTGTCTGTGTTATTATTTCTGAGTTTATTTATGCCCTTGATTGCTTAAGCATTTATTCCCCATCTAGTGAGATTTTTCAGTGAAGTTATAGTGATGTTAATACAATCCACCCGGTGAAATAAATGCCCTTTTTGCTTGTCAAAGTAAAGCCCTTTTCACTTGGCACTAAGTACAGCTAAGTAAAGCAAGATGGCTGTTGCCAACTTTATTGTTTTTCTAGGGAAATTGTCTGAATCTGTGGTAGGGAGGAAAATAAACTACCTGCAGTGATATAATGGTAATAGAAACAAAATTACATGTTTTGCTACATCAGACATAATAAGAAGAAACATTATTTCAGTCTGAATTTTCAAATGAATGTTCTTATATAAGTACCCCTGACTTACAAACAGTCTTATAAAATGTAGAGAAGTTCATTGTTACTGCCTTCAAGTTGGTCCTTTACAGCTTATTCAGTTCAATTCCATCAGTTAATGTAAGTCTACTTGCTTTCTAATTCCCACATCTAAATACTTCTTTGCTTTCTAGATGTTCACAGACTCTCTGTTTAATGATCTGATTCTAGAGCAGATCATTAAACAGAGAGTCTGTGAACATCTAGAAAGCAATGCCATAATCACAAAAAGTCAACATGGGTTTCAGAGAAAGAAGTCATGCCAGACAAACCTGATCTCTTTTTTGATAAAATTACCAGCTTGTTAGATGAAGGGAATGCTGTGGATATAGTATATCTTGATTTCAGTAAGGCCTTTGACAAAGTTCCCCATGACATTCTTGCAAACAAGCTTGTAAAATGTGGGCTAGACAAGGCAACTGTTACATGGATTTGTAATTGGTTGACTAGCTGAATCCAAAGGGTGCTCAACAATGGCTCCTTTTCATCCTGGAGAGAAGTGACCAGTGGGGTCCCACAGGGTTCTGTCCTGGGCCCTGTGCTATTCAACAACTTTATCAATGATTTGGAGGACAAAATTGGGGGCATACTTATCAAATTTGCAGATGACACCAAACTAGGAGTAGCTAATGCCCCAGAGGACAGGATTAAAATTCAAGATGACCCGAATAGACTAGAAAACTGGGCCAAAGCTAACAAAATGAAATTCAAGACGGAGAAATGTAAGGTACTACACTTAGGACAGAAAAATGAAATGCACAGATATAGGATGCGGGACACCTGGCTGAATGAAACTACATGTGAAAGGGATCTTGGAGTCCAAGCAGACCACAAGTTGAACATGAGTGAACAGTGCGACCCAGCAGCTAAAAAGGCCAATGCAATTTTAGGCTGCATCAATAAAAGTATAGTGTCTAGACCAAGGGAAGTAATCGTGCCACTATATTCTGCTGTGGTCAGGCCCCACCTGGAATATTGTGTCCAGTTCTGGGCACCACAATTTAAAAAAGATGTGGAGAAACTGGAGCATGTCTAAAGGAGAACGACTAAAATGGTGAAGGGTCTGGAAGCCATGCCCTACGAGGAATGACTTTGGGAACTGGGGATGTTTAGCCTGGAGAAGAGAAGGTTAAGAGGTGATATGATAGTCCTGTGTAAATATTTGAAGGGATGTCATATTGAGGAGGGAGCTGACTTGTTTTCTGCTGCTCCAGAGACTAGGACCCGGAACAATGGATACAAACTACATCAAAAGAGATTCCACCTCAACATTAGGAAGAACTTCCTGACAGTGAGGGCTGTTTGACAGTGGAACAAACTCCCTCGGAATGTAGTGGAATCTCCCTCCTTGGAGGTCTTTAAACAGAGGCTGAATGGCCATCTGTGGGGTATGCTTTGAGTGAGATTTCCTGCATGGCAGAGGGTTGGACTGGATGGCCCTTGTGGTCTCTTCCAACTCTATTATTCTGTGATTCTAATAAATACAGAATTTTTCTTTACAGACCTAATATAAATGCATTTGTGATAGGAGATGAAGAAGAAAGTGAGGAGTAACAAACATTGGAGAGCCAGTAAAGTGTAGACATTTGAGTGTTGGAAAGGACTCTGGGAAACGAGGTTTGAAATCTCCACTTGGCTCTGGAAACCCACCGGGTGACTTTCATCAAGTCACACTCTCAGCCTCAGAGGAGGGCAAATGCAAATCCTCTCTGAACAAATCTTGCCAACAAAACCCCATGCTAGACTCACCTTATGGTCTTTGTAAGCTGGAAATGACTTGAAGTCACAACAGCTCCTCTGTTCCATTGGCAGGTGACTTTCATTTGAATCATGACTGATGCATCTCAGAAGCTTTTGATCCCACTAATGGTGGTGTCCTTCTGGAATTACTGGCTGGCATAGGCTATAGACTAGAGCGGGGGAGATGGAAAGGGGTTAGGGCTGTTTTTGTGGTCCCCAATGTGTCCAGTTTATTTGCCTCTAAATGCACTTGGGATGGAGCACTTTTGTGATGTGTTTGAGTCCATTTAAGGTCCCTGGGAGGCCTTTTTTCCCCTAACAGAAGGTGACCCAAGAGTTAAGAGCTTGGTCATTTCCTATTGTTACCACACACACCCCTAAAAAACCTCCAACTTTAGCACCTGAGGAGACAAAAACATGTTGGAATTTCCACCCACTCCTCTTTTACAGAAGGGCACGAGGGGGTAGAGTGCTCCTAAATCTTCTGGGAGGTACTAATGCAGTTCCTACCCCCTGATAGTTGCTCTACAGGCTTAGATGTGTCATCCTATGGAGGCTTCAGTCCTATAGGGTTAGGCATTTTCTTGGTGCTGGGCAAATATCTCTTGATCCCTTACAACCAAATTTATGTTCTGAAAGGTTATTCTCTTTCTTGTGTTTTGTTCAGCTGCCTACATCTGATATACCAGTTACATTTCCTTCCTGCAAAAGGCAAATCTGGTCATGGCTATATATGCCGAAGTCATACCCAGGTTACATGCTGGTTTGACTTTTTTGAAACTGGAAACACTTTAAAATCCAATTGATTTTCAATAAATAAATTGAACCATTGGGTACCCAGAATTTATTTTAACTTCCAAAGCTTTATACAGCTTCTCATCTCCTTATCTGTAGAGCTCTTGTTTAATAGCAGGTCATTCTCATTCAAATTCATGGTTTCTTTTCTTTGCAAGTCCTAACAGTTTAATGTTGAACATCAGAAGCAAGTGAACATTAAAACTATACACATTGTGTGCTGAAAAATTAGGTGTTCCACAGAGTTTTGCCAGAACAGCTTTACATGATTCAAAAGTTTGTATAATCTTCACTGATAGATGTTGTTCCAAGAACATACTCTATATTACTTTATACAGCATGATTTCTCTTCATAATTATTTGTATTCCTGGCAGAGTTCTGTATAACTCAATGTAGGCAAGCCCAATTTTAAAAAATCATATTGTATTATTTGAATCCCTTATTCTCTTGGATTAATACAACTGTGATGGCCTTCAAATTCATCTTTATTGCATTGTGATGCAGCCCTCTATTTTAAACCCTTTCAGTACTCACTGAAGTTGTTTTTAAAATAATTTTTTAAAATTAGGCCTTTTATAGATGAGCAAGATAAAGTCTCATGTACAGTGATAGCACTGTAATTCCACTTTAACTGCCATGGTTCTGTCTTTTGGAATCCTGGGTGGCAGAACACATGTGCTTCATGAATGACATCCCAAGTTTAATTATTTCTTGGGGCTCTTCCACACTGCATCTTTGTAGTGGCATGATTCCACTTTAACTGTCTTGACTGCATCCTGTGGAATCCTGGGATCTGTGGTTTGTCCAGAGGCACTAGAGGAGCTCCCTGGGTGAGAATTGTGAATGCTCTTCCTATACTGCCAGTCCCAGGACTCCATAAAATGCAACTAAGACTTTTAAAGTGGGATCATGGTGCAATAACTGTGTAGCCTAAAAGGCCCTCTGGTTTTTGTAATGTAGTTAGTCCTAGTATGTAGACTTTTAAAATGTGAATAACCAGTACGTGGGGTGGGAGGATCTATACCTGGTCCCTGGCATGGCAGTTACGGGGGCTCTAATCCTTTGCCCCATACTGTAGCCATAATCTGATTTAGGTGCATCACATGAGACCTTCCCTTTGTATGAAATATAGAATGTTTGGATTCTCTCAATATGCATCAGGACTGCAACAGGGGATAATCTCACCTCTCAACCTCAGTTCCGATTTGGACCAGAGTCCCCTTCACCAACCTCTCTTAAAAATCTGCTTGCTAACTGTGTGATAATTGTCATGTCTAATTTCACCTTTCACTTTTATTGGGTGAACCAAAAAGCACAAAACAGACATCACAAGCTTTCAAAGCTTCACTGGTTTCTTCATCAGGCAAAGGGGTTAAAAATCATGCCTTTGCCTGATGGAAGAAGGCAGTGGAGCTCAGAAAGCTTGCATCATACATTTTGTGCATTTTGGTTATCCAATAAAGGTATTGCTGTTTCATGGATTTTGGATGTTATTGTACTTTGCTGTGTAGCCAACATGGCTACTACCCCTGTATATGTTCATCTTTCACTGTTGGTGATAGGTGTTACCGTATATACTCAACTATAAGTCGAAAAATTTATGCCCCAAAATGAACTCCAAAATCCTGGGTAGACTTATTGAAGGGTCAATGAGTTAATGCTAATAAATTTTGTGAAAGAAGAAGTGCCCACCTTCCTCTGTAGCCTTGTAATGGCTCCCAGTTTGAAGCCCCGGCTCCAGCCTCCGTTTGTTTTGGAGAGGCTGCAGCCAAGCTCCCAGCTTCTCCATTCCCCATTGGCCAGGCAGGGAGGAGGAGAAGGAGCTTTCCATTCAGCCGGGCCGGGAGGACTACAGAGAGAGCTGTGGAGGAGGAAGGCAGAGAGGCAGAGCCTGGTAGGACTCTCTCTGGAGGGAGAAGGAAGGAAGGAAGGGTTTCCCCAGGGTTTGGCCAGGTTTCTTCCGGGAGGGCTTGCCATTGCATCCTCTGAGGGTGAGAGAGAAGGACTTTCCCTAGGGCTTTGCAAAGAGAGGGGTTGCCATTGCCACCCTGAGGCTGAGAGAGTGTGATTTAGCCCAGTGGGGTATTTTAATGTCCAAGCAACAGATCAAACCCTGGTCCTTCTCTACCACTGCTTCCTAATGTCCCTTAATTCTATTATTATCTGAGAGAGTTTGCTTCCTCAGATGCATTTGGTCTCAGAGGTGCTCCAAAATCTACATGTCCCTTAATTCTATTATTATTATTATTATTATTATTATTATTATTATTATTATCTGAGAGAGTCTGCTTCCTCGGATACATTTGGTCTCAGAGGTGCTCCAAAATCTACATGTCCCTTAATTCTATTATTATTATTATTAACTGAAAGAGTCTGCTTCCTCAGATGCATTTAGTCTCAGAGGTGCAACAAGATCTCTATGACGTAAAGATTTATATTAATGTTTTTTAATATATATTAATTTTTTTGCTTTTAGTTGGTTGTGTCCTCCATTTTTTAATGTCCTATATTTTGGGCTAAATTTTGTCCTACAATTTGCCCTACATTTTATCATACCCTACGTACAGCCAGACCTAACAAGCTGCTGCTGACTTGCTGAGGAAAGGAACACACAGAAAGTATGCCCTGGCTTGTACCCCGTTTTGCCTGGAAGTCCTGGGGGTGAGAAGGAGAGAGAGAGAAAGGTTTGTCCTCCATTTCTGCTAGCTATGAGCCTTGGAGTCCTGGGGGTGAAAAGCAGAGACAGAAAGGCCTGTCCTCTATTTCTTCAAGCCCTGAACCTTGGAGTGCTGGGGGTGACAAGCAGAGAGACAGTGGGGTCTGTCCTCCTTTTCGCAAGCCATGTGTCTTGGAGATGCTTTCGGTAAGGGGAAGAGTGTGTGTGTGTGTGTTCACGTGCATGCAGAGGTTTGTTTCCCCTTTTCCATGCTGAGACTGATGCTTGGGAGAGGTCCAGAGAGTGAGATATAGGGAGGGAAGTGGTGCTTTGTTTTCTCCCCCCCCCCCCTTTAGATCTTTTGTAACATCCTCCAGTGTTTGCCCCTCGACTTATCCACGGGTCATATCAAAATCCATGATTTTGGATCCAAAAACTGCCCTCGACTTATATAAGGTCGACTTATACATGAGTATATACGGTAAGTCCAACTGCTGCTAGTTTTGAGTCATTTTAACACATGCTGGGTTGAAGAGTGTGGCTGTTTGATATGTATCCCTCTCTTTGTGTATGTATCTGTATAAATTCCTTTTTACTCATACCCCTCTTTCTTTTTCTTTTTCTTTCTTTTTTACCACTGTCACCAACTGTATTGAAATGTAGAAGGAAAGCACCTTTGAGAAAGGGCTGGTTTGTTTATCTAATTCACTTAAGCAAACCACACTCTTTCTGCTTCAAAGAAGACAATGCCAAACCTTTCCTGAACAAATCTTGCCAAGAAACCCTGCAGTAGGTTTGCATTAGGGTCTCCATAAGTCAAAAACGACTTGAGGGCACACAACAGCAACTGCAAGTTATAAATAAATATACATTTATATGTTACAGAAAAGAGTTAACATGAATCTCTTGTGCAGGTTTTTACCTTCTTGTTTAGAATGGTTCCTAACTACTACAGAAAACACGGAGTAATTTCACATGACTCAGTTATACATTATGATTCCATGTTAAGTGCCATAGTTCCATTCTGGGGAATCCTGAGATTTGCAGATTTGCAGGGAGGAAATCCTCAGCCAGGAAGCTCCTTTGGTGCCTCTGACCAAACCACAGACTTCAATGCTCCATAACGGTGCAGCCGTGGCAGTTGATGTAGAATCACAATGCTATAAAGAGATAATAGAAATCAGTCATATCATATGCCTGTCAATGAGGTATTGTGTCATAGGTTGTGCTTCAGCTTTCTGTTTTCTTTTGCCTTGCCCAGTTGGCTAGCCTGCCACAGGCCCTTTGGCGACAACAAATAAATCACATAACGTGGCTTTAAAAAGATCATCACCTCCCTCACTTGTTTCCTGCCTTGTGTTTCCATTGAATCTACAGACAAGTAAAAATCAAGAAGCTATTTTCTGTAGCTTTATCAGACACAGACTGCTGAAATGGTATCAGATGCACAGATGTACCATTGTGGGTCTTTCATTTTCACATTTCTTGAAAGCACAGCAACCTTTTTACCATAGTGGCAGAATACCAAGACTGCTTGGGAGCAGTTTATCATGTTCCAAGCTTAAATACTAGAAGATGAACACCTTAACTCTCTCCTCCAATTCCTGCAATTGATTGTTTTCTCCACCCCTTAAAAACGTTATCTCCTGCCCAATGAGTTGATGCTTCTTGACATAGCCCTCCTGACTCCCCCTCTTGTTGTCACTGTTTATGTTGCTGTTTGGTTGATCTGTGTCTCCAGGAAACGGTTTAAATCCCATATTGTCTGGAAATTTCCACTGAAATCCAGTCTTTAAAAGCTTCCACACTTATTCTCTAGGCTTTGTTGCATAAACATTGCCTTCTCCGCCTCCTCAAAGGCTTTGGCCTTGCATGGGAAAAACATGTATATACTTCTGATCAGAAACTATTCTCTCTATTCTCCCCCCTGAACTAATACTTCCAATTCTTTGGTGTGCCAGTAAAATAGATTTTGCTTGCTGATTTGTTCCTGCATAAGGGAAGCCATCAATAAAAGACTCGAATTATTCCGTTCTTACTCCATTCTTGGGATGAGTGTATTGCATTTTCTAGGAACTATACATGGGCTTTTGCATTGCATTGGATTTTTCTTAATTGAAATGGGTTTACTGAGGTAGTACTATTGTTTGGTGGACAGAGTGTGACTTGAGGGCACATAGCAACAACAACTGTGAACACAGGGTCTGTGAACAAAGTGGCTAGGGCTGGGATGTATATTTATATCCCATTTCATACCCTTGAGGGGTGTTTGTTGCGATATTCGGTGTGACCAAGGTCTTGATCATTTTCTCAGGACTCCGGAATGACTGATGGATTTAGCTCCAGAGTGGCAAAACTTTGATTAGACAATCCCTGCATGGTCAAGCCACAAGGGTGAATAGGAACATGGCATGAAGTGAGGTGAATGCTGTGGTCTCTCATTGCTTTGTGATGGGACTCCCTTTGTTTCCATTGCAAGAGGAAATGCAAAAGCCTTGGGCTCGGTGCTCAGCAAATCCATTTCATTGAATCTAGGGCCCAGTCATGTCACAAATCAATGTGACTCCTACATGTGTAACTTCCTAGTTTCTGCAGGTTATCATGACCTGTCAAAACATACCCAGTGCTAGATATTTATTATGAAACCTAATATCCAGAGGTAGGGATGTAGGGTAAGGTAACACACACACATGCATACACTTTGGATACCAAAATCCACAGATGACGGTCAAGTCCCATTATATACAATAGTGTAGTAAAATGGGTCAAATATTGATCAGAATGGAGAGTGCAGTCAAATGGCTGATGAAACTGTTGGACTACATGGAAATGGACAAACTCACCTGTCTAATTAAAGGCCACAATTGGCAGAAATCGAAAAAGATATGGGAGCCATTAATTACATGTGTTAAAACAGAAGTTAAACTAACCAACTTCTATTGGTAAAATTAGATTAATAGATAAGATACATGAAATATAATGTTGGTTTAAATGAAAAAACACCAAAATATTACGGTAGAAAGAAGCAAAGAAAATATACATATTGAATAAGGGGGGAAATGGCAAGCAGTTCAGTCAGAGAAGTACTCTTCTATTTTCTTCTTCTTTTGTATTAATTAATATTTAATAGTGCAATATAGTCAATATGGCTCTCCTAGGAAGTCAGTATGTGTGTCAATGAATCTGTTTTATGTCAAGATTGTAAATGTTTTATTTTGTATTGTTATTGTCATTGTCATTGTTTTTAATCAATAAAAATTATAAAAAAAGAATGGAGAGTGCAGTCAAGAAATCAGAAGACTAGAAATGGGAGGGGCAACTATGAAAGAACTGGACAAGATCCTAAAGTGCAAAGATATAACTGAGCACTAAAGTTAGAATCATTCAAGCCATTGTACTCCCCATCACCATGTATGGTTGTGACAGCTGGATGGTGAACAACATGGATAAGAAGAAAATCAACTCATTTGAGATGAGAATAGTGCTGAGGATATCATGGATAGCAAAAAAGACAAATAAATAGGTCCTAGAACAGATCAAGCCTAACCTCCCCCAGGAAGCCAGGATGACTAAACTGAGATTGTCATACTTTGACCACATCATGAGAAGGCATGGTTCATTAGAAAACACAATGATGCCTTGAAAAGTAGAGGGCAGTAGAAAGAGAGGAAGACGACATGTCAGATGGTTAGACACAATCAGGGAGACCATGGGCCTGAGCCTTTAGGATCTGAGCAGAACAGTAGAAGACAGGATCAGAGATGTCTCATCCACAGGGCCACCGAGGTCAAGTGAACAACAAAGTAAAATTGTGTCCTTTATATAAAATAAAAGCAAGGTTGGCTTTGGGGGTTTTTGTTATCCCCAAACTTTCAAGTTGTAGTTTGTTGAATCCATGGTTCCAGAACCCATGGAGGGCTGATTGCATAAGCAAAACTAGAAAAACAAGACATTTGGGATTATTTCGAAGGATATATGATCAGTTAGTATGGAGCTGAGCTAGTCCAGCCCTTACTGAATCCAAAAATGATAAAATAGGAGGCAAGAATCATTAACAGAAAAATTACTCAAACTGTACGAGATGACGACAAAGTCAGTTAGTGTAATATAACGTAATAGTGAAAGCTTTCCCTCAAATCTAGTCATTCCTTTGTTTCTGGTTTAGTGCATAAGGCATGACAATTTTATGAAGGGTTTTTCTGAATTGTCCTGGGTTTCTGTGGGTTTTGGTTTCTATCAGCAGTTAAATTAGGGGCAGTGGTTAGAATAGCACAGTGCCAATTACCCCAAATGTTTGTATAGCCAAGCCATTTGTCTTGATTGGTTTTGTTTAACATCAACCACTCTAGCTGACATTTGAAGCCCAGGCATTTCAGAATGGCTGAGCCAATTTTGCTTCTATTTTTGAAATGTTCAAGCTACTATTATTTTCTGAAGCTTTCTTTTTGCTCTACAGTTTTCCGGGAGGAGGTTGCTTGAGACCATGAATGGGAACCATACAACACTCCAGCTGCTGCTGAATTGCAACTCCCAACATTCCTCACAGTTTGTTATGACAAATGGGGATAATGGGAGTTGCAGTCCAACACCTGGAAGATTGCTTAACTCCTACCTTTCTGTAGACAGATGCCACTTCCATACTTTTGTTTTCCTAAATCAACATAAAAGCATTGAGTGATTCTTTTCATACTTAACTACTCCCTGCCTCTTTCAATAGCTTGCCTTTTTATTTATATATTATTTTGTTAACATGTTTATATACTGCCTAATAAGACAAAATCTCAAGGTGATGTATAAATAAAATGAATATAAACTATTTTTTCTTTCTTTATTTAATATGTTTCTGTATCATTTCCCAGCCCACAAAGGCTCCCAAGGTGATAGACAAATAAAAGTGAATAAAACAGTACACAGATAAAAGCATTTTTAAAATGTTTTTTGGTGGGGTTTTCAGACCATGTGGCTGTAATGTGGAAGAGTTAATTCCTGATGTTTTACCAGCATCTGTGGCTGGTGTCCTCAAAGAATTTCTCTGAAGATGCCAGCCACAGATGCTGGCGAAACATCAGGAATAAACTCTTCCACAACATGTCCACATAGCCTGAAAATCCGACTGGAAAAGCCTTCGACTTTACATTTTTAACATGCTCTCTAAAACCTTTAAAGCAGTCTAAAAACAGTCCTAAAACATCACATCAAAATAATAAAAGTAATTTACATAGACTAAAAGCATATTCAACAAGTTGATAAATTAAAAACCAAGTTAAGAAGGTTAAAACAATTTATAATAATCCATAAGCATTTTGGAATGAATCAGTTAGGCACCAAAGGGTTAGCAAACAGCTATGTTTTTACTTGGTGCCTAAATAAAGGCAGCGCTGGCTGTAATTGGGCCTCCAAGCAGTGGTGTCACTGTGGGAGGGGGGGATGCAGTGGTGTGGCCCACACCAGGTGACACCCATCCAGGCTGTTGAGTAGATTTTTACAGGCTGCTACTTAATTTGATTTTCTTTTAAATACTCTCTGTTGGTCTTGTTAATTTAACACTTCTTGCAATGTGACACTGTATTTGTATGTACAGCTATTATTGTATGTTGACCTCCCATCATCTCTGGTGTTACTAGGGGAGTAATATCTGCATATAAGATTATTAAGCTTTTAAATGTAGTTAGAACTTTTCCAATGAAATTTTGTTTAACTAACGAGATTGACGTAGTGTTTCTTCAGAATTTTTATGGCATTATTTAAGTTGTTAATGAAGCAACTATGCTCAAGAACCATCCAATTTTACAATGGCAAGCTGGTTCTCAACCTGCCCCGCCCCTCTGTGATTTTTGCAAAACTACATCTTGATTTTAGTTCTCAGAGTAAGATAATTACATGAGATCACAAGACTCATATCACATACTCAAGAGTAGCTCCAGTGGTATGAATTGCATTAAGGGACTGATGAGGTTAACAAGTTCAGTAATTGAGCCTTTCCCAACCTATTTCTGAAAACAATAAAGGATATGTATTACTGATGCCAGCCATTTTCTTTATATCTATACAGTCTGATACTTGTTTAAGTATTTACATCATTTTTTGGTAAACACTAAAAAGATAAAAATAAAATAAGTACCCCGAGAAGATAATTTCTGACAGCTTTTTCTGCTTCTTTGCAAAACACCTTTTTGTCTCAAAGACACATCTATTCAAAGATTATGGGGAACTGAAATTCCAATCAGTAATATAATGTAAATGCAAACAGCAATTTAAAATGAATGTAATTGTCGCAAGTACCCTGCCTTCCTAATTTGAAAATCCCAGAATTGCATAGGTAGCAGTTAAAGTAGAATTATAGCACTGTAACTGTGAAGTTCTTGTGGAGTAATACAGTTGGCTCTCCATATCCATGGATTTTTTATCCCTGGGTTCAAGCATCCATGGCTTTAAAATATATATATGGATGATGCTCAAGTCCCAATAAAATACTATGGATAGTAAAATGGTGCTATTTATATGAAATGGTAAAATCAAGGTTTGGGGAATTGTGTGTGTGTGTGTGTGTGTGTGTGTGTGTATTCCCCCAAACCTTGATTTTACCATTTTATATAATTGGCACCATTTTACTATCCGTAGTATTTTATTGGGACTTGAGCATCATCCATGGATTTTGCAGGGTGACCACATGCCCTCCTTTTCCAGGGCATGTCCTACATTTCAGCTTTCTGTCCAGGAGGAATTCCAAAACGTGCTCAATTCTGAGCATTACTAAGAAGCAAGAATTGATCTTTATATGAGTGTTCTGAGCTTTTATTTAGGAATGTCCTCCTTTTTTCTCTTGAATGTCCTATTTTGTGGTGCCTTTTCCTCCACAATACACAGATAAAAGCATTTAAAAATTTTTTTTTGCAATTAGGACATCCGGTTACCCTGGAACTTTGGTATCCATGGAGGGTCCGGGAACCAAATCCCAGTGGATACCAAGGGCCCACTGTATTGGTTATATGGGCTAATATGATCACTGTTTAGGTTTGTATGATCACAGATGGAACAGATGTGCTTCTCTGCAGTTTTTACAAGGTCCACTTTGTAGAAGCTGTGCAATGATGTAATCAATGATTAAGGAGCAGATTTTTAGAAGCCTAATATGCTCCCTGAAAGGACTCCCTGTCCATTTTGGCTCCCTTTTTCAGTGCTCTTGCCTTTTATATATAAATACAGGAACCGCTTGCATGTATCTGTTCTACTTCTGCCTAAGCTTTTTGTGGAGAAAACAAATACTATCTGCTGAAAATTGCCTGATTCCAGGAATTTTAACTGCATTCCAGATTGTTAGTTTAGTTTAGTGTAATTTACATCTTCAGGAACAAAAAAAAACCTTATAATCAGAAAGTATGTCTAGTCTTTCAGTGTTTTCTCCCATTTATAAAATAGTGCCTTTTTTTAAAGCAAGCGTATTTATTTCAGCAATTACTAGCCCACTGCTAAAGAGCTACCATTCCTGGAAGCTTTGGGAAATTAGCTGACCTATAAAAGCTTCATGAACAGCTTGTTCTCGTAGTGATTTATGTTGAAAGAAACACCAATATAATGGTCCTCTATATTCTCAAAATTAATAAAGGTATTTTTTGTGGTGTTTTCGGGCTATGTGGCCATGTTCTAGAAGAGTTTTTTCCTGATGCCACAGGAAGTGGATGCAAGCTATAGGAAAAGAGGTTCCACCTCAACATTAGGAGGAACTTCCTGACAGTAAGGGCTGTTTGACAGTGGAACAAACTCCCTTGGAGTGTAGTGGAGTCTCCTTCCTTGGATGTCTTTAAACAAAGGCTGGTTGGCCATCTGTCAGGGATGCTTTGATTGAGGTTTCCTGCATGGCAGGGGGTTGGACTGGATGGACCTTGCGGTCTCTTCCAACTCTATGATTCTATGTGCCTGTTCTAGCTGTTGCTGCAAAAGTTGAAACTTGCTCTAACAAACCCCCTTTCCCTTTGAAGGTTCTGTCAGTTAGCCAAGCAAATTGTTCATTCTTCCGTATTCTATATCTGTACATGAGTACAAAGTATTAACGTGAGAAGCAGCCTTCAGACTATTTCTAGACAAAAAATATGATATGAACAAGAGTAATAAAGCCATGGTTGCTTGAATTTTGCAGAGCTTTCTGTAACTCAAGATTTATGTAGTTATGCATTGCAAATTGTAGAGTGTGTTCTAGTTAGCTATTTAACATCGCACTGTATTTGATGCTAAAGTGTGTATATGTTGTGGAAGCAACTTTGGGTCCTGGCCTGGAAGAAAAGTGGCATATAAATAAAGTAAGTAAGTATGTAAATAACAATCTCTGTAGCTCATAATTATGTGTATTATTTCTAATTAGTGATACATGGTCCTCTAGAAATAAATGGTTCTCTAGAAATCAATTTTCCCAATTCTCATCCAACTAAATTTACTTAACTGCCAGACTTGCTATCTAATTTTTGGATTTACAAAAGGAGATGTTACAGAATATCAAATGTAAACTTTTTTTCTTTTTATCCTGGACTGTGCTCACTTGTATGTTTGCATGCTTTCTTGATATAGGGAAACCATATAATGCATATGGTTACACTTTTCCAGGGAAGTAATTACTGTATTCTAGGACATTGGTTCCCAAACTATGCACCCTTGTGCCTCAGGGTGCCTGTCACAATGAGACTAAACTACTTTCCCCTCTTTTCTCTGGTGGCAGCACAATGGGTCTTTTTGATCCCACCCCTGCTACCAATTATGTGAAGATGGGTCTTTTGGATCCCACCAATTCTTCACTGCGAGACTCAAACCCAGAGCTCTCTTAGGTGTCTCCTGCACTATAACTCTCTTTAGATGCCTGCTCTCTGGGATTTGAATTTTTCCTCAGCTTGGCACCAACTATTCTTTGACAGCCACACACTCACTATCTAATGTGTTCCAAACTTATCTCAATGCCGGTAGAGTTTTTAATGTGATTCTGAAATCACTTCAGACAGCTGCTTGTTGAAAGAAAGTAATAAATTTATTTACAAGGAAACATGTCTGGTCTTTGTGCTCATGGGGAGCAGGAGCAATTGTTGTGAAAAGTAGCAGCTGTTAAACTGCAGCAATGTTTTTATTCTATTTCAACAAAAGAAAAGGGAAAATTGGCCTTTTGCAAAGGGAGCTTGGGGTAGTGATGGTAAGGCTCAGTTTTCCAGTCCTCCTCCTCTTCCTTTTCTCCACACTAGTCCCTCTATGCAGAGGTAATTGGGATGTGTGCATGTTGTGTTGAATTCCATTCAATACTTCTACATAGATGGGCTAGGGAAGAGGAGAGGATTTGTAGACCTCTTGCAATATAAACCCAAAGTTACCGCTTTGCAATACAGTTGGCCTTCTGTATCCACATATTCAACCACAGCTTGAAAATATTTTTTTAAAATATACATTCCAAAAAGCAAACCTTGATTTTGTCATTTTATATGAGGACATCATTTTACTATGCCACTGTATTGAAAAGGACCTGAGCATCCACAGATTTTTGTATCCATGGGGGGTCCTGGAACCAAATCTCAGCGGATACCAAGGGCCCATTGTACAACCTCTCACTTGCTCTCCCAGGCTGCTGAAGATGATGGGACTAAGAGAGTATAAATGCCTTTGTGGTTTACAGTCTTAAGAGAATTCACTTACAGTATTATACTTTTCTGTTGTGTCACCTTTGAGAAGAATATTAAATGCCATAATTGCTGAGAATCTGTATAGTGTGCTATTTGAGAAAGACAAGAAGGGAGGAGCAGTGCCATATATCAGATGGCTTATCCATCTTTGTTCTATGTATATAGTACCAATTGATGTAGCAATCATTGCTGTGATTCATTCAGTGCCTCCTGTAACATTGTAAAATCTATAATATTAGTAGCAAATAAAAAGTTTTTTAAAAATGAATTTTCTGTAAATAGTTGAGAGGGCTTAATTTTTGTGTGCCTGTCCTTTTCTTTATTAGTTACCTGTCTCATCTTCCCTACAGTAAGCTCAAGACAGTGTATATAGTTCTTCTCCCCTTCCCTCCCCATACTCCCCCCAAGCACTGCTGTGAGATAGGTCAGTGGGAACTTGAGGTCAGTGGGAACTTGTGGTTAGACCTCTCTAATTGTCCAATTACTTTTAAAGGAACATCCTAATGTGATCTCTGAACTGAAGAAATATGCAAGATAGTTTTTTATATCTATACTATTCAATGATGCATCCTTAGTGTTATATTTCTACATTTCTTAGGGGTAGCTATTTGTAACCTAATTAAGTTTCAGAATTCGGATTGGATTTACATGAATGGTTTTTAATTGCCTCTTTGGCTTTCCGAGAACTCTCTTTTCTGAACTGGTCCTCCACCCGTTCTCCCTTGGAATAGTAGAACACCTTAAACCAAATATTGTACTGTTCTGTATGTCAGTAAAGACGAGAATAGATGGTAGTGTTTGTTTTGTGTGCTGCTGCTGTTACCTGTACATGTCATGTTCTCATCTATTTTCCCAGAAAGAGTCTACTGAAAGACATCTGCTCCTCTTATACAAGTGCCCTTTTCCTGGTGGCAAGGATGTAATGGTGACTCAAAGCAATTATATACCCACATGGTTGTTTGCCATTGATATGAATAGAGTAGTCCTTTGGTGAAGTAGGGAACAAGAGCTGCTTCTTAGTACATGCAATTTCCACTTGCCTACTTTTTAATAGGAAATATAACCACTTCCTAAACTAGAGGAACTTGGAAAGAGATTTCCTGTGATGGAGAAAGCAATAACAGATGAATTGTGAAGTCACCCGGCTTTATAGAAGTTACTGGTTTTCTAGGTTTTCATAGGGTTCACATACTGACATTCACATTGTTCAGTCTTCTAAGATTCTCAATTGAATTATCTAGAATATATTTTATCTCATGATGTTGTACAGAAGGGAAACAATCACTGTAAATGTGTCAGTGGTTTTTTTTGTTTGTTTGTTTCAATAGCATCGTCTTAACAGGTATTATTGTTGTTTTGGAAGCATGCCATAACTAATATATAACACTGAATAATTATTACATGGATTGTCAACCACATGATATGTTCATGTATTAGGACTCCATCTTCCTAGTACTTAATGGCATGGTAACTTTCCATGCAACACTTCACCACATTAAGTATATTTCTGTGTGTGTTTTTACATGTGGCTATAACATATATGTCAGGTGACAGGAAAGATCCTATCACAATTTATTGCAAGCTCCATAGATGCCAGGCTTTACAACAGCCCTGGTAGATCTGTGGGCCATAGACTTGCCTTTGGATCATTCTGTGTCAGACCTGCATTGAAAAACCTTTCTTCAACCCTTTTGAAGTTGTTAATGTTACCTACTCTATTTACATTTCCCTTTATTGATGGAAGTAGGAAGGGCTGTCTTTTGGAGGGATAAAATGGAAAAAGGCAGGAGGGACAGGAATCTAGCAGCATCTATAAGACTAACTAATTTATTTCAGCATGAGCTTTCAGTCCAATTCTTGAGATGCACTAATAGAGTGCTTTTTGTAAGGATGATTCTACTAGGGCTGTTGTAAAGCCTGGCATCTATGGAGCTTGGAATAAATTGTAAATCATATCACAGATTAGCCTCTACAGTAAGAAAAAATTTGTTAGACTATTCATTTGGGTCCTAAATAACCCAAGAGCACCAGATCCCATCTGATCTTGAAAGCTAAGCATAGTCAGACCTGGTTTCAGAGGAAGGAACTGGCAAAACTACCTCTGAATATTCCTTGCCTTAAAAAATTCCTTGCCTTAAAAATCCTATAAACTTCATGGGGTAGCCATAAATTGACAGGTGACTTGAAGTATATACACACACATTCATTTTATTGGTTTAAGTACTATAGTACAGAGATACTGCCCACATAAAGACATGTCTTCACCAAGCTAACTAGAGCTTAGGAAAAATACATTTTAGCACTACAGCTCTCAGAATCTCCCAACCACATTTTCTCCCAAGGCCTGAACCTAATTCTTAAAAAAAGAAGTTAGAAATTGGTTGTTAATCCTCAGTAGACTGGATGGCCCTTGTGGTCTCTTCCAACTCTATGATTCTATGATTTTATGAGCGTTGGGCCTTTTCTCCCTCTTTAATAAAACAGGTGCCAAGATCAGAAGAGGACAATCATAATATCATATGTGAATAATTTAAAGCTACAGCAGAGCATTTATGGTACAATAAACCCTCCGATATGCATGTTAGAGTTGGCAAGAAATTACATTCTGAGTAATATCTCCTCTTCCCTGGAATGGATCTCACTACAACCAGGTTTAGCCCGGTTGAAATGAAGATCTTAACTTCAAGAAATCAAATAAAACTATATTAAGTTCCACTTTTTAGTGGTCCTGTTGTATAGATTTATAAATGCTGAAATTCATTATATTTTACTGAATGAGTTTTAATATAGATGAAATGTTTAAATATTTTAAATGTCATGAATTTAGCATTTATAAAGAGAGCTTGCTTAGCAGCAGCAACTTCCCCTGGTTAACTGAAATGGCATGAAAAAATGCATGGTACAATTTAGTTCATTAATAATTATTCCACAGTCTCTCTCTACATATGTTTTTCTGAACTTTCTTACAAGATATAAAGAGATGGTACAGAGATGGAGGCTTATTCCTGCATAAATATATCCTACTCAGTAGGTATGGTAAGAAGGAGTCTAACCTAGGTACATCTCTCCCAAGATATAGATTGCTAAGTACAGGTACTTCTTTTTAAAAAATGAGACTCCTGTGTGCAATATTCTACATGAATTTTCAAGTAGTTGGCTCCTGGGGTGTGCAGTGAGCCCAGTCATCTCTGTTCAGAAGATCTCTTTTGTGAACAAAGTCATTTATACTTCTCTTCCCACATGTGCTGCTTATTCTCAGTGCAATAGGTTGGTGCCCTTTCTTGCCACTGTCCATTAGCCATGCTGGGTTGGGATGGTGGAAGTTGGATCCATGCATCTTCTGTAGGGACACATTTGCTCTGTTCCTCCTTAATATAGATTTTCATTTCTCTTATGAGACTGTATGTATGAAAGAAGATAAGGCACAGTTTAGTTCATTAATAATTACAGTTCATTAATAATCAACAGTCTCTGTCTACATACATTTTTCTAAACTTCCTTACAAAACATAAAGAGCAGGGTGCAGAGATGTAGCTTTCTTTTAAAATGGGCTAATGTACAAACTAAAAAATGTTGCCATTTTACTTATGGGAAATGCATACATAATGACACCTTTGGTGTCTGTTTGGCTTTAGGGTCTCACAAACTCTTACTACTCCTTTTTCATATATATACCTATTTTTTATTTATTTACATCTGCTTGTGTCTTCGATCTACAATTTCATCGTAACTCTCACCCTTTGGAACAATTACTTTCATTTTAGGAAGACAGGAAATAGCACTTTTGAGCCTCAGTCCTTCATGCATGGGAGGTTTTATTTTGCCAACACTAATAGAAACAGAACTGGGGCTGTATTCATTTGAGACATTTTTTCCTCTTGCTGAAATCCATAGGCATTGTGTGGTGCAGATTATTTGTGATGTCAAAGGAAATTGCCTGTTGCACCACTGACCTTAGTCAGAGGCATGCATTAAATTAACATCTTGTTCCATCAGAATCCTATCTGGTCACAATAAAGCTGTTATCATCTCACAGACTTGACTACTCAAAAGAGAACATTTTTTCCAATGCATCTCTTTCTCTAAAGCACTGAACGCTTGCTGTTGCTCCACTGTATTTATCAGTACAGTACCAGCTAAAATCAACTTTTGAAGCTCCACTGGCTTCTTAATCCAGCAAAGGTGTTAAAAATCACCTTTGAAAGCTTGCAACATATATATTGTGCATTTTGGTTGGCCCAATAAAGATATACAGTCATCCCTCCATATTTGCGGATTTGATTATTCACGGATTTCATTGATATGTTCTCTCTAGGACTGTCTAGGTCCTCCAGTGCAACTCTGTGGTCAACTTTAACTAAATGTTGCACTGAAAGACCATTTGTAGCTACTCCAGTGCCATTCTATGGTAAGTGTATGTTGGACATTGACCACAGAGTTGCACTGGAGGACCTAGAGATTTCTAAAGAGGTGTCCTCTCAGGTAAAAATAGTGTTTTTGTTATTTGCGGTTTTTCCATATTCACGAGGGTCTTGTTCCCCTAACCCTAGCGAATATGAAGGGACAACTGTACTGTATATACCCATGTATAAGCCTAAAGTAGTTTTCAGTGCATGAATACATAGCCCACCATGAATCTGCTCCTAAGACTTATTTCCTTTTTTGCTTAAATGGGCTAACACGGTTAGCTTTCTGAAATTTCTTATAGATTAGTAATGTGCCACGAAAAGTTGGGACTCAGTATATGGTTTATGTTTGGTATTTTGCCTCTTTTACTGTACATATATAAGTGAAAGAGGAGGTGGTTAGGGGAACAGGATTGTAGTCTAATTGAGTCCCTGTGAAGCTCATTATGGATTGAGTCTGGGAAGGAATTATTGTAGTACAGAGTATGGCAAAGCAGTAGAAATCACCGTCCATATTGTAAGATTTGAAATAAATCTTAGAAATTCTCCAACTTAAATTAGAAACAGAGTAGGAGATGGACAATCAAAAACACACAGCAATAATCAAACAAAATATGGGCATCTGTGCTTTCTTGAGCACTTTGATTTTCAGTAGAAAACTAAAACATTGTGGAATAACTCTTATTTCTCTTTTTTATATAAATAAATCCTATTATTATTATTATTATTATTATTATTATTTTACTGGCTACGTTATTGAGAAATTTGGGGAATAGCTTATATTTATGGCTTATTAGCTGAATTATTGAGAAAAACCATATAGTAGAAATGCTGCTTTGTTGTACTGTTCCACACTGTTGAACATTGCAGGACATCAGATAATATATAAATGTTTAGTAGGATTTTGCTCAAAGAGAAATGGGCTACCGTGGAGCTTTGCTAGTTTCTTATCTTCTGCCTTTTCTTTATTACAGTGTTGCGAAGAACCACAAACAGAATCTAATGACTGTTGCAAATCTGGGGGTTGTTTTCGGACCAACATTAATGCGACCACAAGAAGAAACAGTTGCTGCGATTATGGATATCAAATTCCAAAATATTGTGGTGGAGATCTTAATAGAAAACCATGAAAAGGTAACATTGTTGAGTTTGTACATTATCCCATTTTTTAAAAAAGCTACTAAATAAATGGGGCAGGGCCATCCGCAGATTCTCCAATCTGCAGATGGCAAGCCCTCCCCAACCGCATTAAATAAATAAAATCATTAGTAACACTGCAGCAAGTTGAAGCAAATTAAAAATGAGGCACAGCAAATGGCAAGAACCAAGGACCAAATGAAATTATTCTCCCTAAATGTCAAAATCTTAAAAGAGGAGGGGCTGGCTACTCTGTAAAAAGAATCTAATAGGGAGAGAAGGGCATGCCAGCAACATCAGGCCTACCTTGAAAAAGAAAAAGGCCCTCCCTCCATGCACCATCATTCAGAGGGAGAGAAGGGCAGGCCAGCTCCATTGGGCCTAGCCTGAAAAAGAAGAAGGCCCTTCCTTTATCCACCATCATCCAGAGGGAGAGAGGGGCAGACCAGCTCCATCGAGCCTAACCAGAGTAAAAAGAAGGGTCCTCCCTCCAGTCCATCTGCTTTGGTCTGGGCCTCAGAGGAAGAGAAAATCTGCTGGACTTTTCCCCTTCCCTACAGCCATTCCCTTCTCCTTTTGTATCTTGTCTGTTTAGATTGTAAGTGATGGCAGGGTATGTCTAATTAACAATTTGAAAGCTGCTCTGAGAGCCTTTTGGCTGAAGAATGGGGTATAAATACTCTAAATAAACAAATAAACAAATAAATACTCTTGATGCCGGTACAAAAAGCTATTTTATAGGCCCCCACCTCTATAAGCTCCTGGGTTTTTTTTAGCTTTTATTGTTTACAAAAAAGTAAAACACAATTACGTCACCATTCTACCTTAAAAACACAAGCTAAAATACAGATTTACAAAACTGAGGTCTCATTGAAAACTCCAAACCAAAATCTCCTGTGCTGCTGTGGTGGGATATGAGCATGAGAATTGGAGTTAATATATTCTATAAGAGGTAACCACTTTTCCTTGAACTGGTTGAATTCCTTGCCTCAGACGTGCTCCTGGCATCATCTGCAAGCTTCTCCGTTAACCATCCTTCCCAGAACTTTGTCCACCATTGATCCATGGACAGATTACCTGTTTTCCAGTTTCTGGCAATGATTAATCTAGCTATAGCAACTGAACAGGATATACAGTCATCCCTCCATATTTGCGGATTTGCTTATTCACGGATTTCATTAATATGTTCTCTCTAGGACTGTCTAGGTCCTCCAGTGCAACTCTGTGGTCAACTTTAACTAAAAGTTGCACTGAAAGACCATTTGTAGCTACTCCAGTGCCATTCTATGGTCAGTGTATGTTGGACATTGACCACAGAGTTGCACTAGAGGACCTAGAGATTCCTAGAGAGGTGTCCTCTCAGGTAAAAACAGTGTTTTTGTTATTTGCAGTTTTTCCCATATTCACGGGGGTCTTGTTCCCCTAACCCTAGCAAATATGGAGGGATAACTGTAATTTCTTTATGATGGAGAAATTTATTATCAAATTGAAATATTGATAAGAGAAGCAACTTCGAGCTCGGTTTAACCTTTTGCTTAGTGATGTCTGACATCAATTGAACAATCTGTGTCCAGAATTGTTGGACAATTGGGCACTCTAACCACATGTGTAGGTATGTACCTCTTGCCCCACAATCCCTCCAGCACAAAGAAGATGTCTTCCTTGTCATTTGTGCTAGCTGGACAGGGGACAGATACCATCTGTATACCACTTTCAATGTGTTTTCCCGTAAGGCAGATGACTTAGACTTATAAGGAGGACATGACCATATATGATGCCATTCTGTATCTGAAATAACTGACTGTATATCCAACTCCCACCCTGTTTTATAGAAAGTACCCCTCCCATATGAGTTTTCAACCATCCAGTTATATAATGCAGCTGAAACTCCCTTCACTGTTGGACCTGGGACTGTACACATTCGTTCAAATATTGTCAGTGATCTAGGGATTTATCCTGACCATACTAGTTGGGACACAAAGGAGATAATTTGTTGAATTTGGAGCCAAGAGGGTCTAAGAGGCGACACCACATTTGAAATGCTTTCTGTATTTTTAGGTCTAGAATTCTGAAATAAGTCTTGTATAGTATAGATGCCCTTATCTTCCCATCATTTAAATTGTGTGAATTTATCTGGGCTAAAAAAGGAAGGGTGTAGTAAGAATGGTCTAATTGGGGAAGGGCTGGGAGCCATCAGATGGCACCATTTCCTCCAAACTGAAAGTGATGTCCAAAAAAAAAGGGGGGGGGGTTCTATGTTGTTTAGAGTTCTGGCTGAAATGTTAGGAAAAAAGGGCTGACCGATTGAGGTTTTTCTATACTTATTTCTAGTTCTACCCAAAGTGTAGAAGTAGATCTCTTAATGAGCTGGATAGCTTGGATTAACTGAAATGTTGCAAAATTGTATTCCAGGTTGGATATAGCAAGACCTCCATGCTTAGATTTCATATATCGTCATTTTTTTAGGAAATCGAATTGGTTTACTTGCAAATATAAAGTTGTCTGTTTGGTTTCTCCATGAAATAATATATGAACTAGGAGGGGACAGAGGAATCATTTGGAACAAAAACAAAAACTTGGGTAGAAGGTTCATTTTTAATAAAGCTATCTTACCCAACAATGACAGTGTGTATGTTTTCCAGAGTTTCAATTTAGATTTCATCCAATCTGTGAGTGGTTTATAATTCCGTGGGAGCAGTTGGAGTGGATCTTTTTGTAATTAATATACCTAAGTAAGTGAAACCCGATGGACAAAGATGGAAGCTTGTCAAACGTTGCCATTTCAATTGCTTATCTGAGGGGATATTAAGACAAAGTAGTTTGGATTTTTGTAAGTTGACTCTGAAGCCTGCTTTTATATCAGAGCAGTGGAAAACATGTCTTGAAGAAATATAAGAACATCATCTGCATAAAGATTTAACTTATGCTCCCGCATGCCATGGAGCCAACCATGAATTTTAGGATTATTCCTAATAGAATCAGCAAGGGGCTCTACTGCTAAGGCAAATAACACTGGTGACAGAGGGCACCCTTGTTTGGTGCCTCTGCAGAGATCTATCCTTGGAGATTCTTGCCTGTTTATATATATTGGTGCTGCTGACCCTATGTAAAGGTTTCTGACTAGAGCTGTGAACTGTGAACCAAAATTCATACCTTCCAGAACCCCAAAAAGATAAGGCCATTCTAATCTATCAAATGCCTTGAGGGCATCCAAAGATAACAATGAGAGTTGAGAATGTGAGTGATTAGCATCATATATGATGTTCAGTGGCATCAGCTAATCTTCGGCCTGCCATAAAACCAACCTGACTATCATGAATATAGTCAGTTATAAAGGTGTTAATCCTGTGAACTAGAAAACATGAAAGAAGCTTGGCATCTTGATTAATAAGTGAGATGGGCCTGAAATCCTTTACCATGGGATTAACTGCAGATGTTTTAGAAAGTAGAATGATTCTTGAGAGTTTCCCGCTAGGTGGTGGTAAAGAGAAATTCATTAAATAGTTTTACAAGGTGAGGGCATAGGTCCTCAGAAAGAATTTTATAGAATTCCCCCGTGAGCCCATCTGGGCCTGGTAATTTGCCCATTTTAAAATTTGCAATAGCTGATTTCACATCTTGTTCTGATATTGGATTATTAAGCATTTCTCTATGTGCAGCGCTCAATGTTTTAAGGTTCAGTGACCTAATGAAGTCCTGCATGACTGTTTCTTTGGGTAATTCAGAGATATATAGAGCAGTATAAAATTTTTGGAATTCTTCTGATATCACCTTTAGTTTGGTCAAAATGTTGCCCTCTTGTGTAGAAATGTTATGTATTCATTAAATAGTTCTTTTCTGCCCTTTATTTTGATAAGTTTAGCTAGAAGTTTAGAGTTCTTATTACTATATTCATAATAGTGGGCCTTTGTAGTTAGATCTAACTCCTCCAATTCAGCTCTTTTTTTTTTTGGATAGCTGAACAAAGGTGTCTGGATTTTGAAATGCTTTGTGAGACTGTGTAAGGGCTGCAATTTCTAATAAAAGAGTAGTTCTTTTAGCTTCCTTAATTTTCTTCTGTATTGCCCCTTCCTGAATCAGATGGCCCCTCAAAACTGCTTTGAGAGTATCCCAAAGCATTGCTTCTGTGGTTTCTTCTGTCTTATTTTCCACATAGAAGAATTGGATGGACTCCTGAATTTGTTCGCAAAATTGGGTATTTAGGAATAGCTTGGGACTAAAACGCCAAATTTTTGTTGGGCATGAATCTATATTTAATGTCCAGTTTAGTGTAATTGGTGCATGATCTGAATAAAGTATCGGCTCAATTGTGGTTTCATCTATGTGAGGCATGAGAGATTTATTCACAAAGAAATAATCATTTCTGGAATAAGACTGATGGTTTGGGGAATAATAGGTATAGTTCCATTCCAATGGGTGCAAAGTGCACAGGGATCGATTAAACCCATACTGTTGAGGCGCTTTAATGGTAAATGGGGAAGATTCTATTTCTTATTACTGGAGTGGTATTCGCGGTCAAGGGATGGCTTTAGAACAGCATTTCCATCTCCCCCTATTACTACATCCCTAGCTGATGTTGCATCTAAAGCATCCAAAAAAGTGAGCATAAATTCACGTTAGGGGCATAAAAATTACCCAAGGTGACCAATCAATCAGCAAGTACACCTTTGAGTATAATAAATCGACCCCTAGGGTCCCTCTTAATATCTTGGAGCTGGAATGGTGTAGATTTATCAAACACAATAGCTACTCCTCTTGCCTTCCCATTACCGCCGGCCACAAATTATTCTCTGAATCATGCTTCTGGGAAGACAGGCTTAGATCCCCTGTTATGTGTCTCCTGTATGAACAGGATGTTTGGGTGCATGGGAGTAATTTGTTTAAGGATTTTAAGCCCTGAACCTAGTCCTTTTACGTTAAATGAGACTATTTTGACACTATCCATTATAATTTTATAGCAGAAAAAGAAAAAGAAAGGTAATTCTTGTTTATGAACCTGTATGGGGTCTACTAGAGGTTATGCTAGCAGTCCCTTAGATACTTGTAGATGCCAAATTTCCCATAAATTCACAACTCTTGCGCTTTAAAATATAAAATATATAACATATAATCAGAAATGAATTTTAAAACCTTCTTCTTATAACAGCTTATTTTCTAATATTAATCCTTATGGAACCTAGTTCTCCCCATCTGTTTCCATAGTCATACAGACTGGCTTCTCAACAAATTGTCCAATTAATTGTCTGAATGATGGTACAGTGGAACTCTGAAGGCTACTATGCCTTCATCTTTTTTTCTTAACAAAATACTCAGAGGTTATAAGTGTTGGTAATGGTTCTGAGGAGTGACTGGCAGGTAATAGAGAGTTGATTGTTGCTGTAGCTACAGTTGCTGATTGTAGCTCAGCTTTAACTTAATTTACTCAAAATAACTTGTTGTTCCTCAGGCGAAAGAGTGCCAAACATCTGCACCAGTTCTTCTTCCTTTTCCTCTTCCTCTATAAAGTCAACCAGTTTATGTGTCTTCCTAATAAATGGGTCAGAGATGTTGTCTCTCTGGCTTACTTCTTTTTCTGTCTCTGGAGTCTTTGAACAGCTTGTAGTGGAGAGAGTTGCTACTTGAGGTTGTGTTCCTTAAGAGTTGTAGTCGCCTCTCCCTTGAGCTTGGTTCTCTTTTGAAATTTTATCAATGGTTGTATTTTATTGTTGCAGAACACATGCAGAGGAGTGATTGAAAATCTTGTCAACCATCTCCTTTTTTTCAAGATCAGTTCTGGAAAGGTAGTGTGTCTGAATGTCAGTATTACTCTAACACATCCAAGCCAGCTGGGTAACCAGAAAATTTCTGTTAATTCATTAATATGAACCTTGCATTGAAGAAGTCGAGAGAGAGAATGGAGAACTTCCAGCTTGTTGTGCCACCTCCCTTCATGTTGTGCCACCTCTCATGTTTTTTTGACCATCACAGTATCTGCTCTTAGGAACTCATTAGCTATGTGCCCATGGAAGGGTTTGCTTTGGTTCATAACGGGAGAAATGTGGCATAAAAATTAAATAAGTAAAATAAATTTTGGTTTTGGGGGGGTTTCGGGCTATGTAGCCATGTTCTAGAAAATTTTCTTCCTGACGTTTTGCCAGCATCTGTGGCTGGTATCTTCAGAGAATGCTTTGCCTGGAAAAAGTTGGGTGTATATATACTGTGTGAGCCTGGGAATGCAGGAGTGATTTGCATGTGTATTGTTCTGTGCTGATGACCAGCCTCAGCCTGGGAGGCTAATGCAAACGAGGATTAATGTCTGCTAATTGGTGATCATTATCTGCTGGGAAAGCCCCTCACTCTGAATGGTTTCCCATTTGCATTTCCTGAGTCCTTACTTTGCTATTCCTCAGGAAAGGTAGCCAAATTTTGTTCACTTTAAGGGTTTCTTCTTTCTGGTTGAAATTATCCAGATGTTTGTGGATTTCAGTGGCTTCCCTGTGCATCCTGACATGGTAGTGGTTGGCATGGTCCAGAATTTCAGTGTTTTCAAACAGGATTTTATGTCCAGGATGTTTTATGGCATGTTCTGCTACTGCTGATTTTTCTGGCTGGCCCAGTCTGCAGTTTAAAATAAATTTTAAAAAATATTAACCTTCTAACTGGTCCCCTCTCTCCGTCTGCCCCCAGTTTGCTTGTGTAAAATGAGCAACTTGCCTTGGTTCAACCAACATTGTAATGGCTCTTTTGAAATATATAAATATATCTGCTTAGAGTATGTTTTAGTAAGAAAGACGTTCATTTTCTTTTAATCCTGTCCCAATACTTCAGTCTCTCTGGATCTAATAAAGCTATACAATGGATTCTAAAATGTAGTCTGACTGTATTCATTCCAGTAGCTTTTTAACTCTTGAACATTTGATTGCTCTAGGGCTGATTGTTCAGTTTAAGGTGCAAGGAATTAAGAGCTGGTTGGAAGCCCATGGTCTGGATCATGTGTCAGTGCACATGAATATTTTAAAGATGTTTCTCCTCTATTCCTGAGATAAAGAGATGGCTGTGGTTTATGTTATTTTGATAGGGAGTTCAATGCTGGTAACTAGAGCAAGAGAATATCATCATCATCATCATCATCTGTATTTATATTCCACCTTTTCCCCAAGACTGGCACTCGCAAGGCATTACACATTTAAAAGATTGCAATTAAAAACATACAAAAGCCACATTTAACTGAATTGAAGCAGGAACTATATTAAAAACACACTCCATAAGATTTTAAACACAATAAACAATACAATTTTAAATAACACAACACTTAACAGCTCTTTTTCAATTCTAAAAGCCTGTCTGAATAGAAAAGGTTTGGACTACAGATGGAAAGACAGCAAGGAGGGAGCTATTCTAGCCTTCCCAGGGAGGAAGTTCCAAAGTACAAGTGAGGACAGTCACTGAGAAGACTCTAGTGTTCCCACCAAACCTACCGGTAAAGGTGACAGGACCATGAAAAGAGCCTTTCCTGCAGATCCCAGGGTTTGGACATGCTTACATTGGGAGATATAGGCTGGCAGATAGGCTGGACCAACGCTATGTATGGCTTTGTAGTTCATAACCAGCACTTTGAAGTGTGCCTGGAAACAAACTGGCAGCCTGTGTCGCTGTTGTAACAGGAGAGTTGTAACCAGCCCCAGTTAACATTGCATTTGCAGTACTTTGTACCAATTAAAGTTTCCGAACACTCTTCAAAGGGAGAACCACCACATAGAGCACATTACAGTAATCCTGATGGGCTATGACCAAGGCATATGTTGCTGTGGCCAGATCAAACATCTCTAGGAAAAGGCACAATTGTTGCACAAGCATTAAATGTGCAGAGGTACATCTGGCCACTTCAGAAACCTGAGCCTTCAGGTTCAAGGCTGAGTCCAGCATATATCCAAACTGCAAACTTGAGTCTTCAGGGGGAGTGTTATGTATCCCTATTCCCTCATCTGCCTTTTGACTGTCCAGGAGCACTTCTGTCTTGTCTGGATTGAGCTTCAGTTTGTTTGCCTTCATTCAGTTCATTGCTAATGCCAGATACCACTTCTTTGGAGTTAGGTGGATAAGAAGAATAGAATTGGGTCTCATCAGTGTTCTGGTGGCACTGACCCTTAAATCTCTGGACAACCTCTCCCATCAGTTTCATGAAGATGTTGAACATCATAGGGGACAGTACTGAGCCCTGAGGGACTTCCCAGACCAATGGCCAAAGAGTTGAACAGGAGTCTTTGAGCACCACCTTTTTGCTTTGCTCCTCCAGGAAGGAACAGAGCCACTGCAAAACAGTGCTCCCAAGTCCAATGCCAATGAGGCGGTTCAAAAGAAATCATTGTTGATGGTATTGAAAGCCACTAAGAGGTCCAGCAGAACTAACAGAGACATATATTCCCCTGTTTAGTTCCTGGCATACGAGGTCATCCACCAACACGTGTCCATTCCAAAACTAGACATGAAACCAGACTGAAATAGATCAAAAGAATGCATGTCATCCAGGTATCTCTGAACCTGGGGGCAACCAAACCATGCTGAAAAATGAAATATTGGATATTGGCCAATAGTTATCCATTATAGAAGGATCCAGGGGAGGTTCCCCCTCTCACAAAAAGCCTCACAAATTCCTCCTTTAAGCATGTTGGAACTCTGCCTTGTGCCAGTCCCCTTCTTGCCTTTTGAATGAACTAAGAAGGGCAAGGATCTAGTGGATATGTGGTTATCACCTCTCCTCTATATAAATCTTTTGCATAGTGAACGCCAGTGTGAAGTTCCCTGGATATTTCATAAAGATCAACTCCAATTGCCAGTGCTGTGAAATTACAATAAGTTTTGTGGTTTAATTCCCAGCTCTGATTCAAGTGTTTAGATGGCAGTCCTTTTGCCTCTGAAGATTTAATAAAGAAGAAGAAGGGTAATTTAGACTAGCATCAGTCCAGTGAGGTCATTGATTAACCTGTCAACTTCTCTCCAATAAATATCTGGTGAATCAGCGTGTGCCCTCAGTATGAACTTAGTTACATGCATCTTAAGAGCATTGTGCAGTACTGGAATTTGCTGTTGATGTCAACAACAAAATTGCAGCTTGAGGTTTCCTGGAACAATTGGTTGAATTACAGTCAGATAGAGATTGCCAAAATATATCTACTTTGCAGGCCATTAAACTGTCTGTGTAATCAGAAAAGTTAAATAATTTCTGAGCTTTTTTAAAAAAATGTATATTTTCATCCAAAGTAGTGATGAAATCATTCATAATGTAAAACAATGCTTAAACCTAGAAATATTTGCAAGGTATGGAAAGTTGTGTGTCTTAACAAAAAATTTTTAGACTAATCATTACAGCCATTGTCAAGAGCTGCTGTGCTGCGTTCCTGGCTCTCTCAAACTCTTCACTTTAAAAAACAACAACAACTATCTGTTTGTCTCTCTGTCTGTCTACAGATATTTAACACAGTTCCAGAAACACTGCAATCAAATTCTCAGCTGCTTTTATCTCGAAAGAGAAGTACAGATTCAAAACCACCATCATGCAGTGAGAGGCCCTTAACCCTCTTCCATACTATGCAACCCAGTGAAAAGCGTATGTATCTTAATCCTGTGTGAAACAGATGGTGTGGTAAAAATTGGGCAATGTGCAATACAGTGCACCCGTGCTTATGTGGGCACGCCATACACGGCTTTAACCTTGTGTGGAAGGCAAGCCCTGGAAGCAATAATGGTGTGCCTGTGGAGTGCACGGCCATTGTTTTAAACAGGGCTTGAACATACATGTTTTTCCTTTACACACAGTGGCGGTGATGTCCACAATAGATCCCCTGCTTATGGGAAGGGCTCACTGTAGTTGTAAAAATTTTACTGTGTCATTCCAGATTGTCTAGAAGACATTATCAACATTAGGCAAAATGACACACAAGGGCAATAATAGAACACTATTATTATTATTTTTATTTACGTTATTTATACCCCGCCCTTCAGCCCTAATGGCTCTCAGAGCGGCTTACAATAATTATTTTTAATAAGACGGTTCCCTGTCCTCAGGCTTACAATCTAAAAGACACGACACAAAAGGAGAAGGGAATGGTGGTGGGAAAGGGGATGAAGTCCAGTGGTTTTTCTCTCCCTCTGATGCCTGGACCAAGGCAGATGGACTAGAGGGAGGGCTCTTCTTCTTCAGGCTAGCCCTAGTGGAGCTGAGCCAGCCTATTCACTCCCTCGCGGGCTGAAGGATGGCAGTTATGGAGGGAGGAGCCTCTATCTTCAGGCTAACCCTGGTGGAGCTGGGCCAGCCTATTCACTCCCTCCCAGGCTGAAGGATGACAGTTATGGAGGAAGGAGACTCTATCTTCAGGCTAGCCCTGATGGAGCTGGGCCAGCCTATTCTCTCCCTCGCAGGCCGATGGGTGACAGTTATGGAGGGAGGAGCCTCTATCTTCAGGTTAGCCATGGTGGAGCTGGGCCAGCCTATTCTCTCCCTCGCAGGCTATGTTTTTAAAACCACCTCCCTACTGCCAACAGTCTCTCTAACATGTAGAACCATGATTCCTATCAACCCCACCAATATGATCAGTGTCTTGGGATGCGGTGGCTTAGTAGTTAAGATGCCAGTTTTGGTGATTGGAAGGTTGGCAGTTCAAGGTCCAAGTACTGCATGATGGGATGAGCTCCCATCACTATTCACAGCTCCTGCCAACCTAGCATTTCTAAAGCATGCAAATGCAAATAGATAAATAGGTACCACTTCAGTGCGAAGGTAACAATGTTCTGTGCAGTCATGCTGGCCACATGACCATGGACATGTCTTTGGACAATGCGGGCTCTTCGGCTTAGTAACGGATGAGCACTGCCCCGTACACTTGGTTACGACTAGACATTCATGTCAAGAGGAAACCTTTACCTTTTACCCTGCTTTCTCATACCTCCCTGCACCTATCACCATTTCAAGTGATTTGACTAATAAAGGCAGCCCAGAATTAAAAGAGAGCAACTTTGATATTGTTCTCTAACTGATGCCCTAAGCAAGTTCATGTCACTGATAAGTAAACTACCACTTTCAGAAACTGTAGCTATTGGCACTTTACATGTGCCGGCAACTTTATACAAGTCTTTTTTAAAAATATATATATTTTTTTACTTTTAACAACAAAATACAATAAAACAGTTTATACAAGTCTTGTGTCTCAATCAAGGCCCATTATTGCTTGTGAAACATGCCGAAGTAATTTGCATTCCCTGCAAGATAATTTTTGTGTTTATAAAAAAGCCAGCAAGCATTGAGCCAGACAAATAATAGATGTCAAACTTAATTACCATTAGAAGGTTGTGCCATTGGGATACTACTTCTGGTTTCTTTGTGTTTAGTGGTCTTTTCTCTTAGTTTATTGGGCTTTTTCTGTTCAACTTTAAAGATCTGAAACTTATGTAAGGATTGAGTTTCTTTTGTTTTAAAAAAAAGCCATCTCTGTTCAATCCATTCTATTTCTATGTATAACCCAGTCATTGTCAATCTTAGAAATCAAAACCTTTAGCCTTTTTAGCTGTAGGAGGTCTTACAATGTGAAGAACAACAGGTATTCTCAATCTTCCCCAATTTCAGGTCTTGATTCATTCTCAATTTATCAGTGAATCTCGATTCAACACTTGATGTGCACTTTTTATATAAAAAGGAAAGAACAGCTACCTGCTGGAACTTTTTTGTCAGTGCAGAAAAGATACATCTCTCTGGCTTGCTTGCTGTAATGATGTTAATTACTAGCCTATCTAGTGATAGCAATTTGCATTAAAAAACAAACAAACAAAAACATTAGCACTAAACCTAAAAAGAGATACTTTACAATGTGTCCAGTTTGGACATAGCAGGACTGTCAGCTGTACCATCAGTGTTGTGCTGTGGTTGTTTTATCATTAATATGTAAGTAGATGATTGTTGTCAAGTCTCAAGAATAAGATTTGTATGTTTCTCTAGACTTTATCACACGTGAGGAATTTCTCTTAATTTCTAATGAAAAGAAAGTGGGGCCAGAACACATTCATGTGAATTCACTAGTTCAGCTAATTTACGTGAATGCGAATTGCGATCGAACTGGCTTCTCATTGCCTGAATTTGCGTGTAGTGAGTTATCACACAATAACTTTAAACCCCATGATTGCATTCAGATTGCCATTGGATTATACTTCCAATTTCCCTTGTCTGATAAACTCCTTTGAAATGGGCTGGAAGGAGATGTTTCTGGACTTATGAGTTTGTTGAGTAATCCTTTTCTACCAATTAGTGCAGAAGACCCTTCATATGAAATGTGATAAATGCCATCTCTTTCTTTCTTAGTAACTAAATAAATGTCAATGCCCTGACAGCAGTTTATGTTGGCAATTTTTTCTTCCAGAGGAAAACAGGAACAGTATCATCAACTCCAGTCTGGAATCAGTCATATCATCATCAAACATCAACAGTTTCCTCCACTCCAACAGCACTCCTCAATCTAACATGAACTCAAGTGACCCTGACTTAGAAGTTGTTAAACCCAGCAGGCCAAACTCACTGTAAGTTCAGTTATGATTCCTTTCAGCTGACCCAGAGGTCTGTTTATTAGAAACAAAGCTCTCCACAGAGATTGTAGCTCCACAGTTTTTCTGTAGCATTAAAGTTAACCACAAGCTATGTGGTTTTGATTTTCAGACTCTGAACAGAGGGATGTAAATGACTTCATTGTATTTTGGGCTTCCCCCCCACCCCTACCTACCCCAAGCTTCTATTGTTCTGAACATATGGGTGAACTTTTTTTTTTACTATGTTGTTTTACACTCTTGCTTGCTCATTTGTGCTCATGTCTTGTGTTTATTGCGGGCTTTGCAGGAGTATTGTCCTGTTTCATTTGCTTCCAGAATCAGAGGAGAAAATTCCCATACTTTTGGCACAGTAGATTGCCAGCTAAATGTATGCCAGTTCTTCTGCTGTTTGTACGCTGGCAATATTCCAGTGAAATCATTTATCCTAAATTTTAGAGGAATGGTCTATGTTACTGAATTGTTCTCAGTCTCTCCTGGCTGAATACTCACATGTGTAACCAGCCTCCACTGTGGCCAAAATTTCCATCTTTTCCTTGGGCTCTGTTGTATCTGACAACCTTATCTAGCAGAACCTCCCTCATCCTGTCTTCCTTTTCATATAAATAAAATCTGTTATGGACTCTGACAGGAACCAGGGGTTACAAAGCAACTATAGATACCACTGAAAAGAACAGCTCCATACCTTGTCCCTGTTCCTCTGTATGAGTGTTGGTTTGTGAGTTTTCTTGGCCTTGCATCCCTCTGTCATTGGCAGCTACTGGAACACAGGTGGGCAGAGAAGCCCAACAGCTGATGGCATGATGGCTTATGTTTTGTAGTAGTGAACATAGCCCTGGGAAAGAGAGAAGGAGGAGACAAAAGCTGCTGCTTTTGGCATTAGTTATGTGTACTCTGTAACTTTGAATTATTCAAATGTGTGTGGCTAATGCATTGACTGGTTTACTTCTGACCAGTGCCCACATTATAAGCATCTGTGCTTCTAGAACTTTCATAGCTTACATTTTTGCCAAAGTGGTCTTGCTGTCACTCAGATGCCTGCCTTCTATTAAGGCATTTTCAAAGCTGAGAAGGGCATATAATGTTTGCTTATTGAAGTCTGAAACACTGAATTCTGCAGGGGTTTTGTGTGTGTAGATATATATATTTAGCAATTTATACCTTTCTCTCCCATGCTCAAACTGTACAGCAGGCAGTTCTTCTGAAAATATAAGAAATGAGTGAAGCACATTTAAAAGAAAAAGAAAAAGGAATTAGCAAGGTTGTATGCCTTAATTTTAGGCCCCACTGGCACTTTTGCACTGGAAGGAACTGGGAAGATTTGGTTTCCACCCCACCCCTCCTTCTGAATGCCTCCAGATGTAAGTGCCCGCTATAAATACCTTACTCAGGGTATTTAACCCCGGAACGCCATTGCAGTTCTTTAAACCGGTTTAAAAGGAAGAGTCCTCTGCTGTCAATCAAATTAGTTCTGCTTTTGTAAAAGGTGACTTTCTTGCAGTCATTGGCTAAGCGGATGAGGGCCTCCCCCCTCCTTTTTTAAAAAAAATCCGGCGGGCAGGGTGTGCAAATGCTGTCAAATTTAAAAACCTCCGGGACAAGTTCATATTTCGCAGAACCCAGGTTTTTTCAAAAGAGACGGCTTTTGCCCCGATTCTAAATGACCCGCGCTAACGGGCATTTGCCACAAAACGCTTTTGCATGCCTCGAAATGGATTGTGACAGATTTACAAACTGATTTTCCAGACTAACACAGCTAGGTCTTTGAATTAATCTTAACACTATATCTCTTAACTCTTTTGTAAAAATCTTTCACACTAGTACAGACATTCCTCAGGTAAAAAAACCTTGGACAGTGGCACTCCTTTTTATTAAGGCTTTTTAATGCCTGTACTACCCTTCCTTTTTCTTTATCCTTTGTTTAGCTGGAATTTTTTTAGCATTATTATTATTATTATTATTATTATTATTATTATTATTATTTATATAGTGTTGTAGATTTGCACAGCGCTGTACATAAAAAGCATTGGAAGGAGGACTGGAGAAACACCGACTTTGGTGTTGAGATGCAACAGAGTTTATGCAATAAAAAAAAAGCTTAATCTTGGAAAAAATGGAATTCTACTCTAGCTGATCCTACTGCAACTGTGCTTGCCTACTAAACAGTGGTAACCTCTAGAATCCCTTACAGCAGTGGTTCTCAAATGGTGGGGTGGGACCCTTGGGGGAGTGCAAGAGTTGCTCCATGGGAGAAGAGGTGGAAGACTTGGAGGCCCTGATTTCCCCCCTCCCCTCCTCTTCTCAAACCTTTTATGTCCTGGAGGGGAAGAGAAAAGTGAGGTGGATGTTTGAAGCAGCCACTTCTGCGTGAGGGAGGAGGAGAGAGGGGAAGTTTGCTGGATTGAATTCTCTGGAGTGGGGCCATCCAAGCCACCATTTCTTCTTCTCCCACCCAGTTCATGTGATGAGACTTCTGCTGCAGCCTCAACACTTTCTCTCACACATCCTCAGCACCTCTCTCAGTGTATGAGTGACTTTCTGTCACGCACTAATTCTCATACAAACTCAGTAATGCGCTTTTTATGTCTCATTTGGATATCTTCATTCACACACATCTTCCCACACAAATTCTCTCTCTCTCTCTCTCACACACACACACACACACAGTCATACTCTTCATCTTGTTTTTAATACATGCATATACACAAGAGAATGAATGTTTTTGTATGACTGTGTGTGTGAGAGAGAGAGTAAATGAGTATGTGAGTGAGTGAAAGAAAAAGGAATGAAAGAACACAACAGTGAGCACTATTTGTGAGCACTGGCTTATGTGAGTGTGGCTGTGTGTGACAGTATGGTGAGTATTGAATTTATTTAAATACACCTTCTACTTTGGACAATTTTATTTCCTTATAAAATGTTAAAATGTGCATATACATGAATGCAGAAACAAAAATACACACACTTAAAAAACAAAATATTTTTATTCACATATTGCATCAAGTGGGTACTGTATGTGCGCAATGTCTTCATGTAGACATTGAGAACAACTGCCTTACAGCAAAACAAAGTAAAGAGAAGACCAGATAAGCTTCTTCACCAACTATGGTCAGCATGTTAAAAAGCATAGATCTAGAAGTTTTGCCACCAAAATGAAAATCAAAAGAAAAGTGGTGAATGTTGAAAGAATGCATCCCTGGATGCAGTTTAGAAGAAGATTTCAGATGGTCTCTAGAAGATTCAAACTGTTTTTGTTTACTTATGCAAAGATTCCCTGATTTGGTTGTTTGATTTCACATGCATATTGTTATTGCTGAATAAATGTTTGTTGAAACATGTCAACCTGCTCTTCATTTTTGTAGTGTAGGAAACTGTAGAGATTATCACACGGGAGGCTTAGTGTCCTCCTTGTGTCTTTAAATCGGCTTTCAATTGTCCAAATCGTGCGATCAGAGTTCACACCCCACATGCTTCCCCTGTCCTTCTCCTGTGTTTAAAGCGTAATGGAGCCATCCCTGCACGCAGGGAAGGAGGGAGGGAAGGAGATGGGAGGGAGGGAGAGAAGGAGGGAGGCAAGGGACTTTTGTCCCCAATGGTGGCATGGGTGCATGTGCGCCATCGTTGAGGACAAAATGACCCTCTGGATTATCCGACATTTTCGGGTATCTATTAGTCAACCCTGTTTATGATGGATAATCGAGACTCTACTGTACTAGATTCTCATCTAAAAGATTAACTGTATAACGGTTCAGTGTTTATGGGTTGCAATGAGAGGCAGTTGAAGAGACCAACTTGGATTTTGGGCTGCCCATCAGTGCAGAAGACGCTTTTCCTGGGTTCTGTCGTCCATCAGCTTCTGGTGACCCTTGCCTCCTCCCATTATCACCCCAATCATCACCAAGTTCTGTTTTTCATGCATTTTAAAAAACCAACGTTTTGAAGTTTCCTCATGTTTGTCTCCAACTGTGTTAGTCTAGAGTTCTAGATGGAAGAGAAGTCAGACTTAAAAATGCAAATCTACAATGTTTGATTCTGCTCTGTTTCCTATTTTGCATTACAATTGCCTGTGATTAACAAGAAATCCTGTTTTGGTGTATGGTTAGTTTCCTCCTAGATTCCAGCACAGAATCTTTCACACACACATACCTTCTGTAGTTGGAGCATAAACTTGGATTATGGTGATCTTGATGGGTTTTCCATGAAGTCTTATTGATATGATTTGGTCAGACTTTGCATTATATCCTTTGATTGCTTTGGCTACACCTGTCTTCACTATTTATTACATTTATTTCTTCTTAGATTTTTATTTCCTGATTAAAACACTGCGTAATTATCTGACACAAAATGTCTGTCCACTTCAACTCACTCACCCTAGGTATTGCAATGTTTATGTGTGCCAGCTCTTGTTTACTCTGTCTAGCTTACCCTTATTCATACTTCTCACATGTCATGCTCTTATAGTATGTGTTGTGTAGCTTATGTCCCATCATAAGGTTTTCATGATAAAAGATATCAAAAAGTGTTTACCAGGCCTCCTTCTGTGCAGTACTAACAAGCATTAGTTATGGTGAAATTGCTGTTTTCTCTGAGAGGTCCTCTGCCAGTGTCATCCCTCACTACTGCTGCTGCCCAGTAACTGTTTGGCACATTTAGTCTGTATCCTTAGCAAATTGTGGTCTGTTACAGACTGCCAAAATAAAGCTGCTTCGGGTCTCTTTGGAGGTATGCTATTTAAATGATGCATGGGTCCTAAGAGTCCGGAGGTTGCGCCAAAGCCACACTCCATTCCTAAGCACTGGAGTGCAGGTTTGGTGCAACTTCCGGATTCTTAGGATGCATGCATCATTTAAACAGCATACCTCCAAAGAGACCCGAAGCAGCTTTATTTTGGCAGTCTGTAACAGGCCAATGACTGCCTGACATGAGAGATCCTACCAGCAGCACTGCTACCAGCAGCATACTCAGAATCTCATTATCCCATCACCACAGAAAGGTACTGCCATTGGTGGGCACTCCCTTTCTATTAGTCCAGTGATTCCCAAACTCTAGCCTTCCAAGCGTTTTGGACTTTGGCTCCCAGGCCACTGGCCAAGATGACCGAGGCTTCTGAGAGGTGTAGTCCAAAACATCTGGAGGACCAGAGTTTGGGAATCATGGCATTAGTCCAATCATTGTCCAATCATAGTGAAAGGAGATCAGGATACAATCTGTGCCTATATTCACTAGCATGAGACTAAAAGAAAATGTATGCAATAATGTTAACCCAGGACAATTAATATTTTATCTATTCTAAAGTAGATTTTGATATTGTTAGAGTTTACAGTGTCAGCTTCTCTCTGCCTCCCTCCCCTCCCTCTTTCTCCTTATCCTCCTCTCCCTCTCTCTCTATTAGCTTTGGTAATTCTAGGGTGCGAATGAACAGACTTTTGGCAGGTAAAGCTGAATGGGACATTAATCATGCCATTAGAGTTTCCTTTGTTCCTTAAATAGAATATTAAGAATTTGAAATACAAACATTCCAACTTTATAGCTTTTCTTTTTGAAAACAGCTTCCCTGTGATTCCAGGCATTTGGTAAAGTGCCCAGTTGTTACCATAGCTTTTTTGTTAGTTTGTTTAATTAGGGCACTTCCTTGTTGAAATTCTCCCAAGTAACTGGAATGGAATTTTGGGATACCAGACTGTTCCTTAAGGTATATTTACTACACAGACATGTTTAGCTACTGCAGTACGACTTTATATTTCGGTTGGGTACTGCCCACATATTAAACTTCAGAATTGTGGCTAAATGATCCCCAAGTAAGTTGGTGTGCAAGTGTGTGTGCTAACATGATTTATTTTTTCCAGCACAGTATATTACAACATAGGTAGTACTTAGAAATACAGGATAGCTGGGCTGCTAACTTCATATTTGAGGGTATACTGGTCTTCAGTCTTAACAGGGCTCTTCCTCAGCCAGAACAGTTAATCCTCCACATATAAAGAAGATTTCTGAGATAATGCCCAAATGCACCATGTTATCATTTTACCTTCCCTCTTAAAGAATACTCTTTCCCTGGCTTAAATTTATCATGATCCTCTTTGACATCCTATCTCTAAGGCTCTAATAAACCATGCAAGGTGATATTTTGTTAAGCAGTCTAAACCTCCTGTATCTTCTGGAGGGCCTTTCAGAATCAAAAGGTTAGTCCTACTTTTGAATACCAGGGAGGGTCTCACTTGACAGAGGATGAGCAGCAGAGCCATTTGTCCTTTAGATACAGTTCTAGCTATGGCTTAAAGGCTTGGCACTGGTACCCTAAAATGCCCAGTTTTAGGCAGCCTTTAACTGCATCTCAAGGTGTGGGACAGGGGATAAATTTTGCAGCCATTCATTCACATGTCCAAAAACAAACAAATGGATCCTCCTAGTATACTAGGTTGGATTCCCAACCTAAATGACATTGTTAAGGCTTTCATCGTTTCTGTCTTTGAATCCTGAAGAATATGCCCACTTGTTTTTTAATGTACCCTGATCCTCTTCACATGGTTATTTATGCCTTGCCTTGCCTTGCCTTGCCTTGCCTGTCAGGAGATAGTGAAGGGCTCCTGAGGTAGTACCTACCTTAACCTGCATAGTTACTTTTGCTTGATTGTTTTCAGATTATTATATTTTTTAGCAATGGTTGTTCTTTAAGAAAATTCCTGGTATTTTCTCTTCTGGCTTTCTGAAGGAGAGAGGGAAACCCCTCTCTTTGGGGAGAGTTCGTTTGATTGGACTGTGCTTACCATTCAGAGGAAAGGGCGAATCTGAAGGGTTTGTAGAGCTCTTCAGAAGATCAGGGAAACAGGAAATCATAAGAAGAAGTGTCACTTTTTTTTTTTTTGCATGCTCAGTTCATATACTAGAGAAAGATTTTTCTTCTGATTGTATAGGTTTGTAATACAACAGCAAATACTGAGCTCAGCAGTCAGCACTTTTGAATACCAGTCAGATTAATTTCCATGAAAGCCTTGATCAGTTCAAAGAACTGATCCGTTGTTCTCTGTGTAGTGAACTGCATTTTTACAGTGCGTTTTGTAGTACTTGGCCTACTTCAAGTAGACAGCTTTAATAATGCTTTGTTTAGAGAGATTGCTACCAATCTGGCTTATTTTGTAGGGAAACGACTGGTCCTGGTTTATTTATTTGTTTTGCCATGAGAAGTTGGTTTTGAATGACAATTTCAAGAGTTTATTCTCAAGTTATGAATCACCACAAACTCTTGTACAATTTTAAAGAATGTAATGTTGCACCTCTTTACTCCATCAGATCAGATCAGATGCAGCTATCCATTTTGTTATTTTGGGAATATTTTCATATAGCAAAGGTTACCTTAAAATATAGTGATGTGTAATCAGTGTTTATGCCATGCAGGGGATTGAGTTAACAAATTTTATAAATTGCTACTGAAGTGTGTTGCCATTCTAACTACTGGTCTTGGGAAAGTATCGCAAGTTCCTCGCCAACACTGTTCTTTGAAAGTGCTGGGGTTTTGGTAGTTCATTTTAGTGTGAAAAGCTGCCGAAAAATATAAACTTTTCAATTTGCAGGATTTGTTTTTCTCAAGCAATATTTTAAAAACAACATCAACAGCAAGTAATTGCCTTGGCAACCTGTATAACTCCATATCACGCAGAAGCTGAGAACATGGTGGATACCTGAATTGGTGTAAAGGCTATGGGTATACCAGCTGTGAAGGCAGGCAATCAGACAAATTCTTTTTGGTCTTCATTGGGAGAAGGAAATTGTAGGCCATTCCTCCATGGCAGATCAGACTTCCTTTAGTAGTTTTAGATCTGAGGACAATCCCACAGAAAGCCATAAATGGAGAAGCAGGCTGCTCAGAACCAAAAGCTTTCTTCTCTTAATGATGTATCTGATATCCTTCCTTTCTTTGCACCTCCTGTACAACCTTGGGCAAAGGTGAGATTATTTATTTATTAAACAAATATATGATTGGCAAAAATTGCACTGTTGTAGCACAAGAGGACTGTTAACACTAAGAGTGCACTGACAATTGTCTAAACACAGAGAGCTGAAATTGTTCAAATTACTTTCATTTTAATTGCTGAAAAAACAATCCACTGTATATAAACATAGCAGGCTGCTTTATAATAAATTAAAATATTGGCTCTAGTATTGTCAACTCTAATGGGCAGCAGCTCTTCAGAGTTTCGGAAGGGTTGTATTTGTGAAAGACTGGCAAAGACTTTAGTTGTTGGGCTTTTCATTTGTCATATACATATAATCATCTTGATATGTAGTACAGTGGATCCTCAGTATACGCGGGGGATCCATTCTGGACCCCCCCCCCCCGCATACAAAAAAATCCGCATATGCTCAAAGCACCATTCTGTCCAATGGCGGCGCATGTGCACGTGCGCCGCCATTGGACAGAAAAGTCCCCTTCCTCTTTCCCCCTCCTTCCTAACTTCCCTCCCTCCCTCCCTCCTACCTACCTACCTAAAACTAACCTACCCTCCCTCCCTCCTTACCTGGGTCGCCGCACCGCCGCGTCCTCGCTGCTGCCGCCGCTGCCACATCCTCGCTGCTTCCGCCGCCGCCACTAGAAGTGGCCCGGATGCAGCCTGGAGGTCTCTTGGCCTCCAGGAGCAGCACCCAGCCGTTTTGTGGCGGCGGAGGCTGAGGCCGCGAGGGAGAAGAGGCTTGGCCTCGTCCTCCTTGCGACCTCGGTCTCCGCCACCGCAAAATGGCCGGCTGCTGCTCCTGGAGGCCAAGGGGCCTCCAAGCTGCAGCCGGCTCTTTAAGAGAGGCAGCGATCAGGGAGGACGAGGCCTGGCCCCGTTCTCCCTGGTCGCCGTCACTGAGGAAGAGCCGGCTGCAGCCTGGAAGACAAGGGGCCTCCAGGCCCGCAGCCGGCTCTCCTTCGGCGGCGGCGGACCAGGAGACAAGGCCTGGCACCTTCTCCCTGGTCGCCTACGCTGAGGAAGAGCCGGCTGCAGCTGGAGGAGACAAGGGCCTTGTCTCCAGGTGCAGCGGGCTCTTCCTCAGCAGCGGCGACCAGGAGGAACGGGGCCATGGCCTTGTCTCCCTGGTCCGCTCCTGCTAGGAAGGCCGGCTGCAGCGACCGGAGGACAAGAGGGCCCTTGTCCTCCCGTGCAGCCGGCTCTTCCTCAGCAGCGCGACCAGGGAGAACGGGGCCTGGCCTGTTCCTCCTGGTCTCCGCCTCTCTTAAAGGCCGGCTGCAGCTTGGAGCAGGAGGTGCCCCTTGTCCTCCAGGCTGGCAGCGGCCTTTCCTCAGGACGCGGCCCAGGGCGAAACGGGCCAGGCCTTGTCCTCCCTGGTCGCACCTCTCTAAGAGCCGGCTGAGCTTGGAGGCCCCTTGGCCTCCAGGAGCAGCACCCAGAGTTTTGCGGTGGCGGAGACGAGGCCGCGAGGAGGGCGAGGCCAAGCTCCTTCTCCCTTGCGGCCTCCGCCTCCGCCGCCACAAAACGGCTGGTGCTGCTCCTGAGGCCAAGAGACCTCCCGGCTGCATCCGGGGCCATTTCCACAGTGGCTGCGGCACAGACGGCGGCGAGGCGCGGCGACCCAGGTAAGGAGGGAGGGAGGGAGGGAAGTTAGGTTAGTTTTGAGGTAGGTAGGGGGGAGGGAGGGGAAGTTAGGAAGGAGGGGGAAAGAGGAGGGAGGAGAGACTTTGTCTCTAATGGCAGTGCACGTGCACTGCGTGCCGCCATTAGGAACAACTTCCCAGGTTTTGCCATGCGCGTATGCTCAAATTACGCGTATGGCAAATCCACGTATAGGGAGGATCGACTGTAGCTTGCTCATAAGGCATGCATATTTAGTTTTACCCCCACCTATTGTACTCAGTATTGGATACTCCTGGAAAAGCCCAACAAAAATGTGGTATACAAGGTACATAACTGTAAATAGATGTCCAGCTGGTGCTAGACTGTGCCAGCCTTGCTGTTGATAAGAAACTTCTTCTCCTCGAGAAGAGGAATCTTTCCCCCTCTCTCAGATTAGTAGGAAAGGGAAGGGAGCAACAGTGTTGCAATATATAGCAAATTCAAATGCCGGGACTTCTAGGATATTAATAATGATAATAATAAATAATAATTATAATAATACATTTTATTTTAGACCGCTATTCCGCAATGATCATAGCGGTGTACAGTACAAAAAATGCAATACAATACAATCTCTCTCCCTCAAGAAGGTGGCTGAACAGAGGCTTGTCTTCTTCCAGGCAGTGGGGAGCTAGCCTGCCTCTCTCTTCCCCTCAAGAGGGGACTGAAGGGAGGGCTTTCTTCTTCCAGGCAGGCCTGGTGGTGTCGCCTAGCCCTCTCTCTCCTCAAGATGGAGGTGAAGGGAGGTTTCTTTTTTTCCTTCAGGCAGGCCTCGGTGGAGCTAGCCTGCCTCTTCTTTCCCTCAAGATGGAGGCTGAAGGGAGGGCTTTGTCTTCTTCCAGGCAGGCTGGTGGTGCTAGCCTGCTCTCTCTCCCTCAAGATGGAGGCTGAAGGGAGGTCTTTTTTCCTTCCAGCAGGCCTGGTGAGCTAGCCTGCCTCTCCTCTCCTTCAAGATGGAGGCTGAAGGGAGGGCTTGTCTTCTTCCAGGCAGGCTGGTGGTGCTAGCCTGCCTGTTCTCTCCCTCAAGATGGAGTGAAGGGAGGGCATTGTCTTCTTCCAGGCAGGCCTGGTGGAGTAGCTGCCTTCTTCTCCCTCAAGATGGAGGCTGGAAGGGAGGGCTTGTCTTCTTCCAGGCAGGCCTGGTGGAGCTAGCCTGCCTCTCTCCCTCAAGATGGAGGCTGAAGGGAGGGCTTGTCTCTTCCAGTTTGCGAGGCCTGGTGTGTGCGCCTGCTTCTTCTCTCCTCAAGATGGAGGCTGAAGGGAGGGCTTGTCTTTCTTCCAGGCAGGCCCTGGTGGAGCGCCTGCCTTTTCTCCTCCCTCAAGATGGGAGGCGGAAGGAGGGCTTTGTCTTCTTCCAGGCAGGCCTGGTGGTGACTAGCCTGCCTTTCTCTCCCTCAAGATGGAGGCTGAAGGGAGGTTGTCTTTTCCAGGTCCGCCTGGGTGGAGATAGCACCTGCCTCTCTCTCCCTCAAGATGGAGTGAAGAGGGAGGTCTTTTTTTCCTTCCAGGCAGGCCTGGTGGGCGGGATAGCCCTGCCCTTCTCCTCAAGATGGAGGCTGAAGGGAGGGCTTTATCTTCTTCCAGGCAGGCCTGTGTGGGTAGCCTGCCTTTCTCCTCCTCAAGATGGAGGCTGAAGGAAGGGCTTGTCTTCTTCCAGGCAGGCGTTGGAGCTAGCCTGCCTCTTCTCCTCAGATGGAGCTGAGGAGGGCTTTCTTCTCCCGCAGGCCTGGTAGCTAGACCTGCCCTCTCTCTCCCTCAGATGAGGCTGAAGGAGGCTTGTCTTCTTCCCGGCAGTGCAGTTGGAGCTAGCCTGCTCTCTCTCCCTCAAGATGGGGATATGAAGGAGGGCTTGTATTCTTCCAGGCAGGCTTGTTGATGCTAGCCTGCCTCTCTCCCTCAAGATGGAGCTGAAGGAGGCTTTTGCTTGTCTTCTTCCAGCAGCATTGGTGGTGCTACCTGCCTTTCTCTCCTCAAGATGGAGGCTTGATTTGAAGGGAGGGCTTATGTCTTCTTCAGGCAGGCCTGGTGGAGCTAGCCTGCCTCTCTCCTCATCAGATGGAGCTGAAGGAGGGCTTGTCTTCTTCCAGCCCGGCCTGTGGAGCTTAGCCTGCCTCTCTTCCCTCAAGATGAGGCTGAGGGAGGGCTGCTTCTTCCAGGCAGCCTCCTGGTCGTGTGTAGCCTGCCCTTTCTCTCCCTTTCAAGCTGGAGGCTGAAGGAGTGCTTTTCTTCTTCCAGGCCAGCCTGGTTGGTGGCTAGCCTTGCCTCTCTCTCCCTCAATATGAGGCTGATCTGAAGGGAGGGCCTTTTCTTCTTCCAGGCAGGCCTGGTTGGTGCTAGCCTGCCTTTTCTTCTCAAGAGGAGGCTGAAGGCGGGTTCTTGTCTCTTCCAGCAGGCCTTGGTGGAGCTAGCCTGCCTCTCTTCCCCTCAAGATGGAGGCTGAAGGAGGGCTTTCTTCTTCCAGGCAGGCCTTGGTGTTGCTTAGCCTGCCTTTCTCTCCCAAGATGGAGGCTTGCTGAGCCTTGAAGAGGCTTGTCTTCTCCAGGAAGCCTGGTGGAGCTAGCCTGCTCTCTCTCCCTCACATGGAGGCTGAAGGGAGGGCTTGTCTTCTTCCAGGCAGGCCTGGGGAGCTATAAGCCTTGCCTCTCTCTCCCTCAAGATGGAGGCTTGAAGGAGGGCTTGTCTTCTTCCAGGCAGCTTGGTGAGCTAGCCTGCCTCTCTCTCCCTCAAGATGGGGCTTATCCGAGGGGCTTGTCTTCTCAGTGCAGGCCTGGTGGTGCTAGCCTTTTTCTCTCCCTCAAGAGGAGGCTGAAGGGAGGGCTTGCTTCTCCCGGCAGGCCTTTGTTGAGCTAGCCTGCCTCTCTCCTCCCTCACGATGGAGGCTCCTCTGAAGGGATCTTCTTTTCTTCTTCCAGGCAGGCCTGGTGGTGCTAGCTTGCCTTCTCTCCCTCAAGAGGCTAGGCTTGACGGGAGCTTGTCTCTTCTTCCAGCAGGCATGGATTGGAGCTAGCCCTGCCTCCTCTCCCTCAAAGATGGCAGGAAGAAGGAGTCTTTTTTTCTTCCAGCAGGCCTGGTGGAGTAGCCTTGCCTCTCTCTCCCTCAAGATGGATGCTTGTGTGACGGGATCTTTCTCTTCCAGGCAGCCCCCTTGGTGGTGCTAGCCTGCCTTTCTCTCCCTTCAAAGTAGGCTGATGAAAGGAGGCTTGTCTTCTTCGAGGCAGGCCGTTGGAGCTAGCCTGCCTCTCTCTCCATCAAGATGGTGGCTGAAGGGAGGCTTTTTCTTCTTCCCGCAGGCCTGGTGGTGCTAGCTGCCTCTTTCCCTCAAGATGGGGGATGAAGGGAGGGCTTGTATTCTTCCCGGCAGCAGTTGGAGTCTAGCCTGCTCTCTTCCCTCAAGATGGGGGGATTATGAAGGAGGGCTTGTCTTCTTCCAGGCAGGCCTGGTGGAGCTAGCCTGCCTCTCTCCTCAAGATGGAGGCTGAAGGGAGGGCTTGTCTTCTTCCAGGCAGGCCTGGTGGTGCTAGCCTGCCCTTTCTCCCTCAAGAGGAGGCTGAAGGGAGGGCTTGTCTTCTCCAGGCAGGCCTGGTGGAGCTAGCCTGCTCTCTCTCCCTCAAGAGGAGGATGAGGGAGGGTTGTCTTCTTCCAGGAGGGCCTGGTGGGAGCTAGCCTGCCTCTCTCTAAAGATGGAGGCTGAAGGGAGGGCTTGTTTTCCAGGCCGGCCTGGTGTGCTTAGCTGCCTTCTCTCCTCAAGATGGAGGCTTGAGGGAGGGCTTGTCTTCTCCAGCAGGCCTGGTGGAGCTAGCCTGTCTCTCTCCCTCAAGCTGGAGGCTGAAGGGAGGGCTTTTCTTCTTCCAAGGCAGGGCCTGGTGGTGCTAGCCTGCCTTTCTTTCCTCAAGATGGAGGCTGAAGGGGGGCTTGTCTTCTTCCAGGAGGCCTTGGTGGAGCTAGCCTGCCTCTCTTCTCCCTCAAGGCATGGGGTGAAGGGGGTGCTTTTCTTTCTTCCAGGCAGGCCTGGTGGTGCTAGCCTGCCTTTCTCTCCCTCAAGAGCGGCTGAAGGAGGGCTTGTTCTTTTCCAGGCAGGCTGGTGGCGAGCTAGCATGCTCTCTCTCCCTCAAGATGGAGGCTGAAGGGGGGTTGTCTTTTCCAGGCAGGCCTGGTGGAGCTAGCCTGCCTTTCTCTCCCTCAAGATGGAGGCTGAAGGGAGGGCTTGCTTCTTCCAGGCAGGCCTGGTTGTGCTAGCCTGTCTTTCTCTCCTCAAGCTGGAGGCTGAAGGGAGGGCTTGTCTGTGCTAGTTTTTTGCTTACTAACGCCTCATCTTACCATTTTTCCCTTGAGAGAATCTTCTTCTTTCTTTGTTCTTGTCCAGCAGTCTTCACATTTCTGGGGAATTTCCAGGGAATTCACCTTCCCACCCAAACAGTGGCCATTCTCTTTACTGCAGACAATAGAAAGTGATCAGGAAGTCCAGTGAAAGTACTACCTTCCTGTCCCGGAAATTCCACCCCTTTGGGCCTTCCCTACTGCCTTACGGACCCGTCCAAAAGTCCTGCCCCCTTCTGGGTAATTGGGGAATTCCGGGGAACCAATCGGGGAATTCTTCGAGGCTTGTTGGCAAACATTTAGAGAAGCATGGCTTCCCTTGCATGCTGAAGGAAATTCTTAAGAAGCATGTAGTCACCTTTTTCTACCTCATTTTCTTTGCAACATGAAGTTAGACCTGTATCTTCATACATATGATTTTTGTACAATAAAACGTGTTTTATTTCACTCTAACTAGAGACTCGTTTTAATTTGGGGACACATAGGGCAAGGAGATAAAGTGGATCTAGTTTCCTGCTCACCCTATATTCTGCTGTGTTTGCTTTGCTGTGAGATTAAGCAATCTCTCCTATTTACTGAGTTTTAATGAATCTCAAGAAAGAACCATTCCAACACCACACCCCCAATGAATGTGGAAGCTTCACCCTAGCTTCGAGAAAGTCAGCCGTGTTAGGGTGTAAAAACCCCAACTATGGGGGTACTTCTTTGGCCATATCAAAGCACATAGGCATCAGATATTGTAAAACAACAAAGAGCACGAATGAGTGAAATACAATGAACTGAGAAATTAGACTAAAGTGGAACTAAAATATACACAAATACAATAAGATATAAAATAAAAAATAAGGTAAAATGAAAGATATAGATAATACCCAAACTTACAATAAAATAGTTATCTTGTAATAAGTGAAAGATTATAAATACAAACGCAGTATATGTTTAAGTAAGTTCATCATTTGCATGAAATCCCAATGTCTTCAATAAAATGAAACCCCAATGTGTACTCAGTTGGTACAGCCTTAACTATGAATTGGCAGTGTATGAGTCCTATGTATTTGTTGTCCTGAAGGAAATAAGTTAAACCATTTTACATTCCCAGTATATACTATTAGTTCTGTCAAGTAGTGTCTGTAGTACTGGACACTTACTGAGGCATATAGTTGACAACAGGAAATGTACAATATTATCTATTTCAAAAACACAAACATGTGTTCTCTTATGTATGGCATTTGGTGGGGAATTGTCCATACACAAATACTATGATGGTTGCTACTTACTTGCTTTTGCTGGTTCACAAGGACTCTTGCTTCTAAAATATCTATTTTAAATGGTTTTCTGCCTTATTCCTGGAAAAATTGACAAGCAAAGTGCAAAAAAAAAATAAAAAAAATTACAGCTTTAAACAAAGCAGTTTAATGCATTTCACTTTGTATTTTACACTGTGTGCTCCTATCTAATACTAATAATAATAATAAATCTTTTTATACCCCGCCCTTCAAAAGCTCAGGCGGTCTTACAAATGCACCGAAGTGCGAGCAGTCTACAATTAAAAACACATTAAAACACAACACAGCAATTCATAAAACAATAAAAGAACCCATTAGCCCAACCTCACGGCCACGAGAGAGGAGGGAGGCCCACAGGATGTTTAGTGGGAAGCCTGATGAATAGGAAGGTTTTGAGACCCTTCCTAAATTGGGCCCAGGGTGGTAGATTAGCGGAGCCTATTGGGCAGCGTATTCCAAAGGGCTGGGGAGCTATGGAGAAGGATCTTCTGGCCGTAGCAGCCAATCTAGCCCCAGGCACCTTCAGAGTTGCTGCCCAGATGTTCTGAGGGTGCGAGGGGAATGTTACGGGAGAGGGCGTCCAGGAATCCTGGACCCAAGCCATTTAGGGCTTTATAGGTAATCACCAACGCCTTATATTGAGCTCGGAAGCGGATGGGCAGCCAATGGAGATCTTTAAGCACGGGTTGTTATATGCTGGTCCTGGGAGCACCAGTGACCAGCCGCGCTGCCATGTTCTGCCACACTTGCAGCTTCCGAGTTTGGTATAAGGGTTGCTCCATGTAGAGTACGTTGCAGAAATCAATCTCGAAGTTACCAGAGCGTGTACAACAGTTTCAAGGGTCCTCTGGGCCAGGTATGGGCGCAGCTGGCGGTCAGCCGAAGCTGATAACAGGTGCTCTGACCGTCGCTTCACTGAGCAGTCAGGTGAAGGGACGAGTCAAGAAGCCCCCCGGACTGCGCACGGAGTCCTTCACAGGGAGCGTGACCCCTCTTCAGCGGTGGAACCACCGCCATTCCTGAACCAGGGGGGCCTATCGCTAGTACCTCCGTTTTCTCTGGATTAAGTTTGAGTCGGTTTTCCCTCATCCAGCCCATTATGACTCCAAACAGGCCACGAGAGGAGAGAGGCATCCCCAGTCCTGAATCAGTCGGAGACATAGAGAAAATGATTTGGGTGTTCTCAGCGACTGATAACCCGCGCCCCATGTTCCGGATGATCTCTCCAGCGGTTTCATGTTAAATGTTGAATAGCATAGGGGACATGAATGGCTCCTTGAGGGACACCGGTTTTAAGGGCCGCTCGCTGGAGCACAGTCCCCCCTGCACCCTCTGGGACCTCCAGAGAGGTAGGAACGGAACCACTGGAGCGCAGTGCCCCCGATTCCCACCTCAGCCAGGCGCCCCAGAAGGATACCATGGTATGGTATCGAAAGCCGCTGAGATGTCCAAAGCCACCAGCAGGGACACGCTTCCCCCTGTCGACGCTCAGACGGAGATCATCGACCAAGGCGACCATGGCCGTCTCAAACCCCGTGACCCGCCCGGAAGCCAGTTTGAAAATGGGTCCAGATTAATCGTTTATCCAAGACGCCTGAAAGCTGGATCGCAATCGCCCTCTCGATCACCTTCCCCAAAAATGGTTAGTAAGCGAGACAGGCCGATAATTATTATGTACCAGGGGTTCGAGGGAGGCTTTTTTTAGGATCGGTCTTACGATGGGCAATTTAGATCCGATGGAAATCGCCCATCCCTCAGAGAGGTGTTAATTATCCGGCGTAACAATAGTGTTACCACCGGTCCCCCCTGGGCTGCTAACCACGAGGGCAGGGATAGAGAGAGAGGTTGTTTTCGAACACTTCCGGGATCTTGTCCACATCCTCGGTTATCACCGACTCAAACTGATCCAGTTAAACATAGTCCACGGAGGCTCTGGACACTTCTACCCTAGGCTCTGCAATAACATCGGCGTTCAGACCTTCGCTTATGCGAGGAAGTTTTATCCACAAAAAAGTCATTAAAAAGGTCACAGCAGCCTTAGAAGGTTCAAGGATCTGGTTCAGGGCAGGAGGGAGCTGAGTTAGTTCCTGACCTACCCTGAAACAACTCTGCCGGAACGTGACTCAGCGGACGCAATCGAGCACCATAGACGAATTCTTTGTTGCTCGTATTGCCTCTCCGTAGTCCTTCCACAGCCGGTCTAGGAGAGTCTTGTCGTTTAAGCAAAGGTGTTTCCGCCACGCGTACTCTAGCCGTCGAGAGCCCGCTTCCTCGCCCGGAGATCTTCCGATTACCCGGGCTTACGATTGGAAGCGGGCCTGAAGAGGCGCTTGGGAGCGATTCTGTGTATAGCCCCAGAAAGGACGGTATTCCAAATACCGGTAAGGGCATCAACAGAGTCGCCGTCATTTCCAACCGCCAAGTCCCTCTAAGGCTTCTTGGAAACTCTCAGGTTCCATCAGCCTTGCGGGTGGGACATCTAACTGGTCCACACCCCGTGGGGGGATCTGGGTAGAAGCTTGATTTTCACCTCTACCAGGAAATGATCCGGTCCATGACAAGGGGAAATATTAGCAATTTCCGCCCACGGATTTCCGCCTCCGAACAGAAGACCAAATAGAGAGTATTACCTGCACAATGCGTAGGACCCCTGATCAGCTGGGACAGGCCCTGGCCGCCATGGTGTCCATGAATTCCCGAGCCGCACCGGATGGACACGTAGCTGGCCTTGAGGGAGATGTTGAAAGTCACCCAGGACAAGAAGCCTGGGCGTCTCCAGCATTCAGCTCAGCAACCAGCTGTGTCCGCTCGTAAGGGAGTCCGCTAATGCAGGGGTGGCCGATACACTAACAGAATCCCCAGACTGTCCCTAGCTTTAGGGCCAGGTTAAATACACTCGATAAGGTGGTCTGTCGGAGATGGTTCCTGGTGAGGGACACGTGTTCCTAGTATCAAGGCCACCACACCCCCCCCGCCCACCATAACCTGCGTTGGTCCTTCACGAGTACCCGCGGGAGGCCTGAGCCCACACAGCATCCCCTTCAGGCCCCAGCCAGGTCTCGGTAATGCAAGCAGGTCACACTTAGAGTCCTCCAGGAGATCCTGGAGGATGTGGGTCTTGTTATTAATAGACCTGCATGCACGGAGCAGCGCACAGGGTTTGTGGCACGGTTGGAGTGACCCTCAGGTCCCATCAGGTTGGAGAGGGACAGGAAGGCGAGATAGAAAATGAGCATCTGTCCCGTCTTCCCCTGGAACGCAAGTCCCTTCTCCCACCGCCATACCTCCCCTGCCCCCACACTACCTCAATTGGAGCCCGCCAAACAAGATGTTATCCCCCGCCCAGGCATCCCCCGCATCCCTATCCTCCCCCACCTCTATGGCTGTTAACGGAGCAGGGGTTAGCATGTTGATCCCCTGCTCCTAAGGCTATTCTAGCCTACATGAACCCGTGATACGCGCAGCTGTGCAGGAGCGCAGCTCGGAGCTCCACGGTTCCGCGGGCGGCACTCCCGGGGCGGAGCGAGCTGCGCACTTCGAAACCACCGGGAGAGGCGCGCCCGACGAGGCCACAGTCCAGCAGCGGCACGACGGGGCGTCGGTGTTCCCTTGGGCGAGGAGGCAGTGGGGGGCGTGTCCAGGAGCCGGCTTCTCCGGATTTATACCGCTGCTCTCACCAGCGGGCCTCCTCCCAAACTTTTGGCACTCAGGCAGCCAAAAGGCTCGCCATAATTCTTTTGCTTTTTTCCTTCTGTGTGACAGAGTGTTTTCTTCTTCTTTTTTTCGGATGGTGAGGTGTAAATTGGAAGAAAGCCATCCTTGACAGTCTATTCCTGTTTTCTCTCCTCATGAATATTCAAGCTAAAGCAAGACTTTTACCTGAGGCCAGCAATTTCCTATATTTTCATGTGATATTATTCCAGGGAAGATGTTCAGGAGACAACTATTCTGCTTTGCAGACTGGTTTTCTAGCACTGTTCTTTCTTGACTTGCAGTCTAGCACAATACTCATTGCTTATTGCCCCATCAAATAAAGGCAAAATTGCAACTTCAGCATGCTAGCTGAGATGATTAACTGCTCTTTCATTTTGGAGGGAACACAAATGGCTTTATTTAAATCAAGGAGCGTGAACAATTAGCATCTGCAAAACAACAGCTAGTGTGAAATAAATGGAAGAGAGCATTTCTGTTGGCCACTTTGCCGAGGTGGCTATAAAATGCATAGGCAAAGATGATGAAGTTCAAGTAAGCAATCATGTTCAAAACAGCCTTCATGGATACAGAACTTCCAGGAGCTTTTTAGTTTCAACCAGTGGATCACTAGGAAGGTGCGGGGTGTAGACCACACCAGGTGGCACCTTAAGGGTGTGTGACAGCACTGCTCCTCAGTCACCTACTTTTGGCAGAAATGGACTGTGGCAATTCATCTTCCTTACTTTAAAATGCTTTAAATATGGTGCAGTGGGGTGACCACAGTGGGAGGAGAAAGGAGAGGCTCCAGAAATTTTTTTAATTCAAATTTCAATATTTGATTTTTTATTTTAAACATTCACATTTCAAAATTTAAGTTTTTTTTAATTAAGGTTTTTTGAAATTTTAATTTTTATTATTTTAAATTTCTTTAAAACACCACTTTTAACCATATGATACTGCAATTTGAAGGTATAATTTTAATTTTGCTAGTTGTTATGTCAAAATATTAACATGACACTCAGTGGTTAATGAATTGTGAATTACAGCTAACCTTAGTGCAAAAAGCATTGCTAAAGTTCTCTGTGATGTGAAATGGGAGGAGGTCAGTGTTGGGTGACACCATGAGTTACCGCACTCGGTGACATCAACCTAGTGATGCCACTGATTTCAACTTCTGAGTGAACTGTCAGCAGATCTAAAGTCTGTTTCTCACAGTTGTACACCTGGTTCTCAATAGTGACCTCTTCATCATAACAAATGATAGGCTCTGGAAAGAATCATAGAATCATAGAGTTGGAAGAGACCACAAGGCCATCCAGTCCAACCCCTGCCATGCAGGAAAATCCAGATCAAATCATCCCCAACAGATGGCCATCCAGCCTCCGTTTGAAGACCTCCACAGGAGAGAGACTCCACTACACTCCGAGGAAGTGTGTTCCACTGTCGGACAGCCCTTACTGTCAGGAAATTCCTCCTAATGTTGAGGTGGAATCTCTTTTCCTGCAGCTTGCATCCATTGCTCCGGGTCCTAGTCTCTGGAGCAGCAGAAAACAAGCTTGCTCCCTCCTCATATGAATCCCTTCAAATATTTAAAAGGGCTATCATATCACCTCTTAACCTTCTTTTCTCCAGGCTAAAATACCCAGCTCCCTAAGGCGTTCCTCATAGGGCTTGGTTTCCAGACCCTTCACCATTTTAGTCACCCTCCTTTGGACACGCTCCAGTTTCTCAATGTCCTTTTGAATTGTGGTGCCCAGAACTGGACACAATATTCCAGGTGGGGCTGACCAGAGCAGAATATAGTGGCACTATTACTTCCCTTATTAGACCTACTACTTCTATTGATGCAGCCTAAAATCGCCTTGGCCTTGTTAGCTGCCGCATCGCACTGTTGACTCATGTTCAAATTGTGGTCTACTTGGACTCCTAGATCCCTTTCACATGTTGTCTCCTAAGCCAGGTGTCCCCCATCCTATATCTGTGCATTTCATTTTTTGCCCTAAGTGCAGTACCTTACATTTCTCCTGTTGAAGTTCATTTTGTTAGCTGTGGTTCATTGAAGTTCATTTTGTTAGCTTTCTAGTCTATTCAGGTCATTTTGAATTTTGATCCTGTCCTCTGGAGTATTAACTATTCCTCCTAATTTGGTGTCTTCTGCAAATTTGATAAGTATTCCCCCATTTTTTCCTCCAAGTCATTGTAAAGATGTTGAACAGTACTGGGCCCAGGACAGAGCCTGTGGGACCCACTGGTCACTTCTCTCCAGGATGAAAAGGTGCCATTGTTGAGCCACCTTTGGGTTTCATCCGTCAACCAGTTACAATCCACCTTCACAGTTGCCTTGTCTAGCCCCACATTTTACAAGCTTCTTTGCAAGAATGTCATGGGGAACTTTGTCAAGGCCTTACTGAAATCAAGATATACTATATCCATAGCATTCCCTTCATCTAACAAGCTGGTAATGTTATCAAAGAAAGAGATTAGATTTGTCTGGCATGATTGTTTCTCTGAAACCCATGTTGACTTTTGTGATTATGCATTGCCTTCTAGATGTTACAGATTCTCGTTTAATGATCTGCTCCGAATCTTTCCTAGTATTGATGTCAGACTAACTGGACGATAATTGTTGGATCCTCTTTTCCCCTTTTAATGATGGGGACAACGTTTCCCTCTCCAGTCTGCTGGGTCTCTCCTGTTCTCCAGGAGTTTTCAAAGATTATTGCCAATGGCTCCAATATTACATTTGCCAGTTCTTTAATCCCTTGGATGTAGTTCATCTGGTCCTGGAGACTTAATTCATTAGATTAAAAGGTATTCCTCTAATATTTTCTTTACTTATTCTGTCTGAATCCCCTATTCTGTCCTCTGCTCCATTATCCTCAGGTTGAGCACCCTTTGCCTTTTCTGAGAAGACTGAGGCAAAGAAAGTGTTGAGTAATTCTGCCTTTTCTCTGTCTTCTGTTAGCATTTTGACATCTTCTGCACGCAGTGGCCGAAGATGGCAAAAGCTAACGCGACAGAGAAAAGGCAGAATTACTCAACACTTTCTTTGCCTCAGTCAATAATGTAGCATGACAAATGAAGCATGAATCTAATTGATGTTTGCAGCTTTAGATTCTGTTCAGAGCAAAATACACCCCATCAATGCCAGGAAGCTCGAAGTGACTTATAGTTTGTCACATTAGATAAATTAATTTAGGCCATCTTAAAGTATTTGGGTACATATACATCCATGTAGTCCCTTTTCTCTACTTGGCTGTTCATTTTAAGAAGCCTGGCTAGCCCAAACCACAGAAAGTCGATCTTTATCTATATCTATTCTATCTATCTATCTATCTATCTATCATTTTCTGTTTACCAAAACATAAAACTCCAGTTAAACATTGACTTTCATTTCTAACTTTCACTGGGTATGTTCCATTAGATGGGTGAGGGATCCATCTGGGCTGAGAGTTATCCTCTCACCACTGCTCTTGAAAGTAGGGTGGATCTGTATACCAAGTAAAAAGGTTAACTCCTTTTTATGGAAGCTGCTAGAAGAACATAGCTTTTGTGTTATGAAGTCATGTTGTTGTTTTTTCCAAAGTCAAACGCTGCTCTGTTTTTATTGTGATTGCTGCAATGCGTTGTAGGTATTTAGGTTAAGAAGAACAGAGTGGGGAGAGAAACACACCACATCTAGGAAGTATTACTGTAGGCTTTGGTTAGAAAGGATAACATGCAAACAAGCACTAGAAAGTAATAGAAAGTCATGTGTTTTCACATTCATTTTTCAGTTGTTCAGCTCGTGCAACAGTACATTCATGCAGAATTTAAAGGAGCGCTTAGTAAAGATAAGAAAGGTGACTTTTCTATAGCTGCAGAAATTAGTGTCAAAGAGGAGATTAATCATGGATTGTTGTGTAAAAATGGTAGTTGTAAGGACTTACTGTGTAAATTCATCTTAAAGATGTATCTTTATGTATCTTTATTCATAATAGTTCTAATGTCTCCTCGAAAGTTAGCATTAATGTTTTTCTGTTTAAAAGTGGTTTCAAATACTCCTTTTTAGCCATAAAATGCATGTCTCCTATGTGTATGTTATCTCTTTTGTGTCATACAGAGTTGATAAGGAGTTCAAGTGCTCATTCCTCTTGCCTCCAGGATCAAATATGTTACTGCCCATCAGAATTCATCATATTGGGCTCTTCTTGTTTTGAGGGTTTGAGGAATGATAAAAGTTTCTTCTTTATCCCTCTCTTCCTAGTTTGTGTAAATATCTTGTTGGTATACTTGATTCTTAAAATGATGCTATTCTTTCTATCTTACTGAATTCATTTTGACTTCTAGCCATTGTACAGTCCAGATTGAATGCTCTTAATTACATACTGAAGGCTGGGGGTACATATAGATTCAACATGCTTTGTTTTGCCTTCCTTCTGATATACAGATTTCTTGTTTACTTTTCAGAACTAACCACATCCCAGCATTACATACACATCTGCGGTTTGATCAACCATGATCACCTAAAACCACACGTAGTAAATTCACTTTTAAACTTGGCTGCAAGCTTTGACTTAGGACCTACTATAGGTCTCACCTTATATTGCTATATGCATTACCAACAGACAGCCTCACAGACGGCACCTGGTGGGTGTATGACTAGGATCAGTTTCTGGGAGCTTCCAAGTCCCATCCCTCCCACAAGAATACCTTTGTTTGGATGATGAATGATGGATGATGATGAAAGGCAAGAATGACCTAATAGTTCTACTAGGAAAGCCCTGAGGGTTCTTTCTCCTGAAATCTGCTTAGGACAATTATTCCTAAGAGCTTGGGAAATTTAGTTAGTGATGGATGCTTCATTTAATTTTGAAAATAAACCATTTCTGAACTTATCTCATCCTACTAGATGGGATGTTTAGTACCCCAGAGTCATGTTTTGTTGCAAAATTCATATAGAGGTAGACCAGTTGGCAGATATTTTACAATATTGTCACCTGAAGAGTTTAAAATAATGCCTCATAATTTCAGCCACCTGGCATTTACAGTTTTCGTTAATAGTAGAAAAACAGCTGACTCATGCAATAAACCAAAAAAGCAAAAAATAAAAAAGACTATGGCAAATGTAGTTGAAACTTGGTGCAGATATGTCAGTATTTGGATGCACACCTGCTTAAAAGTGCGTGGGCAACAAGTGTTTGTAGGGCGGGTTACAGACGGGCAAAAAGGGATGTACTCATGACGTCATGAAGGTAGAGCCTTCAGACGGGCTTTACCTGAATGCCGTCATGAACACGCCCCCCGCACGCCTCAAGCGGGAAGAAGCAGCATTAAAAAGGTGCTGCTTTTTTCCGCTTCTTTTCTGTTTGATGCGTACCTGCGCAGCTCCGTCTGTAAGCCCCTTCACCGATACGTCAGAATTGCTACGCCGCAAATATAAGTTGCCGGTTTAAAAGCTCCATGTCAGCTGCGTCGCATAATGGGTCGGGGTCCGGGACATGCGTGGTTTGCAGTCAAGCTTTAATTGCAACGTCCGCTGCCATGGAGCTGTGGAAGCTGAGGCACAGCTGCGGCGCATTTTAAGCCTCGTAACCCTAACCCTAGAGCCACTTGTGCGCATGCGTTGCTAGAACCGCGGGAAGTTGTAACTTTTGCCGGCGGATGTTTTGGTTGTAGAAAGTGAAAAGGGAAAGTTTGGGATTTAAAGTGACCCCCCTACACACATTCCTGCGCCATTCTCACCTGGGAAAGGGCACAGTTCGGCTGCTCCTGGCACAGCTGTGTGGCGGCTCCCCTTTGCCACCAGGCAGGATGGCTCAGCCATCCACCAGCACCCCGAAAAAAGGCAGGGGGACGTCTTGGTCTCATACTGAGACGGCTGACCTCATAGCTATATGGTCCCAGCCAAACATTTTGCAGAAACTGGAGCAGTCCTACCTGAATGCTGACACATATCGAGAAGGGGAAGAAGCCATGAGAGCTGCTGCACCGGCACACCAGAATTGCTACGCCGCTAATTTAAGTTGCCCATTTAAAAGCTCCGTCGCATAGTGAGTTGGGGTCTTGGAACATGCGCAGTTTGCAGTCAGGCTTTAATTGCAACGTCCGCTGCCATGCAGCTGTGGAAGCTGAGGCACAGCTGCGGCGCATTTTAAGCCTCGTAACCCTAACCCTAACCCTAACCCTAGAGCAACATGTACGCATGCGCTGCTTGGAAAGTTTGGACTTTAAAGTGCACCCCTACACACATTCCTGTGCCATTTTCACCTAACAATAAAAAATGCTAAAACTGTAAATATTGAGATATGTACAAAGGAGGTGAGGGGAGATGGCAGGGGGACAGCGGTGGCAGCGGAGACAGCTGTGGCTGCGCATTGCAGATTCAGCAGGAGCGCGGGGACCAAAGGAGAGGAGGCATCTATGATGCTGCTGACACTGGCAAAGTGCAAGCGAACAAGGATGCCAACACCAGCTGATCACCAGCTGGCAGGAGACCACCATTGTTTTAAAGGGGCTTGGGCACTTTAAATGTGCCCATAGGCTTTCTGCCGCCGCTGCTTAGCCCTGCGCAGCTGCGCATTCGCCAGCCGGCAAAGGAAAAAAAAAAGAGACCCCGGAGCTTGAATGTGCCCAAGACCTTTTGATGCCCTCTAAACTTGCCCCCAAAGGCAAAGGGCAACTAGAGAGGGCCTGGGCCTGGGATCAAGGGGCAGGGAGCACTGACAAGGCACTAGGTCCCATGATGTCCCATAAAGACATCATTTCGCCTCCCAGGACATGTGTTCCCTCCCAGCCCTATCTACTCTATTCTACCCTTCCTGTTCTCTCCTCCCACCATGCCTGGCTCACTGGTCCCCAAACCAGCAATCTCCAAACTCTGTCCTTCCAGGCGTTTGGACTTCATCTCCCAGAATCCCCAGCCACCTTGCCCTGTGGTCTGGGATTCTGGGAGATGAAGTCCAAACACCTGGAAGGACAGAGTTTGGACATTGCTACCTCACACCACTCCTGCCTAGCTTTAAAGTCACAGGGGAAAAGTTTAAAGGGGCTTGGGCGCTTTAAATGCGCAGACAGGCTTTCTGCCGCCGCTGCTTAGCGCTGCAGCTGCGAAGCTGCGCACTTCTCATGCGGGAAAAGGAAAAAAAGCCGCGGTTTGGGCCGCCCGTGCGGAAGCTGGCTCTCTTTTTGCAGCGTCCTCCGAGGCGGCGGTTTGGAAACTCCAGGTCTGAAACGGACCCAGGTGAGGCGTCTTCACTGCCCCCCGTGTGGAAGCTCCAACACCTGAAGCACGCCCCCGGGGCGGGTCGTCTGGAGGCTCCGTATTCAGCTGAATACACCTCCAAGACGTCCTCCCCTGCCCGTCTGTAACCCGCCTATGTTTCAGCCTGTTCAGGAGATCAGGAGATACTGAAGTCATGAGTGGTAGGGATGGAAGGATCTGGTGCAGGCAGCCACAAACACTTCACCATAGAGAGCCAAAGTCATTATTTGAGAATGCCAAGGGTGGTGTCCAGAGCCAAACAGAGAATGCACTAGATACTTCAAATTGTTCCTTGCAGAAAGGATTCTTTACCACATAATCTGTGAAGTCAAAAGGCACAGTATATATGCATGGCATGTAACATGACCTTATCTACAGTACATCAAAGCATCGGAGCCCTTGATACCACTGAGCGGAAGGCACACATTGGCTTACTGCTCCTTGAGCGCTATAATAATAATAATAATAATAATAATAATAATAATAATAATAATTGAGGGGTTGGAATTGTACCATGGATGACATTCCTTAGGAACTGTGGCTTCCACTCTTGAGGTGCCAGAACAATACACCTGGAGAGATTTTATGCACTACCAAGGTAGGGAAGGAAAAGTGATGTGCCAGGTCACTGGTTAATTTGTTCCCTTTTGAGAAAGGTCCACAAACTTTGTTGAACAGCTATGAATGTGATACACACCAGAAACAGATCTAACCATTGAACAACATTTGATATAGCTGGCAGAACTTGTGCTAACCCAATACCAGATGTATGCTAACACCATTCAGCTGGTTAAGACCAGCTCCCATAAATGCACACACATTCATACACAGATAGAATGTTATGAATGGTCAAAGTTAGTGTCTCCTCTTTTATCCACATCTGTGTATTTACCAGGTCATGAATATGTATCTAAATGGCCAGCTAATATCTGTCAAGGTAAAATTATTCCCTTTATAAGTTTATTTGGGCTTCTGCTAACATTGTGCTCTGAGATTATGTTTTAACATTCCTGATGCCAAAGATCTTTATCCTACCCTGAATTGAAACTGGAGAACAATAATTATAAATCACAAGATCAGTGTATACAGACTTCATTGGGGATGCAAAAGAGAAAATTGCAGTCCTGAGTGTGAGGGGACTACAAGTATTTGAAACTACAATGGACCATTGTTATCTGCTGGGGTTTGGTTCCAGGAACCCCCATGAATAACAAAATCCATTTATTCTCAAGTCCCATTAAATACAATGGCATAGCAAAATGGAAAAATCAAGGTTTGATACTTGAAATTTATACTTTTTTGAATATTTTGAATCCATGTATAAGGAGGGCCAACGGTACTTGGTCAAAAGGAAGTCCCAAAACATTATCTGCAAAGAAAGTGCCAATGTTTTGCAGCCACTGCTTGTGGTTATTTCTGCTTTTGATGTGAAAAATAATAAATAATGTATCTGTTGTTTTGTTGCAAAGGCTGTTCCTGTCCTTGTTCACTTGGCATGCCAGCTTTGGATTCTTTTGCTTTTCCTAATTTTGTATTTGCCCTTTGCCATACAGTATGCTCTCTCCAAATTAAACCACAGACTAAACTTTGACATTCCACTGAGATTTGTTTTAATTAATATACTTCAAAGTGGGAATTCATAGTTGAATATTTTATGTGCATCTACTTGTGTGTATATGCCTTCAAATATCTTGTTGACTTACGGCAATACCCAGAGGTGGTTTTGCCAGTTCATTCCTTTGAAATACAGCCTACAACATCTACTTAATTTATCCTTTACAGATTTACCATTCAAACCATACATTTTCTAAACATCTCCATCTTAGCCTGGAACTAGATATGGGAAGTGTGCAACGAGGGGTATTCTTGTGCTCCAGGTTTGAAGTAAGGCTGGTGAATTCAGTGGCGATGGTCTTATTTTTTCTGAACAGAAGCACAGCTTCTTTTCATTTTACATGAGATGTTTATCTTGAATGCAACTCAGAGCTCCATAGCAACAGGACTTAGCATGTGTGAGAGAGGAATAAAGAAAGAGGGAGGGAGACAGACTGACCCAGGCCTCTATGCTGATACTGTGCCCTGTTGCAAGAGGTCAGCTCTGTTTTGCTTTTAATGGCTGAATTCAAAGGGGAAGATAGTACAAAGTTTGAAATCCACACACTGATACTTTATAGTGGTTGCCGTGACAATTAGAATAGCACCAAATGTTCACAAACTTTCAAACTACTGAGTTGGTGCAATATTTGCAAACCATGAAGAATGAGAATGTTTCTGATGGTATTAAAACCCTGTATAGAGCCAAGGTACAAGAACGGCCTTGTTGAGGTACAGAGAGAAATAAATGTGAAGAGATTAGAAAGCTGATAGATAAGTCATCCACAAAGGAGGTGGTTGAAAGAAGTATGTAGAATGTGCAATGAACTGAGGAAGTAGAAGGCAGGAAGGAAAAGATTTAGATGGTCTGGGACCCCAAAGAAACATCACAGTGCTTGAGATCTTAATGTTTAAGATCAGGAAGAAATACTCCTCCCCCACCATGTAGAGTGGATTGACTGAACAAATGGGATTTATATTCATGTTGAATTGCCATTCAGCAATTGATTCAGTGGGTCCACTCAGGTAATTGGTACCTGAGTACCTATGGTACCTAGTAATTGGATTTAGGTCAATATTCAAAGTGTCTTACAATTTGAATCATATCTTTAGCATGTATTCTCTCTCTCTTTCTCTCAGATTATTTTGTTTTATTCCCCTTCTTACAAGGACCTCCTTTGTATCAGTCACTTCTTATATTTAGTTATTTTTTCCCAGTGTTTTTATCTCTGATTTGGATTCTGTCCATTTTCCTGCTCAGTGGCAGTTTTAGTTGTTTAGTTGAGTTGTTTAGATGCCCTTTGGGGCTAAGGCTGCAGATGGCAGTGCCACAAGAATTGGAGCCAAGAATTTATCAGAAGTAAAGCCAACTATGGAGACTGCAGCTAAGAAATCGGAAGACTAAGAATGGGAAGGGCAGCTATTAAAGAAGTAGAATTAGACAAGATCCTAAAGTGTAAAGATATACAACTGAGCATTAAAGTAAGAATCATTCAAGCTATTACAGCCCTCCCACTCCATATACAAATTGAGGTTCCGTGTTTTTTGCCATATGCCGGGGTGTGTGTGTCTGAAATGGATCCCCCACATATACAAAGTATATTCCCCATCCCCACTGTATATTCCCCATCACACCATATATAGATGTCAGAGCTGGAAAACAAAAGAAGGTGGACACGAAGAAAATCAACTCATCAGAGGTGAGGTGCTGGAGAAGAATGTTGGGGATACAATGCACAGCCCAAAAGATAAAAAAAAAATGATTCCGAGAATAAATCAGGCCAGAACACTCCCTGGAAGCCAAGATGACAAAACTGTGGCTGTCATACTTTAGCCATATCATGAGAAAGCATGACTTATTAGAAAAGACAATAATGCTAAGAAAGGTAGAAGGTGGTAGAAAGAGAGACAGATAGTATGCCAGATGAATGGATGCAATCGAGGCCATGGGCCTGAATCTGCAAGGCCTAAGCAGAGCAGTGGAAGATAGGGTGTCTTGGAGATACGTCACCCATATGGTGACCATAAGTCGGGGTCTACCCGAGGGCAGTCAACAACAGCAAATGCTTTAGTTCACTCTCCAACCTTGTACCACTCTGGCAGATGAGGGGAATGTTAATGCTTAAGTGACCTAAATCTCCTCTCTTTTTTTATCTCCAAACTAAACAATTTCTTTTTTCTTTGCCTATGTCACTGTGCCTTTTATTTCCCAACATGGTTGAAAATACTCTCTGAAAAAACTTTAAAGACGCTCTATGTGTTATGTCACAAAGGTTATGTATGTTCTGTTCTTGTTCCCCTTACTCTCTTTAGCTTTGAGATAGGTGGCCATGCTGTGATTCTTAGCTCTTGTCAGTGTTTGGGATCTGGTGCTTCTGTGACTCCTTGGTTTCACACCTAAACCATTCTTCTTAAGTCTCTATCAATGTCTCCTTTTCTTCTATGTTTCCTCCTTCAGTTGGAGTCCCCTAAGGCTTCCATTCTTGATCTGCTCCTTTGCTACACTTACTCATTTTTTGGTTTCTTCTGGTTTGTATTGTCAGTGATAATATTCAGCATTATGTTTTTCTTCTTCTTTCCATCACCCCATATTTGTATGAATGGCAATTAATTGTCTCAAACATAATATACAGAATGCAGAATTACTTATGTTTGCTTCCAAAATTTCATTTCTCCCCTTCCATCTGTCTTTCTCTTTCAGCGGATAGCTTGACCCTTTAGCCTAATATGCTCTTTAGTTTAAGCTTTTGATTTGGGTGTTATCTTTCATCCTTCTTTTGAGGTTTTTTATTATTTGTGTCCAGGAGTCTCACATGTCCTTCCTTCAATAGTACACAGACTGCAAAAAATCTATCTTTTTTTAATAGCTGCATTTTATTAAAGCTTATTCAGACCCTTATTCATGTTCACTAATATGTTGTCTTACCCATTTGGTCTTCTTGGGCCTTAGTTTAATCTTGTCACAACTCTTTTTCCTCATATGTTCATTTATCTTCATGTTTTTATGATGTGATATCTCTATGGCTTAAATTCAAAGGAGAGTTAGGCATGCTTAAAGGATTAAGCATGCCTAACTCTTTGTTGGATTTAGACCTCCATGCTTTCCTTCATTGACTTCCTCTGTTCATTGTTTTGTATCAGATTTAAGCTTCTTTCATTAAACTTTAAAGATCTTCATTTCTCTTCCACTTATTTGCCTATCTTTTTTGTCCTCCCAATTTTTTCTCTGTGCTTTTTCTTTTGTGACTCCTTGTATGCAGAACTCACATCTTTTAAATGTTTGACAGACCCATTTGTCTCAGATGAAGAAATTATTTTAAATGCATGTTTACCTCTTGCATTTCTCTTTTGTTACAGTTTACTGCATGACCTCTCTCTTTTTTTTTTTCTTTTTCCATTCTTTATTATACTCTTTAACTTTTTCCCATTATTTCCTAGCTTGTGCAGGGGTTCCCCACCAACGCCAACGCCACCTTCTCCATGAGCTTCCTTCTCATTTCCTTATTCCTTTAAGATTGTGAACCATGAAACAGAGAGTTTTCTGTATTGATTTCTGAGCAGTATTAGCCATGTTATAAATAATAAATGCTGATGGTGACTTCTACAGCAGTGTGAGTTGGCAACCCTGAGAAGGCAGTGAAAGCAGAGGAGCTGAGTTTCACATATTAATTTGGACCAATGAGCCAGTTCTTTACTTGCAAGCTTTTTATTTGCTGAATTCCCTCACAGTGCAGAGCATTGAAGAGAGAGAGAGAGGACACAAATATCATCTAGATTTCATGCACTGAATTTGTTTTGACTAAAAATATGGACTTTCTCACTGTTACTAGCAATTACATGTTCACCTGAGAAGCATTGTTCACCTCCTTGAATGTTACAATTTTCTACAATATCCATTCTTATACTCTTCCTTTTAAAGAATAATTTGGCTGTTTTCTACAAACCAAGAGAACTGTATTTCCTTTTCCATTTTAATAAGCCTCAGCATTTCACACTACCACAATCTTTACACAGTTGGCACTATAGACATAGACATCTGCACATAGATGCTGTCCTTTGAACACTTATCAAGTCACCATTAAGTGGAACCAACAGAAAAGCAGCTCCCAGTATGCATGAGTTCCATATACTCCTTCATTTGCTGATAAACTACATATCCTTTGTCATGTAGCGTTGCCAGACTGAAACTTGGGAAGTCCTCATATACCTTTAACAGTTATATAGAAGAGGGGATTTTCAGCAGGTGTTGTTTGTTACCTGGTTGCATGACAAGCAAAACACTGGAGATTGTTGGTTGTATTTTTCTGTCATGCTACATTTCTTCAATAGAGGTGGCTTGTATGTTATGCAAGTTCATATAACGCAGATTCACTTCATTAGTTGGGGAAAAAAGTTCTCTCTAGTCTTCTAGTGTGATTTGATAGTATGCTTCCACCAGATGCTGACCATAGGAGTCGTGCTGGAGGACCTAGAGATTCCTATAGAGAACACTTCTCTAGTCTTTTGTAGGTCCTCCAACATGACTCTATGGAGTTTCTCACACGGGGAAAAAACTGGAAATTTAAAATGGTCAGAACCCATTATTAACTCACCATTGCGCAAATGATTTTTACACGCAAAGCGCTGTTATCCCATGCAGAATCTGAGCTCAATCTGCATTTGTGCGCAAATGGTTTTCACACGATGGGATCATATGTGCCTCCATCCCGATAATGATAAAAGCGTATGAATCCCAAAAAAGCAATCAAATGCACAAATGATTTTCACACATAGACCACAACAAATCTGTGTATATGTGTGTCCCTGCCTTCCCTCAGCAGCTGTTAAGAGCCCTGGCTATGGGGAAGGCTGAAGCAAGAGACAGAGAGACATACACAGGAAAGAGCAAGGGGAAACTCAGACTTTTCTCTGTCTCTCTTGCTTTATCCCTGCTTTTGCCTCAGTAGCTGTTTCTTTAAGAGCTCTGGCTCGGAGGGAAGGCTAAAGTGATCCCCAAACTATGCCCTTTAAGGAATTTTGGACTTCAGCTCCTAGAAGCCTCAGCCATGATGGCCAGTAGCCTTGGATTCTGGGAGCTGAATTCCAAAATCCCTTAAAGGGGACAATTTGGGGATAGCTGCGTCTGAAACAGGAAAGCGAGAGAGAGAGGAGCGCACAAGGACTCAGACTTCACTCCCCCCGTCTCTCTCTGCCCTTGCATGAGCTGTTTGTTTTAAGAGCTCTATGGAGAAGTTTGGGTACTTATTTTACTTATTCTACGGCGCTGGAAGTAAACTCGCCCCAAAGAACCGTGGGAAATCTGGCAACAAACACAAAAACAAGGAGAATCCCATGAATAAACTGCAAGTAGCTTTCATGCTACAACATTTGTGCGATGTTTTTCCAAAAATGTTTATTTCCTGGTTCATGTCACTTTCCTGTCGGATTGTAAGCAGTTTGCGCGCCATGTTGTCTGAAAACCATTTGCGCAATTGTGCCTAATATTCTGGATAACTGTGGATTCTGACCCTTTTAAACTTCCAACTTTCCCTGTGTGATAAACTCCTATGATCAACCTCTGGCAAAAACATACTATACACCAGGGGTTCCCAACCTGAGGGTCGCGACCCCTTTGGGGGTCACGCACTCCTTTATGGGGGGTCGCTTGGTTGGGTTTTTCCCTGCCTCCCCCCTCTCCTTCTCCCCACGGGTGCCGGCACTGGAGCAGGCATCGCACGGGGAAAAGGGGAAGGGGGCGGGGCTCCCTCCTATCCCTTCTCCCTGTGAGTGCCCACGCTGGCACAGGCACGCGGGGAGGAAGGGACGGGGGGCGGGGGTCCCTCCTCCTCTCCCTTCCTTCCCGTGGGTGCAGCCACCCGCGGGGAGGAAGGGATGGGGGTGGGGGTCCCTCCTCCTCTCCCTTCCTTCCCGCGGGTGCAGCCACCCGTGGAGAGGAAGGGAGGGTCGGGGGTCTCCTCCCTCCTCCCCTCCCCTTCCCACGGGTGCAGCCACCCGTGGAGAGGAAGGGACGGGGGTCCCTCCTCCCCTCCCTCTTCCTTCCTGTGGGTGCAGCCACCCGCGGGGGAGGAGGGATGGGGGTCGGGGGGTCCCTCCTCCTCCACTTCCCTCCCGCGGGTGCAGCCACCCGTGGGGAGGAATGGATGGGGGTCGGGGTCCCCCTCCTCTCCGCCATTCCTTCCCGTGGGTGAGCCCACACCGCGGGGAGGAAGGGACAGGGGGCGCCTCCTCCTCTTCTCCCCATGGCTGCCAGGCAACTGTGGGGAGAAGGGGATGGGACTGCAAGCCCCAGCGGGCTTTGCGACCAGAAGCCCCGCCCCTTTTCCCTAGGCGGCCTCCCTAATTGGTTGGGAACCGCTGCAGGACCTAGAAAATGCCTAGAGAGAAGACTCATTTCAGGTAAGAGATATAGAGTTCCAGATTTTATGCAACAATTGTATTATGTGAAGGATCTCTCTGATATCCCATGTGTAATGTGGAGGCCACCTGTATTTTGATTAGATAAAAGATTGAGTTAAAGAACACATGTAGCTCTAGCTGAAAACACTAGTTCTTGTTTCTCATCTTTCACATTGCTTAGTCATCTCTCAAAAAATCCCATAAAATCTGTGGTGTGACTCGATTATATTCTGAGTTTCCCTGCCTTGTTTCTTTTGGTTCTGCTGGTAGATGCAGGCAAGCATAGGGCTTCATGACATCACTTTTTTTGAAGAGGAATAGACACAGATCTTCTCTTTTAGGTAGCAGCCACACATTTCCCATAACATCTAATTCATGCCTCAAATGATAACATGTACAAAATGTATGGTTTGATTGAATTTTAGAGAGAAATCCAACTCAGCCACATCTAGGATTGTGGGTACAGATTTTCCATCTAAAAGCTAAGGGAACTCTATCTTTCAATATGTTTATGTACAGTCCTTAGTCTACATGCATATGTGAATAGATGTATCTGGGAAGCAGTCACCATAATCAGGGGAATTTGCCTGCGCTAACCATTGCCTGTCGGCTTTGTCAGACAGCTCTGTAGTTCAGTTGGATCAGATTTCTGCATTAGCAGTAGATTTTCCCTAATGGTTCAGAGGGAAAAAAATAGAACTCTTAAGTCATAAAGACATCCTGTCTCATTCTGAAAGGAGATCCCTGTGCTTAATTAACTTCATATATTAGCTGCAGCTATAGCACCATCACTTTGCCACCAAATGGAAGTAATATAATCGCTCTGATCCTTTCTGCCATTGTAATGGATCCCGGCCATCAATTAATGTGTCCTTGAGCCTTTCCATTTGGCAGCATTATGGTCGTGAGGAAGCTGGTGTGCAGACAAAGTTGACAAAAGAGTGTTAATCTGCGAAATTATCAGTAGGTTAAGAATTATAGAAGGCTGTTTGACTTTTTTCCCCTGGTTATGCTCACTTTTTTTCACCCATGTTCTCATATTTAGAATCCCCCCTGCTTCAGCTGAGACCTCAGAAGATGCACCTACTTCAGACCACACATCCCTGGAAGGTGGCAGTGTTGATAAGTGATATTGACTACATTTGAAGTGGACTGACTGAGAACTGTACTCAGTCTGCAAGACAGAGAAGTTGTAAAACACATACAAAAATAGCTCACTTTCCTTTTTAAATTTTACAGAACCTCTTTTATTTTTTTTTAAAATAAAAACTAAAGTAGAGCAATGTAGAACAATAAATAGTCTGCCACCCCTTCCTGAAAAGTAAGTGGAAGGAGCTGTAATTCTTGTCATTGCTCTGTGTTTTGTATCAACAGAGATGATATCTGTGGAGGCAGGACAGATGGGAAGCCAGCCCCCCCCCCCCAAAAAAAAGAGGGGAGATACCTGATTCTAAATACTTTCCAGTCACCTCACTTTTTATACATGTCTTAGTAGACTTCGTTGGTGGTTAATAGAACAAAGATCTAATTTCTGACTTTGCTCATTATATATTTTTAGATAGAATTACATTTTTCTGCTAAGCATCAAATATTGACAGTCTGTGACAAGGAGTAAACGATGTAAAAGGTGATACAACATTTGTTATTGAAATAATAAGCTCTTAGCAAAGCTCTTGGCTGAAGTCCTGGTAGGAACAGGTGCATCTAGTGTCACAAAAAAAAGGACTGTCATGAAAAGGCTAATTTATAGATCTCATTTTGTCCTTCCTTTTCAGACTCAGTCTGGCTTGTACACACACAGCTCCAGGGACAATAACTGAATAACCAGAATTTCTCAGTTAGCATGACCATGCGCTGAAATTTGTACAGGAGTAACAAGTTAATCTATTTGTTTTCCCAGTGTCTGTACATCATAGTTTCAAGGGCATTACTATTATGATTATTAGTATCAGTATTGTGTTTGTTTATATCCTGTGTCTCTTTTATTATGGAACTCATGGAAATGTCCATAGGATTCCTCAGCAGTGACTTATCTAGGCACTATCAAGATCCAGTCTGTTTGGCTTCAATGGGATGATGCTAGTTAAACCTATGATGTTTGTAGTTGTCACATCACTTTCTCTTGAGTAATAACAATATGTACGCACAAATATATGATGTCATCATGATGTAGTGGTTTGAGCATTGGATTATGACTCTGGTGACCAGGGATGGAATCCCCACTCATCCATGGAAACCTACACTCTCTCAGCCTTAGAGGATGTCAGTGGTAAACCCCGTATGAGCAAAGCTTGCTAAGAAAGCCCTGTCATGGGTTCACCATAGGGTCACCATAAGTTAGAAATGACTTGAGGCCACAGAATAATAATAATATTGAATGCAGCGTTTGAGAGGGGACAAAGCTAAATGGTAAAACACATGCTTTATATGCATGGGGTCCAATGTTCAATTTGTGACATCCCTGCTTTAAAAAATTGTCACTAGCAAAGCTGAGAAAAGATGGTTGCCTGCAACACTGAAGAGTTGACACAATAGTGGACTAGTTGTATCACACCCAGGTTCCTAATAGGCCTCTAATGTCTCAGGCAACCATCTTTCCTAAGCTTTGCTATGCCAGATTCCTTTCAGTAGGAATATCACAAATTAAACCTGGCAGTGGCTTTCTGAAATTTTCAGGAAGGAGAGTTCAGTCCTATGTGGAGATGCCAGTATTCAACCAGGGTCCTTCTGCATGCAAAGCACTTGCTTTTGAAAGCATGTATCTGCTTACAAAAAGCACTGTATTTTGAAAGAGAATACCAGTGGTCTTAAAGATGAAACACCACTTGTATTCACTGTGTAGGTGGAAGGAGCAGGGAACACTGTGGGGATGCTGCAATGCTGGGTAGATGGGGAGCTGCACATTGCCCATGGGCCACATAATCCCTCCCCTAGTGTAGATGGAATAAACACCTTGAGCATTAGATTCAAATATTTACATTATTCAGAAGTAATCTATTGAAACAAAGGATTGCTGTTTGGCAATGTAAATAGCAGATGCAGGAGGACAGTGCCTAGGAGGAAAGGACATGTGGTCCTCTGAATTCTACCGGGGTCTGAAGTGTTTTTCATGCAAGAAACACTCTTTCATGATACCCATGGGGTTTTGTGCAAAATTGCTGTTTTGTGCAAAAACGTTAATTTTGCACACACACACAAAACCCTGTATGAATGTCTAGAAACAGTGGGTTTTGTGAGCACAGAGTATATTTTTCACACAAAAGGCGTCCACAATTTTCATGCAAAAACTAATTCTGGAAACAAATTTTTGGTGTAAATTGGTTGGGTTTTTGCACTAATTTTACACAAAAAAGCATACATGCATATATTGGAACAGTATTTTTTGCAAAATTGTAGTTTTGGCATGATAGCTATTCATTTTTGTGTATTTCTGTGCAGAAATACTGAACAGTGTGAAAACTAGATTAAACCTCTGCAAATTTCTTACCTTTGTGACATTTTTTCCTGAGCAGGTTTCCTGAATGTTGGGAAGCTCATTTTAAGAACAAAATTGTGAGAAACAACAACAAATATTCTTTCCATCCTCACTGTTGAGTGGAATGCAGGCATGGGGGAGGGTTGAGATACAGAGACACTAGCTGAGCCTTTCTAATAATGTATAGTTTGCCTGTGACTTTGGAGAAAAGGGGTGAGATGAAGGGTTATGTGTGCTTCAGCAAGTATAGGACATGGCCACATAATCCGGGAAACCCACAAAAACTATGGATGCTGACCATGAAAGCCTTTGACTTCACAAGCATAGGAGAATAACTGGGTGAATAGATAAAGCACTGCTTCAGGAAACCCTTCATGAGTTTTCCTTTGTAGTCAGTATTTAATCCTCTTTCTCTTTTTGTTTGTTTTGTTGGTGTCAGGGAGTGTATAGACTGCTATTGTCCACTAAGTAGTCAACCTTGACGTTTTATTTTTTGCAGCTACAAGGGAAATAATGCCCTTTTTGTATTTCCTTTGTATGCCACTCTCATTTATGTAGAATGTAAATTTATGTATGTGAGAAATATATAGGTAATGAAGTCTTTCCTTTATGCATAGGGCAGGCCTAACGTCTGAATCAATGCAGGCTTCTAAATCTTTTCTGCTCTCAATATGGATTGCTGTTTGCCCGTGGTGGCTTGTAAAATAAGATATCCTTAGCAACTCTGGAAGAGTGTAATAAACAGCATACATGAATTTATGTTTGTCAAAGGTTGCATTTTTTTCACACACATTTAGGGTGTGTGTGTGTGTGTGTGTGTGTGTGTGTGTGTGTGTGTGTTAAAGCAATAATGTTCTTGGTGAGTGTATAATGCAAAATAGATTCCCTGGTTCATCCTGGATGTATTCTTTTACAAATGTACTTTACCCATTTTTTTCATTGCTTTTTTTGCTGTCACTCTGGCAAATAGACTTGTTTCCCAGCTGGTATCAAGAGAAAATTATGAGGATGCAGGGAAGGAGGGGTACCTTACAGGAAAAGCCACTCAGGAGAAGTACTGTATGGAGATCAACCTTTGAGTCTAGGTTTATTGCTTCTAGTCCAGTCTAGCTTCTGATTTGTCCTGGTTTATTATGTATATTCCACTTTCCTACTATAACAATAACCAAAGAGGCTTCCAATAAAAAAGAATATTTTTAAGAAAAATGCAAAAACCCAATCAAGATCTTACTAGCAAACTGTCAGTTTCTAAAACATAAAGGCCAATGCTATCTTAGGCTACATCAATAGAAGTATAGTATCTACACCAAGGGAAGTAATAGTTAATTCCCTGGAAGAAGATTAACCATCCATTTTGAAGCCAAGCCCTCCCTCCAGGCCATCTGCCTTGGTCCAGGCCTCGGAGGTAGAGAGGAACTGCTGGACCTCTTACTCTTTCCCTCCACCACTCCCTTCTCCTTTTTTTTTAAAGCCTTTATTAATATATAAATAATCATTAAGTAACATAACAAACAAACGTGTTTATACAAAAAGAAACGCGCACATCTAATTACAAGATAAGTTAGATACATTAGATACACGATCTTATACCAAATGTTCATTCTTCTGTTCAAATTCTTCCAAGACTCCTTCCCCATGCCAGATTACATAAGTTCCCACGTATGGTTCACCTTAATACATAAATAAAGATACTAAAAATATACAATCGCTTGACCATTATAGAAAAGAAAAAAGAATAAAGAAAAAAAACCAAGAAAAAAAACATTTAAGATCTGCTGGCAAGTACCTATTATATGCATATATTCAAGTACATATCTACACAATACCATGCATCTTCCGTTTCTTCTACATTTTTATCTTGCAGAGAGGCAGTTAGTAAATCTAGATTTCTTACATCTTTCAGTTTAGATAACCATACATCTATATTAGGGCAATGCGGTTTTTTCCAACATTGTGCAAACAATATTCTGGCTAAAGTAATCATATATAAAATTATCTTATAATATTTTCTTTCTTTTTCCAATATTCTCCTGATTTTACACACGTCCACCATATATGAAAAAAGGTTCCTTCCTTAATGCCACATTTCCAACATTTGGTACAGCCCGTTTTGTAAATCTTATTTATCTTTGTGGGGGTCATATACCACCTAAAAAACATCTTTGTATAATTTTCTCTGTAATTTTGACAGGCGGTAAATTTTTTAGTTACTTTCCACGACTTTTCCCAGTCCTCCAATTGAATCGGACTCCCAATATCTTGAGCCCACCTAACCATTGTATGTTTTATAGTCTCATTCTCTAAATATCTTCCATTAAACCGCTTATAATACATTGACAAGTGTTTCCCTTTTTTATCTTCTATAATAACATCCAATTCATTCTTCATCGTCATAATTCCTGTCTTATCCAAGTCTTTTTTAAATCTACTACACAGTTGCAAATATAGGTACCAATCTATCTCATATCCTGACATAATCAATTGATTCCTAGTTTTTAATGTTAGTGTACCTTTGTTGTGATTATCAATTAAGTCTCCGTAATTTAACCATTTCTTGGAATTTTTCTTGGTTCTATTATAAAAGGCTTCTTGTGGGGAAACCCAGTATGGGAGATTAACATAATACCATTTTTTAATTCTAGTCCATACCCAACTCAACGATCTTCTAAAGAAATGGTGTTTAAATTCTTTTTGTTCCTTGTCCTTCCCAAACCACAGATAAGCATGTATTCCATAACTCAGATCACAACACTCCAGATTTAACAATTTATCATCAGTTAATAAGCACCAATTTTCTAACCAGCATAATCCTGCGGCAAAATAATACAGTTTGAGATTTGGTTCATCCTTTTGTGCCATGTCTTTTTAGATTGTAAGCCCGAGGGCAGGGAACCATCTAATTAAAAAGATTGTATGTACAGCGCTGTGTAAATTTACAGCACTTCATAAATAAAGGTTAATAATAATAATAAATAATAATAGTGCAACTGTATTCTGCCTTGGTCAGGCTTCACCTGGAATACTGTGTTCAGTTCTGGGTACCACAATTCAAAAAGGATGTTGAAAAACTGGCACGTGTCCAAAGGAGGGCCACCAAAATGATGAAGGGTCTGGAAACCATGCCTAATGAGGAAAGACTCAGAGAGCTGGGTATGTTTAGCCTGGAAAAAAGACAATTAAGAGGTGATATGATAGCCCTGTTTAAGTACTTGAAAGGATGTTACATTGAGGATGGAGCAAGCTTGTTTTCTGCTGCTTCAGAGACCAGAACACGGAACAATGAATGCAAACTACAGAAAAAGAGATTCCACCTCAACATTAGGAGGAACCTCCTGACAGTAAGAGCTGTTTGACAGTAGAACACACTTCTTTGGAGAGTGGTGGAGTCTCCTTCTTTGGAAGTCTTTAAGCAGAGGCTGAATGACCTTCTGTTGGGTATGCTTTGATTGTGAATGGCAGGATGTTGGATTGAATGGCCCTTATGGTCTCTTCAACTCTATGATTCTATTCTTCTAAGAACTCAACCTTTAAAATGGTACCTTTTCTAAAAACACGTTTTTTAATTATATGTTGAAAGAAGGATCTACCCAAGCACATGCTGTAAGTAATCAGAAACATGAAGAGGAAATTATGTGACAGGTTGAGCCTCCCTTATCTAGAATTCTGAAATCTGTAATATCCAAAATCCAAAATTGCCTACATTGGTGCCTGAGATAGTGATACCCTTGCTTTCTGCTGGTGTTTGTTTTATTCACAGAAATTATTAAACATATTATATATCAAATTACCTTCAGGCTATGTGTATAAGGTTTATACAAAACATAAATGAATTCCATGTTTAGACTTGGCTTTCATTTACAAGATATCTCATTATGCATATGCAGATATTCCCCCCCCCCAAAAAAAAATCCCAAACATTTTGGGTAAGGGAGACTCAACCTGTATCTCAAATGGATTTTTGACACTTTCTCCTAGGAATGTGAAAATGAAAATGAGTCAGAAATGAGGCACTTCTGCCATCTCTCCCAAAGTGGATGCCCGCCCTGTGCTCATGTTTATATGTCAAATTCAAATTCAAATTTTATTGCTTTTGACCAAAGATCATTGCACAGCACAACATACAACAATACATATAACAATATAACAGTATAAAAATACATGTAAATTATATCTAAAATGCGGGTATCTCATATCGGGTACATGATTTCTAGATAAACGAACAACAATTATGTTTATATGAATAAAGCATATTGCTTCTCACTGGGTGTCCTCCAAAGTGTTGGAAGGCAGACCCTAATTCTCTCATCATACATCTATTTCTATATTTGCTGAATTTAAGATACAGTGGGCATGTTTTTTATTGTTCCTGCAGGAAGGAATAGACTCAATGGACTCAAATTCCATCCAAGGAGATTATGACTAAACATGAGGAAGAACATCCTGAGAATGACTTTTGATAGGGGAAGGGATGGCTTCAGACTGTAGCAGACCATCTTACATTGGAGGTTTTTAAACAGGGTAGATGCTCATCTCTAAGGTATACTCATATATTCCTGCATTGTCAGGGGATTGGACTAGATAGGTCTTGATGGTCCTCCCAGTTGAATGATTTTGTTGAGTCACAGAAATGTGTGTATCATTCCTTCAACACACTTTCTTAGGAATGTGGGGGGGGAATCTGGTTAAAGTTTTTGCCACATGGCATTTCACTGTGGCAAGACAGCCTCTTGAAAATTCTCCAATCCCTGTGAATTCTGCAACGCAAGAGCAAGTCATCAATTACTTTTTTCTCTGAGTTTTCTGCATTTTGAACAAAGAGTCTGGACACAATCACAAAAGGACAGACAGTCTGATCAAAAAAGATAAAAGTTGGTAAAGATACAAAGTAAAAGACACAAGCTATACTTTTATTAGTTTGTGCAGAAAGGCAGCAATTATTGCAGATTTGAATTTTGCTCATTTACTTATGTGCAGAAAAATCTGTCTCAGAAATGTACAAAAACTCTCTAATACTGATTTAAAAAAACCCTCAGAGGATTTCTAAATTTTTAAATTTATTTCTGTTGTTGCTGTTTTCATTTTCTTCCTTACCAAGTGAGGATGAGCCAAGTCACGATTTATATCCCTAGTTTATCCACAAACAGGATTTATAGCTTCCTAAAAAACTGTTGTAATCTAGTGTAATAAGAGTGGCACTGACACTAAGCCTTCTGATATTATTTATTTATTTATTTATTTATTTATTTATGGTATTTATAACCCGCCCTTCAGCCCTAAAGGCTATCAGAGCAGCTTACAATTATTATTTTTAATTAGACGGTTCCCTGCCCTCAGGCTTACAATCTAAAATATATTGAAGAAATACAGATTAACTCATGAGCTTCTATGGATTGCAGAAGCTTCATTTTCAACGTGTGCCAATGTCAGATTTGAATATTTTGATTATGCCAGTTTTATTTTGTGTGTAGAAGCCATTCCATGTGCTTTACCAACTTTTCATTACATTAGGTGGTGCTTACGTGATTATTCTAGTCACATAGTTTTTTGTGGGTTTTTTGGGCTATGTGGCCATGTTTTAGAAGAGTTTCTTCTTGACATTTTGCCTGGAAAGGAGGTGTGTGGGTGTGTGTGTGTGTGTGTGTGTGTGTGTAATACACACACACACACACATACTGTGTGAACCTGGGAAGGCAGGTGCTGGCGAAACATCAGGAATAAACTCTTCTATGAAAGCCTTCGTATTCTAGTCACCTCTGTACAACTGTCTGTAGAGTGACCCCTATTTCCCATTAATACTGTATACAGCCCCATGAAATTACTTTGTAGAATATTTTAACTGTAAACCCTATTTCCATACAAGGGTTTAATACAAGGATTTGCGTGTTTTCTATAATGATTTTCATTTAGATTCAACTTCATTTGCTATATAAATTCTGGTTTTCTAACATTGGAGATTATCAGATGGGGGGAAATTGGGGAAGAAAAAGGCACATTTCTGGCAAAGTTGTACGATCACACTGAAGATTTTCAGATGACGTTGCACTTATCCAGGACTTAACTGATGAAGATTCAGTAATGCTCCAGCAACAAATGATTCCCGGGACTTCCCCATGAATGGTTTGTTCTGGAGCATTACTCGATCTTCATGGGTTAAAGCCTGGATAAGTGTGATGTGTCTGAAAATCTTCAATGTGATTGCGCGACTTTGCCATGAGTATGCCTTTTACTCACAGCTTCCCTCCACCATCTGATCATTTCCATAATTGCCACCTAATTTTCCTCCCAGATTCTCTTAGCATATGTGATGGGCTCTCACAAACCTCTCCCCTCTTAACTTTTTGAGGTTTCTATCTCCAACACATGTAAAACCATTTTTTTTTACTAGAATTGGCTGAATGTTATCTATATAGCACCTGAAGGTCCCCCCCCCGCCCCCGACGTAGCAGTACAGAGACTTCTTCAGAAAATTAACATTCTCTGCCCAAGAAAGGCTTCATACTTTGGATCCCAAGAGGAGTTACTTTACTGCTGCTAATGGAGGGTAAATTTTACTGTCCTTTGTTTTGGTCTGCACATGGCCAAGAAAGATGTGGCCTCTGCCTACATTCAGATCCCTCCAAACCAACTGAACTACAGCAGAGACAAAAATATAAGCCTGTGATTCCAACACCATCAATCTTCCTTCCATCCTCCTGTATGATTTTTTAAAATATTTTTTGCTTGATGAAGAAGCCAGTGGACCATTGGAAGCTTGCATTATGTGTTTTGTGCACTTTGACTGGACAATAAAGGTATCGCCCTTTTATGGATTTTGGATTTTGTTTTATTTCTCTTTCATCTTCGTGGCAAGTATTAGGTCTTATCTTCTAAAGGCATCAAATACAGTCATCCATTCGTATCCACAGGATATGGATCCACAGGTTATGTTCTGGATCTACTCTGTGGATACCAAAAATGTCGGACCTCAAGTCCCGTTGTTCCCAGTAGGGGCGCATTGTTGGGGTAAATGAGGTGGAACCATACAGGGATGCTCAAATCATCAGATGGCAAGAGTTGACTGTATTTCGGTGTTTTGAAGCCTGTGCAGCACACATACACACACAGTTATTCTTTCAGGAGAAGCAGCTATTGCATCTCCAGGCTGGAGCAAATTGTCAATGAGATGTTATTATCCCAAATACATGTGTGTGAATAAGGAATAGTTCTGATTGCAGTAGCTTGGCCCAACCTTCAAGCTGACATCTGATGAGGCATTCTCCTGTATAGCAATGTTTGCTGTTATAAAGTTTGCAAGTGGGCAGTTTTCCTCTAAATCAAGGCTACTTGATGATATTGGACTAGAAGTCCCCCCATTCATCTTACCATTGACTATACTGACTGACAGAGCTGATAGTAGCAACATCTGGAGGGCTACACATTGTTCATGACTCTACCCAAATGAAGAAATCAAATATATAGCCATGTTAGTCTGTAGAATTATTATGTAGGAAGATCTTGTAGCATTTTTGAGACTAACTGAAAGAAAGAAGTTAACAGCATGAGCTTTCATAGACTAAAGTTTCAAAAATTGTGAGGGAGTGAACAGGCAGGCCCAGCTCCACCAGAGCTAGCCTGAGGAAAGAGAGCCCTCCCTCCATGACAACTGTCATCCTTCGGCCTGAGAGGGAGTGACCAGGCAGGCCCAGCTCCACCAGGGCTAGCCTGAAGAAGAAGAGCCCTCCCTCCAGTCCATCTGCCTTGGTCCAGGCCTCTGAGGGAGAGAAGAACCACGGGACCTGATCCTCCTCCCCACCACCATTCCCTTCTCTTTTTGTGTCATGTCTTTTAGATTGTAACCCTGAGGGCAGAGAACCACCTAATTAAAAATAATAATTGTAAGCCGCTCTGATAGCCTTTAGGGCTGAAGGGTGGGGTATAAATACCATAAATAAATAAATAAATAAATAAATGTACATGATTTTTGCTACCTGATGTAAAGATATTCAAGATATATGTATTAAGCAGATGGAAGATTTGGATGATAACTGGAGGATGCAAGGACAGGGAGAAATATGACTACTGGATAAAATAATTCCTTCTAGATCCGTATAACTGGTGAGTCACGTGTCTCATCTTTGGTTGTCTCTTGGTAGAATTACCATAGGACTTTCTAGTCATACATGGTTAAACATTTAGCACCAGATTTGTATGACATTGCCACGTCTGGGATGAGCCTTGTATAGAAGACCAGGTTTAAATATGATATTATCTTAAAAGATTTAAAATGACAAAGAAGTATACATTGCATTGTACATTACTTGATTTAGGCAGAATTACAGACTTTTGATCTCAGGTTCTCAAATGCTGCCTAATTTTATGCTGCTTTTGAATGCCTCATTTTATTGTGATCTTTTTGTCATTGACTTGTGTATGTCCAAGTCTGTCGTATTAACATTCCTGATACGCTTGCTCAGGCATCATATCCTCTAATGTACATGAGTCTTCTCAAGCTGGGGGATATTTTGGGCTGCTGACTCATAGAATTCCCTCTTCACAGCACTTGCCATTTGTGCGAGATTAATATCCTAACCCAACAATTCTAATTTTAGCTGCCGTCTTTGTCTCCTCATTTTGGCATTTTTGTGTCAAAACTAATCTTTTATATCTTACTTCCTACTGTGCTTCATGCAGGAAATGTCTCCCGGATCAGTAGATAGGAGAGGTTGACTTCAGATTCCAGATTCTTGTCTCCCCTCCACCCCCTCTTTTTAGAGTAATTAAAAATGTGCAGTATTAAACTGATGTAAGCAATGCTGACCCAAATCCATCATCTTTGGCACTTCCATGGTTGAAAAAGTATTTAATACAAGTCATTGGATTTTTCCTTTTCATGGGAAGGAAAAGGCAGTTGCCTTTAAGCTCCAGGCCATCTTGGATGAAGCCAATTATCTAGACTCGTTTCAAACTGGCTTCAAGGTGGGATACAGAGTTGAGACTGCCATGGTCGCCTTAGTCGATGATCTCTGTCTGGGCATTGATGGGGGAAGTGTGACCCTGTTGGTGTTCTTGGACATCTCAGCAGCATTCGATACCATTGACCATGGTATCCTTCTGGAAGGCTTGAGGGAGTTAGACATTGGGGGCACTGTGCTCCAGTGGCTCCAGTCCTACCTCTCGTGCAGATTACAGATGGTGATGCTGGGGGACAGTTGTTCTTCCAAGAGAGAGCTGACATCTGGTGTCCCTCAGGGTCCCATTCTGTCCCCCATGCTGTTTAACATTTACATGAAGCTGCTGGGTGAAACCATCCAGAGACATGGGGCGTGGTGTCATCAGTACACTGATGACACCCAAATTTATTTCTCTATGTCTCTGACTGTTGCAGTGACTAGGGATGGCATCTCTCCTTTGGATGCCTGCCTTGGGTTGGTAATGGGCTGGATGAGGGAAAATAATCTCAGGTTGAATCCAAAGAAAATGGAGGTACAGTTGACCCTTGTTATACGTTGGGGTTTGGTTCCAAGATCCCCCATGGATAACAAAATTCGTGTAAGCTCAGGTCCCATTAAATATAATGACATAGCAAAATGGTGCCCCTTATAAAAATGGAAAATCAAGGTTTTATATTTGAAATGTATACATTTTTTGAACATTTTCAAACCGTGGATTCTTGAATCTGTGTATAAAAAATCTGTGTATAAGAAGGGCCGACTGTACTTGGGACAGGTATCCCAAGTCCAGGGATGGAGATTTTTCAACCAGTCCTGGACAGGGTCACACTTCCCCTAAAAGATGAGGTTTGCAGTTTGGGAGTACTCCTTGATCCGTCTCTGCAGTTGTCATCTCAAATAGATGTGACGGACAGGAATGCTTGGTATCAGCTTCGGTTGATACGCCAACTGCGGCCCTACCTGGACCGAAAGAACCTTGAAGAAGTAGTACTTGCACTGGTAATCTCTTTTTTAGATTTCTCTAATGCGCTCTACATGGGGCTACCCTTGTACCAAGTTCGGAAGCTCCAATTGGTTCAAAATGCGGCAGCCAGATTGGTCGCCGGTACATCTAGGTTTGACCATATAACACCAGTGTTGAAATCCCTTCTCTGGCTGCCAATTAGCTTCTAGGCGCAGTACAAGGTGTTGGTTATTACCTTTAAAGCTCTATATTATTATTATTATTATTATTATTATTATTATTATTATTATTTTATATGAGTGTGCTTATTATTATTTTATTATTATTATGAGTATGCTTATATCCTAAACTATACATAATGGTTATTCTCCTTTCACATAATAGTGTAAAACCTAGCTCATATAAATACAATGGGAATTGTTTTGAATGTATAAGTTGTACTACAAATGATTTGTTGATCTTATTCCCTCTGGAGTGTTGGTTGTTCTAGTTGTTTACATGGTAGATGTTTTTTAACTGTCCAATATTTTTATTTGTTGAACAATATGTACAATGGGAGGTGAGTTTTTGGGATGGACTAGGAGAAAAATGAAAATGAAATATGTATGTAAGAGACCACAAATCTCGACTCCAGTGAACTAGAAGCTAGTATGTGGTGATAGCTCCATAAATAGTGTGATTGTAAAATAAAAATCTCACATAAATAATTCTTTGGAAAAAATAAAAATAAAAAAATAAATATAATGGGTTCTCCATATTCACTGGGTTTAGGGGCACAGGATCTCCGTATAAGTGGGAAAACTGCAAATTATAAAAACCAAAATACACAAGAAAACACCTCTCTAGGAGTCTCTAGGTCAGGGGTCGGCAACCGCTGAGGCCTTTAAGCCAGCCCCTGGCTCCGCCTGCCGCCGCCGCCGCCGGTTGCGGCTTTTGCCCGCTATGGGCGCCGCCATTTTGGGCAAAAAATGGTGGCAAAATCTCATGCGACCTCAGAGGAGGTCGCACGAGATTTCGCTGCCATTTCCCCCCCAAAATGGCGGCGCCCGGGGCTCCGACGGTGGCAGCGGGCCTCTGGG
>NC_056523.1:104342173-104395187 GCF_019175285.1 Sceloporus undulatus
GTTTCGAGTGAATGGCTGCAGTACAGGCATTTAACCACTGCACCACCAGGGCTCCTTTATAGTGTAATTATAGTGTAAATATTACATAGTGGCAACTTAAACTGATGTTTCTATCTATCATTGTTATTACTACAATTCCTGACCCAAATTACTTGGCTAAAGTATTTACAGTACATCCTGATTTAATTGTCCATCTGAGATGTGCAGGCTTTTCTACGGAATTCTCTGGAGAAAAGAAAAACAATCCAAATGACTCCACATAAATCTTAGCATGATGCAGTGATGTGGAGGTACCCACTGACCCTATCCTGCTTTCTTAGGATGCATCCGCATTGGAGAAATAATCCAGGTTGACACCACTTTAATTGCCAAGGCTCAATACTGTGTAATTCTAGGAATTTTGTGAGACATTTAGCCCTCTGTCAGAGAGCACTGATGCCACAAGAAACAACAATTCCCAGCATTCCATAGCATTGACCCATGGCAGTTAAAGTGGTGTCTATCTGGATTATTAGACTGTTGTATAGTTTCAGCATCTAAACTAAGGCCTAGCAGGTTATATCTCCTTATAGAACATACATATTTGTCACTTTCAAATCTGATGCCAGTGCCACAAGATCTGTCTGCCATGTTACATCTCCCTATTGTTGTCCTCCCCCCCCCCTACACTGTGTGTGATGCCATTGCAGCTCTCTTCTGCCCTTTCCCACCAATAGCCTTTTCATCCAGGGAGCAGAGTGACACCCATGCTTACTACATCTCTCAAAAGCTTCTGGACAGAAGTGCATGCTAGTCTAGCAAACAGGAAAAAGGCAATAGCTGCAGCTTCCAGATGAAAAGTCCTTTGTGTGTGTGTGTGCTAATGTAAAAGTACAAAGGCCATTGCATTCTCACTTAGTAAAAAGAAGATGCACTTGAGTGGAAGTGTCACGTTCTTTCCATTAGAGGGCAGAAATAGGCTTCTGTACATATTGAACATAATGTATGTGCATTCCTTCCATGCTCTCTCTACTGTGGTATCTAAAGAGAGGTAAGGCAGGTAGGGCTCATAAGACATGCAAGTATGGAGTTAATCGTAGAATTATAGTTGGAAGAGCCATCTAGTCCTGCCACCTAATATGTGCAGGCTTTTGTTTACGTTTCACTTTTTGGTGCAAATATATTTTGCATATGTTCAAATAAGCCAGGAACTTTTTGTTTGTTTAAATTATAGGAAAATCAGAAATGGCCAACAGGTTTTAATATGATAGCCATAGAGGGATAGACTGGGGAATAAACATCTGTAGAAATGTTTTTAAAGCATATTCCTCCAACTCTTGGATATCATTCCTGGTGGCACTTTCTCTAGCATATTTTTGTGTAACAAGTTTGATGCCAGGGATTGGGGAAGCAAAGAGTAGGGCAGTGGGCTGTTACTTTCAGGTTCTGTGGCTTTCCTGGAGCCGTGGAGGTGGTCACTGTTTAGCAACAGGATACTTGGCTACATGGGACCTTGGTCTAATCCAGCAAAACTCTTCCTGTGCTCTTAAATAATAAAGAGATTTTTACTGTACTCCAGGAACATTTTTAGCCATAGTGTCCTAATCCCACATTCAGAATCAGCAAAAACACTTCAGTGTTAATGTAGCAGAGGCAGTGTGTCCACTTCAACACTCTTGTCACATTTAATCTAATTTGACTTTTGTCGCTCCGTATCCCAGACATCATCTTTGCCCATTTCTGTACACATATGCTGCTTTCTCCTGCAGAAACTGCATACTCAGAGTTTTTAAATAATAAAGGAACTAAATTAAATGCTACTCTTCAACAGTTGCACCTGTGCATTCCTACCCCCCCTCCGCTGCTTAGTAAATGTGCTGACTTCTGCTAGAAGATGAAATTAGTGAATTATTCATGTGAATGGGTCCATGGATACAGTGGAACAAATCCACTGTGGAAAAAATGGACGGAGGAAGACAGATGAATGCAAGACAATGATTTGGAAGGGCAAAATGAGATTTTCGTCCAGGGACAAGTCAAAGCAAACCATTGTATCTTAGGGTGCATTAGGAAGTGGTTGCCTCCCAAATTAAGATTCGTATAGCTTTTCTGACACTAGAATATTACTTGCAAAAGATCATGTGAAAAAGCTGGTACAAACACTGATGAAAGAGTTAACCAATTCAGGAATTCCTGAGGACTTGTTTACATACTGCTTTTTTAAAGGATTACATGTACTTCTAGTTAGCACACTGGGAGGTTGGGTCATTCTCCAAGGTAGAGAAGTTCTGTGCTTTCCTTTTGGTCTTTAAAAATACAAGTTGAGAAACCATGCTGATGTCCATTAATATCTGAGAGCATCATTGAATATTGGAAGAGGAGAATCCTAACAGTGCAGTGAATCAGATCAGCTCTGTATGTATTAGGTGATGCTTTCCAGCACCTACCTGCCAGTATTGCATGTGGGGAAGCCCATGCAATCCTTATGGACTTTACTGTTAATTCAGACCAAGAAGCGTTTATGGCATGGCATGGAATTCATCTCTTCACAGCACATTTGTTTGCTTGTTTACTTATTAAACATATACCCCTCCTGTCTGCCAAAGAAAGCCATTCAGGACAGCTAAGAACAGTACAATTGAAATAAAAACAATCCACATCTGGATTGGGAAGAAGAGAAACATATACATCCTATTATTATTATTTTGCTTGACCTAAAAAGGGAAAGAGGGAGGGGGAATCAGAAGAGGACCATGTGAGGTTTTTTGTTTGTTTTAAGCATAAACATAAACCCAGGTTTAAAATACAATTAAAAGTGCATCATGTTCAAAAGAAATAACTCCCACACCCTTCAATGGTTATACTACTCAACTGTCAAAGGCCAACTCAAGTGGGGGAATTTCTGTAGAAATATTAGACACCTAAAGAAAACAGGTTGGCAAAGTTACCCAGTGAACACAGTGAATATAAGAGTGCCAGGTGTGAATGATTTTTGGTGTCACCCTGTCTGCAGTGCTAGAAATTTGGAGACTGAAGGAAAATTTCATGGGTGGGGAGGCAAGATTCTCATTTTTAAAGGCAATGCTTCCCCACTCCTGGACCTACCTCTGTAACAATGTTTTTGCCTGCCAGCAGAAAGACAACAGAGAAGGGGGGGCAGCATAATTCAGCTCAGCAGTGAGTTCCAGAGCTGGGAAGATTCCACCAAGAATCATAGAATCATTGAGTTACAAGGAATTACAAGGGCCATGTAGTCCAATCCCTTGCCATGCATCAGTCCACAACTAAAGCAGTCTTCAGAGATGGCCATCCAACCATTGTTTAAAGCAGTGGTTCTCAACCTTCCTACTGTTGCGACCCTTTAATACAGTTCCTCATGGTGGGTGACCCCCAACGGATAGAGAAGCAGTGTCTTGGTTCCTAAGACTATTGGAAATATGTGTTTTCCAATAGTCTTAGACAACCCCTGTGAAAGGGTCATTTGACCCTCAAAGGAATCGTGAACCACAGGTTGAGAACCGCTGTTTAAAGGAAGCCTTTTCTCATTGTCCCCACCCTAATATAGGATATGCTGGGACCAAGAATAAGGCCTCCCCTGATAATCGTGGCTGGTTCATAAGGGAGATTATGGTATCTCATGTAACCTATCTCTGTTTTCTGGGACTCTGGGGGTGCATCCACACTGTGAAAATAATCCAGGTTGACACTGCTTCAACTCCCATGGCTCAGTGTTATGGAATTCTCTGAACTGTAGTTCTGTGAGACATTTAGCCTTCGCTGTCAGAGAACTCGAATGCCACAACAAGCTACAGTTCCTGGAATTCCATATCATTGAGCCATGGCAGTTAAAGCTGTGTCAACCTGAATAATTTTTGTTGGAGGCATTTGGGTTTCTTACCTAGCTACTAATCCCAAAGCCAGTATAGAGTGAAACAGGGCCCTCCCCTCCCTACCTGAGTGTTCAGAGGGGTGACTGTCACTGTTGATGTCCAGTTAAGAAGTTGTTAAAGCCCTGTTCTTGTTGTCAAGCTATTCAGTACCAGTTGGGAAACATAAGAAACCTTTCCATGCAGGTGTGGCTGTGACCTCGGCCCTCCTCTGACTATGACTGTCAGTCACATGCTTTGTAAAATAAAGGAGCATAAGGGCAGGAGGCATTGCATCACAATGTTAAGAGGCAAGGAAATACTGGTGGCGGGGTTTTAAAATCTTTATTCTCTTCTCATAAATGCACAAACCTATATCTGTATCAAACCTATATATCTAGATAGATAGATAGATAGATAGATAGATAGATGAGGTAATACTTTGGAAACAAGTAAGCCTGGATTTTAACAAGCTCCCTCTTTCATAGTTCTAATTGAATGCTGCAGAATTCTGAGGGAAGTTGGGAAATTTTCACTACAAGTTCTTATTCCTCCTAGTTCTTTCCTCCTTGCATACCTGCCAAGGCTTCTCTCCCTGATACCTGGTATTTAGGTATCTGATACTGGATACCTAAATGTTGTACTGCTCCAGAGTGAAAATCTTTGCATCTCTCTTTAAATAAAAATCTCTTTTCCCCCCTTCTAGGATGCTGCCTTGTGTCCCTATACTGGGAGAAAGGCAGGATAATAATAATAATAATAATAATAATAATAATAATAGCAGCAGCAGCAGCAAATAAGTTATGTATAATCTTCACATTTGATTCTGTTTTGATGCCTTGTGGAGAAAGAAAGCTAATACAGAGTAAGGAAACTGTGTTTCAAACAGTGATTACCTTTACTCTGAATTAGCTTAAATTGCTGTCTTCATGTAGCCATGTCTTAGTGAACGTGTGTGTGTGTGTGTGTGTGTGATGGCAAAATACATTATTGCTTTTTACAGTTTTACAGCACCATTGAAGCTGTGAAGACTTTGTAAAGCCCAGAAAGGCCCACTTATGGCAGAAGGGGCTATTTTGTGGCCCTCTAAAAATACCCTTTAATTGCAAATTTACTTTGACTGGAAAAATTCAGTGAAGCCCGATTTTTCAGTTTTCCTTGTCCAGCACACTAAATTCTGTTCACGCTATATTTCCCTCAATCATATATTAATGTCTGTCTCAAATAAACCTGGACTTGAAATTATTTCAGGCAAAAAAACACAAAAATGAACTTCCTTCCACTTAAAAAAAAATCCAAAACTGACCTCCATTATAAACCATTCTAATCTGGTCAAGAATGTTCTCTTGGTGCCAAATTATGATGTTGATTCTTATTATGGAGATATTTTCCCACAAGAAAACTGGACTGAAGCCATCAACTCCCTGTACACTAAACTTTTATTTTATTTCTTGGATGCCTGTGTAAGGCATATCAGTCTGATGTAAAATAGGAAACAATGACACCATGTTGACTTTCAGTTCCTAGAAACTGAAAAAATAAAAACACACCTGGGATGTTTATTTCGAGGAAAAACCAATGCAATTACAACTTGCTAAGTACAGTTTAGCTATATAAGAAAGCCACCACCATATAGTAGCAGTTTCAAGTCCACTTGAACCTAAAATAATTTATTGTTTGTTAGGTGCTTTCAAATCAGCACCAATTTATGGTGACCCTATAGTAGGGATTTGTTTCAGAGGTTTGCCTTTGCCTTCCTTTGAGGTCAAGAGACTGTAATTTGCCCAAAGTTACTCAGTGGATTTCCATGGCTGAGCAAGGTTTCAAACAGTGGTTTCCTGGAGTTCTAGTCCAACACTCAAGCCACTTGCACCATGCTAAATATCAGTCTAAAATAACCCCCTCTGTTTTGTTGAAAATTTATCCAAGCTCCACTGATGGTCTTGAGAATTTTATCTCTGCATTTTAGCCTTGAATATTATCACATTTTAAGAGAAAGCATTTCCATTGCAAATAAGTATCGGCATAATTTACAGCCCTAGAATGCTACTGAAAGGTGCTGCATTGCCAAATTGTTGTTACCTGTCTTCAAGCCATTTCTGACTTATGACGAACCTCTGATCTTGGAAGTCAAACAGGGTCAGCCCTGATTAGTCACCTGTCAGTTTAGACCCATGAATTTCATAGAGTTTTCTTGAATACTCAGAGATGGTTTTGCTAGTTCCTTCTTCTGAAATATAGCCTGCAGCAACTGGTATTTGTCGAGGGTTTCCCATCCAAATATTAATTATAATTGTCCCTGCTTAGCCTCCAAGATCAGATAGGATCTGGTGCCTTTAGCGTGTTTAGGCCCCCTTTGCACACATTGCTGAGAGATAAATCATTGGTTTGTTTGACATTTTGTTTTTATTCTTTCTCTGGCAGCACTTCCTCTGTCTTCTCTTTCCTTTCCTTCTTTACCAACACTGTGATTTAACTGGCTTAGCATATATTGGATTGGATTTTTCTTGTCAGTGTTCGTGACACCCTCACATCAGATAAAGTCTTGTGTCATCATCATTAAAATTACCTGGATCACCAAAACCAGCAAGACTAGATAGCAGAACGGACAAATATATATATATCACACGGAATGACTTGACGCTGTGTGGTGTAGACAGCCCATGGGTGTTCAGCTCACCTTGGGAGGGGCAGTGCAGAGAGCAGGTTTTTGACCAGCTTTTGAATAACACAAGTTCAAGTCCGTATGCTTCAGCCCAGAGAGAGCTTTCAGCATTCATAGAACCAACACAAAATGCAGGAGGTTATTTTAGACTGATATCTAGCGTGGTGTAAGTGGCTTGAGTGTTAGACTAGAACTCCAGGAAACTACCATTTGAATCCTTGCTCAGCCATGGAAACCCACTGGGTGACCTTGGGCCAGTTATACTCTCTTGACCTCAAAGGAAGGCAAAGCAAACCTCTGAACAAAAAAAAAAAACCCTACTTATAGGGTCACCATAAGTTGGGGTTGACTTGAAAGCACATAACAACAACCAACAAAACATTTTAGGTTCAAGTAGACTTGAAACTGCTATCATATGGTGGTGGCTGTCTTATATAGTGAAAGGATTAGTCCCATGAATCATTTGCCATTAACAAACATTCCTAGTGACTTTTTGTGTGATATTGAGACAAATCATATGGGGGCTGGCAGGTCTGATCCGTGTGAACTACTTGCCACATGGAGGTAATTTTGGTTGCCATATAGTAAGAAACAACAATTCTTGTGAATCAATGACAGTTTGAATATGGGGTCTGATCTTCCTACTGAGAAGGAAATACAACTAAATGAGATAGTGTACACTGTGTGGGTGTGCTCTGTAAATACTGAAGTATACACCATTCTCTTGTTCTCTAGTAATCATTCAGTAAAAAAAAAAAGGAAACCCAAGGTGTTAAAGTAGGAGGAAAGATCTTGAGGGTATCCTTTAACTGAAATATGTTTCTAAGTAACTTGATTTTCCTGAGATAAGAATTTTGTAGGTTAAACATTATTCAGAATTGAATAGCTAATCTTTTGTGCATATTTACATACTGCTTTTACAGCAAAATATTTGAGTGCAAGCCAGACCAAGAACTATGATAAGAAACAAAACTGCAGTTTCTGGCCACTGTTAACATGGGGTGTGCAATATTTGTAAATTTCTATGAGTCACTTATTTTCTATTTATATAAACTTGGTCAAGTTCATTCTTAACTAGTGATATGAATGCTTTCTATATTACTGTATTAGTATGAACTTTGATGACTTAACTTCCCATAGATGTCACTTACTGGTAGCTTTCTCAACACAACCCATGTCAGCCTCCAGATGGTTCAGACTTCAACTCTAAGAAGTTCCAGCCAGCATTTTATTTATTGAGTACTTATACTCAGCTCTTCAGCCACAAAGGCTCTCACTTCCCTACTCTCCAGCTTACAGTCTAAACAAGACACAACATACAAGTAAAGGGGAATGGCATTTGATGAAGGGATGATGACCAGCAGATACTGCCAGTTCCTCTCTCCCTCTGGGGCCAGTAGCAGTTGAGATGGATGGAGGTCTTTCATCTGCTTTGGTGCCAACATTTTCAAGGTCCCTTCTGTGGAAACAGAATCTAATTCCTCTACTGTCACACTAGGCTACGTCTCTTTCTGCAAATATAGGTGGGAGATATTGGACCTTCCAAAATAATATTCTGGAGCAGTACTACTCCAAGTGGACCTCAGCCACTATCTGTCCCTGGTAACTTTCCAGGAAAGAAAGAAATGGATGTTGCCAATAGGCACAAATATGGCACTAGTCCCTGGCATTTGGGTGGGGGGTGCAGGTCTCCCTCATCAGATGACTTGAGATGCACTGTTTTAGAGCACTGGCTTTCTCAGACTTGGAAAAAAGAGGTTGAGTTTTCAACCAGTTGGGTTTGGCTGCCCAAATGAAATTATTTGGCAGATTTTTAGTGCTGTAGACTTGCTCTCTACTTTTCTTGCTCACCTCATTTTCCCAACCTCTTTCTGTGGGCAAGTTCCAAATTATGTAACAAGATTATAAAATTATCTTGATTCATTAATGTCAAATTTATTCATGTAGATATGACCAGATGAAATTGTTCCTCTTCTCAGTAACAGCTTAAATCTCTGTGCTTCTATTTCCTCTAAATGGATACCACTTTATGTGATATAGTAAGCTTAAGTAATACTGATACCTAAAGAGTGTTTTGGCATCTCCTTTCCAACTGAGATAACAATTCCTGATATTTCCAGGTAGGGCTAGAATAGGCTTCTGTCTGAAAACCTAGAGAGTCACCATCACTTTTTGGTCAATTTATGGTTAAAAGTAAACATTTTGTGCCCCTCTGGACTACAACTCCAATCAGCTCTATCTAATATAGTGAGGAATATCCTATCTAGAGAATCACAAGTTACTCAGCCCCAGTATAGACAATATTTAATTAGATGAACCAGTTGTCTGACTTGGTTTAAAGAGGCTTTTATTTTCCCATATGACTTCTGGTTCTCAGCGAGAATTTCTGTAATTAATTTTTGAGTTTGACATATACATTTCCTTCCATTCATTCCTGTCATTTTCCTTTTGTAGATAAATCATGCCTATGAGTATTTAATGCTAAAAAGGATAAGTTAAGGTTAAATAGAGTCTTATCTGAATGATTGTTCATAAATGACTTTAGAAGGTTGCCTATTCAGTTCCAGTCTAGAAGACTATTGAGTCTGCTTTATATATCTGAAAACTAAAAGAAGTTGTCTCAAGCCATGAGGGTGAAAAGGTAGATGTGTGAAAAGTGTACATTTTCTGAGCAACGTTTAGTTTTTAAATAAAAGGGAAAGTATTTCAAACCTCCACTTTTCCACACAGGGTTTCTTTTCTTCCCCTAAAAACATGACCTTTTCCTGACACACTACTTTCAGTTGATCTGTTTATCTTTGTATGCATTTTCTCAGCAGGAAATTTTCCAAAGGAACTACAGTTTAACTGATGTCCTTTCCATCAAGGAAAAACAAAGTGATATCTTAAGACACACAATGACCCAGATGCTTGGTTTACCTGTAGAGAAGAAAAAGTAGCACAAATGAATGTCAAGAACAGAGTGCTGTAGCAAGAATTCATTGTGGGCATGCATGCTGGTCTTTATAAAGCCTCTAAATCCAAACTGGAAAAATGGGAGCAAACGTAGCACACTGTTTCTAGTTACCAAGCAGTACAAAGTAGTTAGCCTCACTGCCTTTTCAGGTACATTTGATGGGTACATGGGAGAGGACCTTCTCAGTGGCTGCTCCCATACTTTGGAATGCCCTCCCTAGAGAGGCCAGGCTGTGTGCCTCTTTGCTGTCTTTCCACTGCCAAGTGAAAACTGGTCTATTCCAGCAATTTTTTGGGAAGTGACTGCAGTGAACTTTTAATGGTGTCTTAATTTCTTGTTTTTTTATATTCTTTCAGTGAATTCCTAAAGGGGTTTACTTCTGTAGATTATTTAATGACTTTTTAACATTATGCATGCGCGTGCGCGTGCACGCACACACACACACACGCACACAATTGATGTTTCTATGTGCTTTTTTGTTTTGTTTTTTCTGGTTTTAATGTTCTGTAAGCTGCCTTAAGTCCCAATATTATGAAAAAAGCAGCTATAAATGATGGTGAGGGTGATGATGATAAACCATCAGCGTCTGAAATGGTATTTGGAGGGAGGAAATGTCAGACACATTTTAGGCCCAACATTTTGTGGATTATTCTTGAAGGTAATTCAACTGACACGCAAGTTATCTGACTACAAATTCAAAGCACCATATGTCCATGTCAGAGTGTCCAGACTGGGTTTTCAATTTTTGGTTTGGGTTTTTTTAAAAAACCTCTGACATAAAGGTATGTATGAACAGTGTTTATAATAATAATAATAGGATTTATATGTATGAACAGTGTTTATCTATGGACAGTGAAGAATACATCCAATGTCTTGTTGACAGAAATACTGTACATTCAGTGAAGTACTGTGTGCTCTTAAGCCTGGGACTCTTCCCCCAGTATGAGAAACCCATTGTATTGTCAAGGTTGCATAGTCACAGGAGGCATGTAATAGGTACATATTATTGAGGCCCTGTCCAGTCCCTACTTTTCACTTCCATAATTTTTCCATGCTAGATATGCAGCTTATGAGGATCAAGAGATAATGTTTGGCTTTACTAGCATTCCATTTAAAGTGAAAGTGACAATCCTTGGCAATCCCATGTTTTGCCATCCTTTTGATAACAAAGTGCAGTTGCTTTCCAGTATACAAGGCTCATTACAAATGTATACAGGACATCATTTTCACATGCTATGGATTGTGACCCAGAGAACAGTGGTATAGTAAGATGAAACAAAATAAGATGTTCTGTTGTGGATTATGCCATCTGTGACAATCCCTGGAGGATATGTGGAACAAAGCAGGTAGGTGGCTGAGAGAAAAACAAGTCCATGAAACAAGATGGCATCAGTCTGGAATGTTGTTACTGATTGCAACAAAGACACAAGCACCCAGGAATAACAGAGCAGTGTGAGTTCCAAGAAGGAAACCTCTAGTTCTGGAATGTTTCCCCAAAGCTCCAAATTATTCTATTTTGGAGTTTCTTCTTGTGCTGCAATCCATGACTGTTCAATCATGCCTTAAGTGTATGTATCTGTCTCTATTGTGCTTTCCTGTGTCTTGATGAGTTATCCGGTTCTGTCTTGCAGCCCTCAGAATCCAAGTCCAACGTCACCCCTTTCACCGTCCTGGCCTATGTTCTCTGCACCATCCAGCCCTATGCCCACCTCCTCTACGTCCAGCGACTCATCCCCCATCAGGTCTGTTGCAGGTTTGAGGGTTTTGTTTTGCTTGGTTTTGCTGCACTGCTGCTATCATATTTTACGTTTACATGCTTTCTCCCTGCCTCACTCAGAATTCCTCACTGTGGTCCAGCTTGCTTTGATTACTAGACTTCACAGTCCCATAGCTGCTGTCCAGCATCAGCACAGAGGGAAAACATTGATACATTCTGTGACATTTAGAAAAGTGGCTTGAGTTACCTAAGCACTTTCTTCCTTTGCTTTCCAGTTATTCCAGCTGCAGTACCTCCCCTTTTTGGAGCATTCCTTTCAGCTATGAGATCTGTTGGTTTTTTTAATGACTACAGTTGACTTTCTGCTTTATTTTTGCGAAATGATTTGATCTTCTGGAGGCTCGCTGAACTTACCTCTGCAACAGGGAGGTTTTCATTATCATTCCCAAGTATGTAAAACAGCAGAAAAGGTTCATGCAATTTTTAAAGTCTGCAGTCCACACTGCCTTCCCACATATTCAAATGTGCCAGTGAAAATAACTATATAGTGTTCAGATGCTTATGTGATATTTATGACTTCAGAAATTGTAAATCTGATATGGATTAATTATAAACTGGCACATTGTATGGATTCAAAACCAATAGACCTCCTGAAATTAAGAACAGTTAAGCCAAACAAATGGACTAACCTGCAAAAGACCAGTGGTTTTTCTTACATTCCTGACTACTTTCAAATGCTTGCCCATACTACAATTACCACAGTGCAATTCTGCACACTGTGATTCCCAGATGTTGTACCATCTATGTGGGTCAATTTCCTCTTCTCATCAGTAGCCTAATTTACATTTCAAGGGCACTGGTCTCACCCATGTCAGAAATATTGTTCCTAGATTTTCCCACGTTGGACTTCCTGTAATTTTAACTCATGAAAAATATTCCTAAAGGATTTTCAGAAGTGCCAAATAGGTGAGGAAAATATTTGGCGCTCCTTTACTCTGTGGGTAAATGGAGACAGTGGGGGAGGTAATCAAAACAGAAAATGAAATCCTTGAGCCCAGATTATGTCTCTGCTGGAGAGGAACAGCAGCAGGAAATGAAAGAGTAGTCACAATACATATGTACATGTATGTATTTATTTACTATTTAGATTTAAGAATTTCAAAGTAGTGGTTCATACACTTACTCTGATGATTGCAAGATCATCAGGTCAACACCCAAGCACCCCATGATGGGGTGAGCTCTTGTCACTAGTCCCAGTTCCTGTCAACCTAGCAGTTGAAAGCACATAAAAGTGCAAGTACATAAATAGATACCACTTTAGTGGGAAGGTAACGGTATTCCATTCAGTTATGCTGGCTACATAACCACCAGAGTAATATTTGACAATGCTGGCTCCCTTGGCTTAGTAACAGCAATTAGCATAGGCCCCTACAGTCGGACATGACTTGTCAATCATGTCATAGGGGAAAGCTTTACCTTTTTCATACCTCATTAAGACCCTAAATATGCACAGATACACAAGCACACTCTTTATGGGGTCTCATAAAGGAATTTCAGTTTGAACTGCACAGAAGCTTGCTTGAATAAGTATGTTTTTAATAAGCACTGAAAACTAGATTGAGCATATCAAAGTTCCAGTAGAACAACATTCTACTTATTTGATATCCCCCATTAAATGCACTACTCCAAATGATGGCTGAGTAGATACTGGGAGTATATGGCACCAGGAAGGGCTCTCCCTATTATCTCAAAGGCTGAACACATTTATCATGGTAAAGGTAGTTTCACAGATAACCAGGTTCCAAGTTGTTATGGGCTCTATAAGGTAAGAACAAATGCTTAAACCTGTCCCACTAGCAAATGGGCAAGCAGTGCAGTTATTTCAGCATAGGTGTTACCAATAGGCTGGCCCACTGAGAAGCATAATAGAAGCATTCTGTACCAGCTACAGTTTCTCGACCAGCCAGCAGCCCTATATACAACACACTGAAGTAGACCAGCCTTGTGATTACCAGTGCCTGGACCATTGTGGCCTAGCTGACCCTGTCCTAGAAAGGTGAAGGATAGAGAAAGGCAACTGTGAGGCTGAATTTATGTTTAAATAAGAAATCCACATAGTGTACTTTTTTCTATTAGGTATTATGATAGTCTTCAAAGCCTATCTGGCTAGAGGCTGTTAGATCTCAAAGAGCAGCAGCAATAAATAAATGGCCAATTTATTAGGATCCCATGCTTGGATTGTTCTCTTACAAATAATTAACAATAATTCTAGCCTTATCTAAGAGGGGTGCTGATAGTTACAACCTTTAAAGGTAAGTTATATTTCTCAAAAGTAGCAAAACAACTGCTTTTTAATTACTTTTTTTTAAAATGTAATGACACAAGCTGCTCCCCTGTGGTACAAAACTCAGTCTCTTCCCATTTCCTCTCTCATCAGCTTGACACCCAGAACAAAGCTTGAGGCAGCAGCTCGAGGCACGGCATGAGCCAGCTCTTGAATCAGGCAGCATTCCTCCGCTACCATTTGGTGTCACTTCCATCCCAGTAGCTTTAAAAAGTCACATTAAATGTTAAAGTGACATTGGGAAAGAAGTAAAAGTTATCCTTTATGAAGTTACAACTGTAGTGTAGTTATATGTTTGTTATTGAGGGAAAGGACTAATTACAAAAAACTAGATAATTGTAAAGACTTTATTTGTTATTTATAAAAATAGCTAGGTCCTGCACTATATATAGGGAGAGCTGTTCCTTCTCAAATATCAAGGTCCCTAGGCATTTAGGACTTTGAATATTATCACCAGCACCTTTGATCAGATTTAAAGCATATTGGAAGCCAGTGCCATTCTTTTAAGACCAGTGTTTTATGATTTCTTTGGGATGTGCTGATCAGCAGTTTAGGTGCAGCATTTTGTACTATCTGAAGCTTGTAAGTGATGGCTGCCCCACATAGATTGCAGAACAGTAGTGGGAAGTTACCTGTGCATAAACTTCTGTGGGTAGGTTATGCCTGTCCAGGAAAGGGTGAAATGGTGGATCTGCTGTAGTTAGTTACTTCTAGACTCTGTTAGGATCAATTAACAGTCATAAGAAGTGGGCTGGAATAGTGGAATGACCTAGGTTTGCATCCATGATCAGCTGTGGAGTTGTTTGTGTGACTGTGGCCATTCATTATATCTTGAGTCAAACCAGCTAAGGGATTATTTGTCAGGCCAACTCTGTCCTCCAAGCCTGCAAACTTGCAATAATGGTGGATGCTATTCAGTGGATGAGGCCATTACGCCTGTATGGAAATATAATACCAAAGATGTGCATCCCCATTTTTTTCTGATCTACTGCAAGTACATGGCTGCCCATTTCTGATTCCTAGGCATTTTCAGTATGCATGCTAAAGGCCAGAAAAGTGAGCCTCAGTTCAGCTGTGACCTACTTGAGTCTCCTGATCTATATAGGTTTTAGGATTGTTCATATTGTGATGACCCTAATCAGGAAGAATGAGTTGTGGGGGTTTCAACCCATCCAGCTGTTCCTATAACATTCATATTTTGCAGAGTGGCTTTCTCTGTAACGCTTTTTTAGATTCACATCCCAGCATGGGCTGGGTGAGTGGCCCTGGGCAGCTTATCTCAACCTTAGATTCCCATCAGTACACTGGGAACTGCCTCACTTAATATTTGAAGGGAATATTAAAACATACTTGAAACATACTTGAAACAAATTAAATAGGGTGTTTTAATAATTATTTAAGTTAAATTCCAACTCAGGATGTTATTGAGTTGTCTATTATGTCCAAAAAATATTTATGTTGCAATCTTATTTTTTTTTACTTCCAGCACCTGGAGTTAGAACCTTTTCCTAGGCCTGGCATATCATAGTGCTCCTTATCTTGGTAAACAGAAAACTTGGACTTTTGTAATGAGTGACCATGGCAAGATGCCCTGTGATTGCTAATGGTAATTCATTGGTAATATATGTCTTTAGCTTTATAAACCCCAATGTCTGTCACTTTTCTAGAGGCAGATTATCACTTGTAGTGCTGCAGTGTACAACCCAAATGTACCCTAATTTCTATGCCTGTTCCTTTGAGGAGTGGTGTAGTGCTGTATTTTGAAACACAGGAGCTGATTGTAATGGTTCCTATAGCTGTATTACCAAGGAGACATTCCTGCAGAATTCATGTACGCACACCTTTTCCTGTGATAAAATATGGACATAACAGAATAAACAAACCACAAATTAAATATGACTGCAATGCCTCCTAGGCACAGTTGCCTGGAAATAAGCTTCATCGATCTCAGTGATGCTTACTTGTGACAGTATCAGTTTAGCTTTCAGAGAAGAAAAACCATGCATTCTGCTTGAATTTTCCCCTCGTTCTCAGACTAGCTGTATTCTTAATTAGCACAAAGAATAATAAGATGCGAAAGACTTATTATCACCTCATTTGCTGGACAGGACAATCCATAATTTTTCCTGATTTTCTGGTGGAGCTCTGTCTTCCCCCTTACACTACACTACCACTTTTGAGCATGTACAATATCTGTTTCACTCCTAAGTAACTATAGATGGTTCTGTGGGGTACAAGTTGGATTTTCTAGGTGGCTTCAGAGCCTGACACTACTTATGGGAAATGGATCACTATGTAACAAAATGGCAACATCTCCCCCCCCCTTTTTTTTTTTTTTTTTTAAGAAGGCTGTATGCTGAAGACTCCTTGGAACTGCTCTTTTGGATGGCTCTTAGGCCATGAGGTTTAATGTGTTGCATTAAAGTGCAGTTTCCTCACTTTCTCACTTCTTTCCATCTGGGCTGGATAGTAGACTTATTAGTTCATGATAGGGTCACAGAAAGGATGCATGCATTGTACTGGAGTTTAGATTAATTTTAGGTGAAAACCACTCACAAATGCCTAGCTTCAGATTCCCAGCTAGGATAATTGTCATGTTTTACATCTGATGTGGCACTGCATGTAATGTAACATAATCAGAACCATATCCATCTGTGGGAGGTGTATGTGTGGGGAGAAGAATATCTCACTCTTCATTAGACTTTACAAGGTCACATGGGCAGAACTCAACTGAGTGCTTTCCTGGCCACATGCCATGCTCAGAGGCATTTTTTTTAAACGAGTGATCAGAAATATCCAGGGCTCATTTATGTCCTTGATAATCCAGGCTGGGCTTTGAAGGGCACTGCAGTGCAAAAGAAAGAAGGGCACTGTAGCTGCTGCAGACATGCATGGAGATAACAGCAAAGAAAAGAAAATGGGAGTTCAAAAATGGACTACATGGTGCGGATTCTTCTGCCAAAGTGCTGTTTAACTTTTAGTAATCAGCAGTGCACTGTGTTTGCCTTTGTTTCCCTCTCCCCTCCCTCTGGGTTCCTTCCCCAACCCTTCCCAGTTCCTAATAATAAACAGCTACAGGATTTCCTGAATAGCAGGAGCTCAGCAGCTTTCTCTTTTGCCTATGAAACACTGTTCCTCCCCATTGCCTCCTCATCTTAATCTGCAGTTGAGATTATGAGTAGGTACTCTAAACTGTGTAAATCTGAGTCAGTTTCATTGTTATGCATGTGCTTGTGATTTTATGTTTGTTTGTTTGCTTTTATACACCAAGACAAATTACTTGGTCTCATTGAAGACAGGAAACATAAATGATAGCAGTAGCCTAATCAGAATTTTGAATTTGAGTTGGAGGAACGAGATATCGTGAAATTTCACGTGTGGGAGAGTTCTGTGAGAAGTGAATACAAGGTTCATGGGTTTCAATGAGTTTTAAAAAGAAACTGATTGTAGTAAACTGATTGTAACTGAAATACAGTCAGCCCTCTGTGTCCATAGATTCTTTATCCATGGATTCAATCATCCATGGTTTGAAAATAGTTTGTGTGTGTGTGTATGTATATATATGTGTTTCTTCTTCGTGGTCTCTGCGAATCACACAAATGGGTTTATTCTGCGCCTGCGCAGCAATCTTCGGAAACTTCTAGAATCTCTAGGCAGAAAGCAATGTATCTTTCTGCAACTTTTTGGCGGTAACTCCGCCCATCCATATATAAGGCCCCTGGTGGCCTGCTCCTCTTCAGTTCCTTCATTCCGCTGCGCTAAGCAGCTCGAGGAACTTCGCTAGCAATTGCTTGCTCCTGTGTATTTGAATCTCTGGCTTTGACCTTCGGACTTTCACTTGACCATTCTCTCGGACCTTCCCTTGGCTTGACGACTTTCTCTGATTTCGGCTTGACTTCGGACTGGTAACGGACTCCTCTTACCATGGCCTCTTTCAAGCAATGCACTAAGTGCGGGGTGAAAATCCCCAGGGCCGATGGCCACGACAAGTGTGTCCTCTGCCTGGGGGAGGCACACATTCAGGGCAGTTGTGCCCACTGCAAGGCCATGTCCGCCCAAGCCCTCAAGAATAGGGACCGGACTCTCAAGGCCGCCCTCTATGAGAGGGTTCTCAGCCAGCCTGGCGGCTCTGGAGCCTCTGGGGAAGCGGACGCCCCCAAAGCCCCCAAGAGAAAGGGGGGAGAAACGCTCCAACCGGGACAAGAAGCGGGCTCGCTCGACCTCCCCGCCGGCCAAAAGCCGCTGCAAGGGGCCCCCAAGCATGGTCTCAGTGCCTCCGCCTGAGTCGAGGCCAGTACCGTCGACATCGCCTGTTCTTGAGCCGGTGAAGACCCCGACTCCGTCTCTACCGGCCCTCTCCCGTACGGTGCCGCTCGAGCCCAGAGTCCTCCTCACCAGTGACCTCTCTGTACCAGCAGATAGCCTACAGATTGTGAACGTGGACTCTGCATCGGAGGGAGAGCTTCAGGACTCCTATGCTCCATTCTCCCCTCAGAGGCCGAGGTCAAGATCCCCCTCGCCCTCGCCAACCAGACGACCACGCTCTGCCTCACGAGACCGGGCCACGCTAGGTACCGAAGCCAATGAGGCTCTGGCTGCACACCATCGCCCCCCTGCAGATCACGATCGGGACCTCTTCCAGGCATTCCCAGATCTCGTCCACGATCAGCGCACAGGACAGTACCTCATCCCGGTTGACCCGTCCCACCTTTGCCGGGACCTCCGTGCTCACCTTCAAGGCCATCGTCCGGATGATGACACCTCCCGCCGGGACGACCGGGACGACCTTGGGACATCCGACCCTCTTTTCAGACGGCGGAGCCCATCCCCCTCGAGGTCCGGCTCGGGCTCTCCCCGTTCCGCATCTCCCGTCTCGAATGAGGATACCCCGTTTGTGCCTCAGGGCCCTTCTGTCCCTTCGCCCACAGATGACGTCAGGGCCTTTGCCGACAGGGTCATACGGATGGCTGACGCCCTCAAGCTGGAAGTCGCCCATCCGGAGGACGATGCTCTCGACCCGGTGGAAAGGAGGATCCACGGCTCTGCTCCGGCCCCACCAGCCCTGGCCTACCTCCCGTCCCTGGAGAAGATCGTCAAGCGCTCTTGGGACGCCCCAGCCACCATCCTGTCCACTTCGCGCAGGATCGAGAACCTGTATCGGGTCACTCCATCCGCCCCGTCCTGGCTGTCTAACCATCCCAAGCTGAATTCAGCTATTGTTGAAGGGGCCCAGTCCACCTTTGCCCCCAAAGCCTCGTCCTCGCCCGTAGACAAGGACAGTAAGAAGCTGGATGCCTTGACGAAGAAATTCTACGCTTCGGCTGCTCTAGATCTCAAGATCGCAAACTACGTGGCTTGCATGGGGGCCTACGTCCAGTCCCTGGTGGAGAAGATGGATCCCACCATTGCTGACTTGCCCGAGGAATGGAGGCGTATGATGGCGGCTCTCAGGAACGAGATCCACCTGATGGCGGGACAGCAGATCATCTCCGCCAGGCACTCCACGGATTGTGCATCCAAAATCCTCTCTGGCTCCATAGCTCTCCGCCGCTATGCGTGGCTCCGGTCTTCAGATCTTACCCCTCAGGCAAAGGCGGCTATTGAAGACATGCCCTTTGACAACTCGGGCCTCTTCAATAGGGACACGGACGAGAAGCTTAGCTTCAGGTACCGGATGAAGACCGCGGCTAGGAAGCACGGTATGTCCTCCGTACCGTCCAAATCTCCTCGCCAGAGGTATCTCGGCCAGCGCCCCTGGCACTCAGGAGGCCAGTACCGTTTTCAGCCCCAGGACCGTCCTTACCACCAGGACAGTAACCCCCAGGGCCAATCCTCCCAGTCGCCTGCTCCCCCACCGGACAGGCGTCAATCTTCCCAACCCAAATACCAACAGGGGTATAGGAAGAAGGATGGCCTGGGCAAGAAGAGGTTCTGATGTGTTCCTGCGCACCTCGTCACCTCCAACAGGCTGAGCCCCTTCTTCACCACCTGGGCCGCCATTACTTCGGACTCTTGGGCACTTAACATCGTCCGAAGGGGTTATGCCCTAGAGTTCTCTGAGCTCCCGCCAACTGGAGCTTTTGTTTCAACCGTCCCCTCAGACACCCTTCTCGACGAAGTGCTCACCCTCTTAGACAAAGGCGCCATTGAACCTGTCTCCCCTTCTGAGTTCAACCGGTGCTTTTTTTCCAGGTACTTCACTGTACCGAAGAAGGACTCTGGCCTCAGACCCATAATGGATCTTCGAGCCCTTAATAACTTTATTGTTTACAAAAAATTTAGGATGGTAACTCTTGCTTCTATCTTACCACTCCTACAGGAAGGCTACTGGTTCGTGACGCTAGACTTGAAAGACGCTTACTTTCACATAGCGATCCTGGAGGACCACTGCAGGTTCCTCGCCTTCGCTGTTGGACACCAGGCATACCAGTACAAGGTCCTTCCCTTTGGCCTTTCCACAGCTCCAAGAGTCTTCACGAAGTGCATGGCACCCGTGGTGGCTTACCTACGTCAGAAGGGAATCACAGTCTTCCCGTACCTGGACGACTGGCTCTTCGCAGCATCCTCAAAGGACGCCCTGCTCAAGCAGTTGGATTTTGCCCTATCCCTGCTACAAGCACTAGGACTACAGGTCAACTTCGACAAGTCCAACCTGACTCCTACCAAGCGAACAGACTTCATAGGTTCAACACTGGACTCTGTACAGATGAGGGCGTACCTTCCAGAGACAAGGTTCCAAGCCCTCTGTGCATCTCTGCAGCCCTGCCTTCGCTTCAGGCCCGTGCAGTTCAAGTCGCCATGGGGCACCTGGCCTCCACCACTTTCGTCACACCGTGGGCCAGACTGCGCCTCAGGCCCATTCAATCTTGGTTCCTCTCCGTGTTCGACCCCGTCCGAGACACAGCTACCAAGTTGCTCACCATCCCGAGGACGGTACAGAGGTCCTTACGATGGTGGCTCCAATCCGACAATGTCTGTGTGGGGATGCCATTTCTACCCCCTCAGCCAGACCTCTCCCTGACTACGGACGCCTCCCTGCAAGGATGGGGCGCCCACACATTGGACCTTACAATAAAGGACAGATGGTCACCGGCAGAAGCTACTCTCCACATCAACGTATTGGAGATGTTCGCCGTAGACAAAGCACTCAGAGCCTTTCAGGCGGTCCTCGCGGACAGGGTGGTGCTCCTTCTCACCGACAACACCACCGTCATGTACTACCTCAACAAACAAGGCGGTACGAAGTCGAGGACTCTGCTATCAATCACCATCTGCATTTGGGAATGGTGCATAGACCACAAGATCCTGCTACAATGCATCCATCTGCCCGGCGACCAGAACGACCTGGCAGACCGTCTCAGCAGGTCATCATCCACCCGCCACGAGTGGAGACTGCATCCAGAGGTGGTTTCCCGACTCTTCAATCGCTGGGGAACCCCCCTCCTTGACCTGTTTGCCTCCTGGCTGAACACTCATACCGTGAGATTTTGCTCACGGTACAGAGACCCAAGATCGGAAGGGGACGCCTTCCAGTTCAAATGGACCCAAGGCCTCCTGTACGCCTTTCCTCCGTTCCCTCTGATCACAAGGGTCTTCTCAAAAATGTTGGCCGACCACACGGACGCAATCCTGGTAACGCCGTGGTGGCCCAGACAGCCCTGGTTCGCCTCGCTCCTACAACGGGCGCAGGACCATCTCCGCCTCGAGAACCGGCCCGACCTGCTCTCGCTCCACGACGGGCTAATTCACCATCCTGAGATACAATCCCTCCCATTGGTAGCATGGAGGATCCAATCCTGAGGACACTTCCATCCAGTGTTCAGGACATCATCAAGGCAGCACAGAGACCATCCACACAGAGGTCCTATGCCTACAGATGGGATAGGTTCTTAACCTTTCTACACGCAAGGGACATTCCACCATCCCGTGTCTCCATCCCTGTAGTTCTGGACTTTCTCATGACCTTAGCAGACGCAGGTCTCTCCTTGAGTTCTATCAAATGCTACCTGTCCGCCATTTCATCTCACTACCTGTTTCACGACAAGCCCTCTCTCTTTGGGGATCCTCTCGTAAAGAGGTTCCTTAAGGGATTCAACAATTTGCACCCACCGATTCTAGACCCTACACCACAGTGGAGTCTAGATACCGTCCTGGCACAGTTGGTGTCCAAGCCCTTTGAACCCTTAGCTACCACGGATCTGAGACTCCTGACTTGGAAGACGGCCTTCCTGGTAGCTATAACGTCAGCCCGCCGAGCTGGTGAATTGTGTGCCCTGAGGATGGACCAACCCTTCCTCTGTTTCCACAAGGACAAGGTGGTGCTCTGTACAGACATCACTTTCTTGCCAAAAGTGGTGTCTGCCTTCCACATCAACCAGAACATTGTTTTGCCGACTCTGGCTCCTAACCCGACCACAGACTCTGAACGTCAGCTCCATGCCCTGGATGTCCGCAGGGCACTGGCGTTCTATCTGGACAGGACATCTCCTTCCAGGCGTTCGGAGAGACTTTTTGTGTGCTACTCTGAAGCCAAGAAGGGGCTGCCGGTATCACCGCAGAGATTCTCCAAGTGGGTGGCCAGCACCATCTACCTCTGCTACGAACTGGCTGGGAAGCCTCTACCAGGTCGAGTTAGAGCTCATGCAACTAGGGCGGTAGCTGCATCCTCAGCCTTTTTGACGGGGATTCCCCTTGAGGATGTGTGTAAGGCAGCTGTCTGGTCCCAGCCATTGACATTCATTAGACATTACAGGCTGGATGCAAGGGCCAGGCATGATGCAGCCTTTGGGAGGGCAGTGTTACTCTCTGCTATGCAATAGACCTGTTGCACTGTTAATAAATAACACAGTTGTTTGGTTTACATACTTTATTGATTATGTCATTTATTGGTTATTGACACTCCCTCCTCCACTGACTATAGCTCGCTAGTCTAAACCCATTTGTGTGATTCGCAGAGACCACGAAGAAGAACAGGTTGCTCACCTGTAACTGTGTTTCTTCGAGTGGTCATCTGCGAATTCACACAAACCCGCCCATCCATCCCCTCAGTGTCTGCTCATTTGACAACGCTTGTTGCCGCGCTGATTAGCGGCTCATTCGAAACTGAAGAGGAGCGGGCCACCAGGGGCCTTATATATGGGTGGGCGGAGCTACCGCCAAAAAGTTGCAGAAAGATACATTACTTTCTGCCTAGAGATTCTAGAAGTTTCCGAAGATTGCTGCGCAGGCGCAGAATAAACCCATTTGTGTGAATTCGCAGATAACCACTCGAAGAAACACAGTTACAGGTGAGCAACCTGTTCATGTGTGTGTGTGTGTGTGTGTGTGTGTTTGTGTGTATATATATTCCTAAAGGCAAACCTTGATTTTACAATTTTAAAAAGGGATATCATTTTACTTTTCCATTGCCTTTAATGGGACTTGAGCATCCAGTGATTTTGATATGCATGGAGGAGTCCGGGAAATAAACCCCATCGGATACCATGGTTCCACTGAATTTCAGGTGCAGTGTTTCTGCATTCACTTCTTAACTTCCAGACACACACATGTGAATGCAAAAAGATTGTGTTGACAGCAGTGTAATTTTTTTCAAGGCTTGGCTTGCTCCATAGTTTTCCCCAAACCTAGATAATCCACATCTAAGGACCAAGCTAAGATGATGTTAACTGTGCATTTTTATTTAAGGACACATTCTTTAATAATGAAATATTATTCACTGGGTGGGGTACATAATTTTCAGGCTCACAGCAGAAAAGGAAATAAATATCTCCTTTTGCTTCCCTGCTGTATTTCTGATCAAAATATCTCCTCCAGAGTTGCTTACATTGGAGGGAAATCAGCCATTGTCTCCTATGGAAAATTTCTTACACTGCAAACAGCAGCTACTGAGGAGATGTTTTCATTAGTGTAGCTACATGCTACCATCCCAATAATTCTCTTTTGCATCTGCATACCCGCTTGACAGATGGTATTTGCATTTTGTGAAAGTGCAGTTTAAATGTAAGGGTCTTGAGGCACTTTTAAAGTCAATCGCACTTTATTTCACACAAGCTTCCAAGACCTTGATAGCTCTCGATGTGAGTGGTAGTCCATTAAAGTGTATGCCAATTAAAACCTGTTAGTCTTTAAGATGCCAGAAAACTAATGTGGCTATTCTCTGGAAATTTTAAATGCATGGATGCATTTCATATCACATCTGGTTTGACCCCAAGAGCTGCTGGGGAAAGCTGGGAATGTGGCTCCATAGAGACACTTACAAGATCACTCATGCTATTTATATGCCTGCAGACTTATCAGATTTAATAGTCCCAGTGGAGATACTGCACTGTGCAAAATACTTTTTCCAACAAATATTTTCCTTTCATTTAATCATGCAACCATATTGAGCTTCTTTTTTAGTAACAGCACTAATCAGCTGGAAGTTCTGTTTAACCTAAAATTAAAGGCTTGTTGTTTTGTGGTACTTTGACAAGTATCTGTTGTAGATCTCCTGTTCTGGATCAGTCTGAAACTCTAAGTAGAGTTGCATTGTCTGATATTCAGATGTTCTGTTTTTCTCTTTATGCACGTCTTACCTAAGGATTTTCAAAGACTAAAGGAGCTCAAATTTAAATACTAATCTCCCACTAAAATAGTGTATTGGTGCAAAAGGGAACTGATGCACATGGCTTTACCTGTAGGAAGAAAAAATAGATTACAAACCAAATCAAGGAAGGGGGAGAAGAAGGGACAAATGGAGCATGGGATCCCATCACTCCATGAAAAACAAAGAAAATCAATCAACCATATTTAAAAAACTGAACTGCCAGCCCATAATCTCCCTTTTAAGTCACAAGTTATCATGAATCCCCTTTACTGATCCTTATGAAGAGAGAATGATTACCTTCCCCTACCCAGTAAGCAAATGGGCTCCCACATGAGGGGATCAGCATGAGGAGCTGGAAGTCCCTTCCTGAAAATTGTCACTTTCCTCTGTTTGCTCTTTCTGCTTTGGAAGTGGAAGGTGGGGAAAGTTTTAAGGGAACTGTTCCTGGGAAGAAAAAGAAAGCAGAGACAAAAGGGGATTCTGTTTTCCAAGTCTGGAACTGTTGGCCTCTTTCCTTTTCACTTCTCAAGGTACACATTACTTTCCACATTGACAGGAATGACATGCCTTAAAACTAAATGGTTGTCACTCAGGGGCTCCCCTCTCATATCAGGGAACCACTAAAGCAGTGGTCGGCAACCTACGGCCTGCGGGCCGGATGCGGCCCGCGGAGGCCGTTGGAGCGGCCCCCGACTGCTCCTGCCGCCGCCGCCGCCACCACCAGCGGCAGGCGCGGCTTTTTGTGGCTCTGGACGCCGCCATTTTGGGCGAAAAATGGCTGCGCCCAGAGGCGAAGTCTCGCGCGACCACAGAAATGGTCGCACAAGACTTCGGCCTCTAGGAGGCCTGCTGCAGCCGCCGGACCCCTCGAATAGGGCTCAGACGGCGGCAGCGGGCCTCTGGAAGGCCGGGGCGTCGCTGGCGCCAGCAGGAGGGTTGCCAGAGCCAAGGAGGCTTCGCTGCAGCGAGGCTTCCTTGGCCCTGGCCGGCTCTCCCCGCTGGCGGGAGGGCTGCCAGAGCCAAGGAGGCTTCGCTGCAGAGAGGTCTCCTTGGCCCTGGCCGGCTCTCTCCGCCGGCGGGAGGGCTGCCAGAGCCAAGGAGCCCCTCTGCAGAGAGGTCTCCTTGGCCCTGGCCGGCTCTCTCCAAGGAGTGTGTTTTGGGTGCTTTTAATGCTAACAAGTCTCCCTTGCTTTGATAATGATAATGTGGTGATGGTGATGATGATGAGTGGGCTTGAGAGCCATGCAACTTCTGTTTCTGAAGCTGAGAAAGTGTCACCTTCCAAAGTGTGTTTTGGGTGCTTTTAATGCTAATAAGTCTCCCTTGCTTTGACAATGATAATGTGGTGATGGTGATGATGATGAGTGGGCTTGAGAGCCATGCAACTACAGTTTCTGAAGCTGAGAAAGTGTCACCTTCCAAAGTGTGTTTTGGGTGCTTTTAATGCTAACAAGTCTCCCTTGCTTTGACAATGATAGTGTGATGATGGTGATGATGATGAGTGAGCTTGAGAGGCAGGCAACTACTATTTCTGAAGCCGAGAGAGTGTCACCTTCCAAAGTGTGAAATGCACAAATGTGCTGTTGTGTGTGTTTTGGAATGCAGGTTGGGGGTGTTTGTCCAGAAAGGGACCGAGGAGAGGGCGGGCACATGCCGCCTCCTCCTTGCGGGGCTTCGGTGGAGGCTCCGCCCCTGGAGGGTGGCTCCACCCCTGGAGGGTGGAAGCTCCGCCCCCAGTATGCAGCCCCACCCCCGGAGGGTGGAAGCTCCACCCCTCAGTTTCGGCCCCCCAACTTGTCTGAGGGACACCAACTCGTCTCCCGGTTCCAAAAGGTTGCCTACCCCTGCACTAAAGTGTTTGCGTATCTCAGGGCAAAGGCCAAGAACCTACATGTTTGCCAGTTTAATCAGAATAACAGAAAGAGTGGAAGACTTTGACTGGCACCACAGCCTCTGTCCCACCCTCTTCTCAGGATGTTTGGGGTTCACTAGACTGATACAGCACCTCAAATCACAGTGCTCATCCAGATTTCATTTCTCTTGCTCTATCTTGAGAGCAGGAAAGACTTAAGGGTTGTCACACCAGAAATAATCAGCTACCACAGAACCATGGGACCAGAAGCAGTGAGGAGGGAGAAAATGTTCTGTGCCTTCTTCTCCCATCCCCAGGAAAAGAGGTTTTAGAACAGATCTATGAGGATGAGCAGGACTCATTCTGGAACACACATTCCAGCCTAATGGAAGTTCTTTCTTAAGCCAAGTAGTGTCTCGCCAGTTGTCTGCCAGGTTTTCAGCTGGAAGTTTTTTCAACTTCCATCGCAGCCAGAAGCACCAGGGGGAGTATTCTCCTTTGTGAGTTTATTTGCTTAGTCCCTGCCCTCCGTTGGAAGGCAATGTTACAAAGTAGGTACATCCTAGATCCAAGCCACACTGTCATCTTAAGTATTATCACACCTGACTGTACTTAAAACACTCCAGTGGCATATCTTACATTAAAAAGATATTCTTTCTGTTGACTCAAACAAGATACCAAGAGACCAAAACAAATGAAGAGCGCAAGGAGCTCTCCTCAGGAATCACAAATCATCTTTGTTCTTCCTTTGCTCTGTTAGTTTTTATCATCAGAATTTATAAGGTTAGTGACCTTTCTTGTAATGCCCAGACTAGCTAAGGATGGTATTAATTGTATTTCCTTATCCACCACTTCTTTTTGTTTGTTTTTGGGACGAACATAGCTGGGTTCTTAACCAATGGAGGTAGATTTTGTAAATTTTAATATGTTACACAATGTGTGTCTACACTGTTGGGACATATGTTTCTGATCTGTCTTTCTGGTGTCCAAAATTTTTTCTGGTCAGAAGTTATTTGCTAAGTCTCTTGATGGTAAGAGATAAGAAAAAGTTTCAGAACATGAATGTAAATGCCAATAATATCCTTCTGCTTAGCTTCTGCTTAGCTACTCCACTAGCCTTGGAAACTAGGGTGCACAAAGAGCAAGGTCTAATGCTTACAGTGTTGAAGGTTCGTGTGGATAAAAGCATCCCTTGTAGTACAGTGGGCCCTGGTATCCATTGGGGTTTGGTTCCGGGACACCCTGTGCATACCAACATATGTGATTACACACACACTATCTATCTATCTATCTATCTATCTATCTATCTTCAATCTGTGGTGCAGAATTCATGGATATGGGGGGCCAACTCTGTTGGGTTATCAAAGATTATACAGCATGGTTGCCTGAACAGCAAGCTTAGACTGGTGCCCCCTTTTTGTTACACATATGGAAACCAGTTAGAGTGTTGAATGAACCTTGCTTCAGCACTGCCAGTAACACAATATGCTCCCGTACACCTGAGGAGACAGGGAGCACAGAAGAGACTGCAGTACCTACAGGTCAGATCACCAATATTTCATTGCCACCTCTGTTGCTGAAACCATCTCTCCAATCCAATAACTATTTGTGCCCCCTGGAATATATAGTTGAAACTTTTTCTGGCTTACCAACAAAGCAAAGGGCAACTCGTGTCAGAATATCTGTGCATCTTACATTCAGGGTGGCATGTGGGAGTGTTTTCCATGGACTAGCCTACAGTTTATGCAAATTTCAAAACCAAATCTAAGACAGAACTGAAAAGGAGAGAAAAATATTTTCAAATTAGAAATGCTTCTCTGCCATATTGATCTTGTTTTAGGGAAATACTTCTTCTTAGAAACATGGGAAAGGGAATTCTTGGAATCTGCTCCTTTTGGAATTATGACTGGTCTCTATTGTACATTCACTAAGGCTGTAAAGGCACAACTTCTTAGCTTGGTTTCTAAGACCATTGCCATAGTTTCTAATACTGCTTTTAGTGTTTGACTATTGGTTTGTCTGTTTGCTGTTTGATTTCTTGAATTGTGTGTATACCACTTTGATGATTATCAGAAAGGCAGTATAGGTATACCTTAAAAAGGGGGGGGGGGAATGTCACTGTGTCACATTTTTAAAAAATGTTTCTATTCTGCTGCTTTGCAGAAATGTTGGCCTAGTTTTTTTCTTAAAGGGGGGGGTCTCTTTAAGCTGCTTAAGCTATGTTCTGAAGTTAAAGTTTCCCACTCTTATGTGGCTTAGCCACTTTGGAGGAAACCTTGCTTTCCAGGAAAGAGGTTTTTAGTCTCCCCTTTCCATTTTCTGTGAAACTTAATCCAAGTTGAATACCCGCCTGCCTACAAAAATAATAGTTAACCAGTAAGAATGTTCCTCCGTCTAATTGTTTCCTTTGGCTATGTTAGAGGTTCTCTTCTAATAATCTTGCTTTTGTTTTATTCCTCTCACTTAATTATGGTTCATTTGCAGGACATCTTGTCCACTACTGCCAGTCTTCCCCTGCAGTATTCAGCCAGAGCAGGGTGATGGGCACATCCTAGGATGCAGTGTTGATTTTCACAAAGGGAAGCTAAGCTTTAAATGGGTTTCATGAATCATGAAAAGGCAGCTGTTTGTTAGTTATTAATATAATATTACTGGTTTTGGTGGGGTTTTCGGGCTATGTGGCCATGTTCTAGAAGAGTTTCTTCCTGACGTTTCGCCAGCATCTGTGGCTGGCATCTGATGCCAGCCACAGATGCTGGTGAAACGTCAGGAAGAAACTCTTCTAGAACATGGCCACATAGCCCGAAAAACTCACAAAAAACTATGGATGCTGGCCATGAAAGCCTTTGACTTCACATACTACTACTGTGTTTTTACTTCCAAAGAGATGAGGGAAATATCCATGGGCTTTTCTCCCCCAGATACCAAAATAATGTGAGAGACGTTTGTTATTGCATATTAATACACTGATAGGGCTGCCATTTGCTGCACCACCTCGGACAGTAAGAATGCCTTGGGCCAACCCTGGCAGCAGCGAAGCTTGGAGATTCTGCAGCTGGTGATTCAGTACCAAAAGGATTCCCTCCTGGATGGAAGTCTGTATTGTTCTGTTTAAACAAAGACCATTCGGGAACTGAACTGGAGGGGGAAGTGCCAGATAACCCTCAATTTAAATGATTTATTGTATTAAAGAGATATTACTACAGTTTGGAGTTTGCATGTCTCAGCCTCCTCTAGAAGCCAGGTCTCTGCCTCATGTTTCTTATCAACATCTCACAAAAAATATTGCCAACTGACTCTACATGATTTATTCCCCTTTTTTCACCTTTTACTCTCTTTTCACATTTGACTGGCACCCTCTTGACTTAGTATGGCTCAGCCTCTTGGGCAATCATATGCATACTTTGATCCCAAAGGCTACAGTTATGTGCTCAGCAAAATTTTTGAAGTGGTGAAATGTGGTTTAGAGAGGAAGTTATCTCCTCCCCCTCCTCCTCACATATCCTAGTTATCTACTTGCCATTTCCCTCTCTTCTGCCTAATGTTCTTTAACCCTCTATTTTGCAATCTGGGAGTTGTAGCAAATATTTCTGTGCCTATGATTGTTATTTTTATATGTATATATTTAATTTTCCCCCCACAGTTCACCATTTCGCAAAGCCAGGGCTTTGTATGCTTGTAAAGCAGAACATGACTCAGAGCTTTCTTTCACTGCAGGAACCATATTTGATAACGGTAAGTATCTTGAGTGTGGTCATCCTGACATAGTACAAAACACATGGATTTTAATCTTGAAGGACAACAGGATTATTTTGCTGAAACCTTGTGTTTACCCTTGACTAATGTAATTGTAGACTTTTCCAAGAAAGATAAAATAGAAACTACACTTTCTGATCTTCCTTGAATATATGCCACTACTATCAAAATGCCCTGTGCTGGATTTTCAGATTGAATCTTTGTGATTGTGACATTCAAGCTAATCTGTGTATTTTGGCATTTCAAAGGCAAGCACTCATTTGAACTCAGTGGATAAAAAGTTACTGAGGATTGGAGTTGGCCTTTATGATGAGAAAATGAGTATCAAAAAACATCAGAACATAAAATATCTGGATGTGAAAATTTGGGAAACTTTCTTTCTTTCTTTCTTTTTAAAGCTACAGCATTTTCCAGTGTGGTTTCTCAGTGTGATTTATATTGAAGACCTTTTATGTAGAGTTAAAAGAGACTTTGGTGCTCATCTACCCCCTTGCTCAATGCAGAATTTGCAATAGAGGATGCAACTACAATATCCCTGGTAGTTTCTCTGCTTTAAGCTCTCCAACAAAAGAGAGTCCTTCAGCTCCCAAGGCAGGTCCTCCTGTTATGACATTGTTCCTAATTAATAGGTGGGAAACTTTTTGCCTGCAAGACTAAACTGGCCGGTGACTGCAGTGACATCACTTGGTTGGTCCAAACTGCTTTGCCCACCCCCTGGCCACCCACCCAGACTACTGCTGAGGGGGGCGCTGTGGCCTTTAGACTGCCTATTTGGGGTCCAACATGTCTGCTGTCTGAGCAACCCCACCATCACCTGGAAAGGCCTTCATGGTTCTGTACTGCTGCAGCCATGCCACACCCTGAAGGCAGCCCCCATCCCACTCAGAAAGACCTTCAGGGTCTGGAGCAGCTGCAGCCACACCAAACCCTGAAGGCAGCCTCCCACCACATGTAAAGACCTTTAGGATAGTAATAGCAAGTACACTTCTATATTTCTTAGCAGTGAGCTAAGCACTCCCTAAGTGATTTACAACCTGTAGGCTAATTGACCCCAGCAAGCTGTGTACTAATTTTAGCGACCTGTGGAAGGATGCAAGACTGAGTCAATCCTTGAGCCTTGCCTGGGATTGAACTCATAATCTTGTGGTTGCAGTACAGGCATTTAATCTGTACTTGTGGCTGCAGTATAGGCATTTAATCACTGCTCCACCAAGGCACCAGGGATGCAGAATGGCTACAACCATGCCAGACCTTAAAGGCATCCCTACCTCCTGGAAAAGTTTTCAGGTCCTGGCAGCACTGCCCCACTCTCCCAGCAGCCACTACTACTGAGGTGGCACTTCTGCGGCCTCCAGAGGGCCTGATTAAAGTCTGCTGTAGCTGTTACATGAGCAGGAAAGTGTCCTTTCTCACTTGCCCAGTAGCTGTGCCAGTCCCTCCATGTGTACTGCCCCATCGAATGACCCCCCCCCCCGTGTACACACACACCTAGTGATGCCACTGCATGTCTGTGTGGTCCATGTCCCTTGCACCCCCTTTGTGTCGCTACTGCATGGTTAGTCCTGTTCTGGCTCATTGAATTCTCACTTCTTGCACAAATTCAACTCCCTCCCCAAGTCCCAATTTGCAAGGTTGGCAGAGTAGAGAGGCAACACCACTGGAGCAGTGAGCAGAATCCATCAGTAAAAATATGAGCTTAATAGAATGTTCCCATATTTTAATGTTCAGATATTCTTATGTTCTTTGCTACCTATTTTTGCTTTATAAATATATGCTTTCTCCCATGAAGTGGTATGGAAGTTTTATTGTCTAGGGATCACTGCTGTTGCCTCTAATGTCATCTGTCCCAGTTCCTTGCCATAGGGGGGAAGTCATGGGACATATGAAGCCATCCCAATCCAAACACTGGCTATAGGAGTGCTCCTTAAACCAACGCTTGAGTGGGGGTATGGTTTCACTGTGGTTCATTTGCCCCACTTCCTCCTCAGTAGAGAGTTTTAACTGTTCTCCATCTTCAAAGGATACCTATTCCTGTCCTAATTCGTACCTGAAATTTACATCCCTAAATTCTGCATTTCAAGATGAATTGGACTGTTAATTACAGAAGAAACCAAGAAACCAAACAGTCTCTAAGAAATGTCTCTCAGACCTAGTGGCTAATATGAGTACAAAAATTATGTCTTTCCATATATATACTTTTTGGTCTATAGTAAAAGACTCATTGAAAGTTGCCAGATGGCAGAGGTTAAACCTAGTGTTGCTGTAGTTTTGAGGAGAAAGATGATTTCCCAGGTAAATTAAAATGACTGAAACATGTTTTCATCTGAAAACAGTGAATTTAGCCATAACCAGGGTGATTCTATACATAAGGAAGTGAGTTTTGTATCATCATGGACAGGGAACTGTTTTCTGAGTATTCAGCTCGTACAGCCCTGAGTAAAATAATTTGATTCAGCTTCAGCTGATGTGCACTACCTGTTCTGATGCCCAGATTTTCCCTTATATCTGAAAATATAGAGACTTTCCTGTGTGACTAGCTGTAGTCTTCCATAATAGCGGCCTTCAATGACTTCATGCTGAATAGATGCAGTGCAATTTCAGGGTGTGGAGTTCTTTGCAAGACAAACTTTTATGACTCTGTTTTATTGCAGGTATCCCACTCAGCTTATAGCTATAAGGAAGTCTCACTTTACACATATGCACATTTCCCATACCATCACAACCTAAAATGTAGAACCTATGACAACAATATCACACTCTTTCCCTGCATGCTTTTTACCTGATGTAATAGCCAGTGAAGCTTCAAAAACTAGTGTGATGCATTTTGTGCCTTTTGAGTGTCCCAGTAAAGGTATAAATTTTGGATTTTGCAGCAGGGTTTTAAGACTGAGATTGAAAATGAGGCCTAAGAGTACTTGGAATGAGGGAGTGACCAAAGTTTGGGGGGGGGAGGAGAGGAGGGTTCAGAAAAACTTGTGAAAAAGAGAAGGAAATTGTTGCATGTTTCTGACAGAATGTTCAATTATCTTATTTAATTACTCAGCCAGCCCTCTTGTGTTTCAAACACACAGGAAAGCAAGAAACAAATGTTGATATATTGAACAAACAGTGATTGTTAGATAAAAATCAATGGATCAGTGTAGACAAGTAGCATGCCTAAAATTCATTGCATGCAGCATGTTCTTCCAAATAATAGTATAATCCTAAATGTTTGTTGTTGTAACAAAATGCATGTTAAAACTGTTGTATTGATAGAAATTTTAAAAGCACACCAATTTTTAGTAAGCAGAATAACACATGAGTTGAAGTAGGGTTTTTCATTTAGGTTTTCCATTTTTTCTAGTGCTTGCCATACAGGCTTTTCTAGATAATGCAGTTCTCTTGCCTAAGAAGCAGCAAGTGGAACCAGCTATGTAAGGCAGAGAATATGTTGCAAAAGAGGCCAGCTGCCTCCTTTTTTCTCCATACCCTGAACCATGCTGCTGTAGATAAGGCTGTGAGGTTTGTGAGAATCAAGTTATGACTTGCTAGAAGAAATCGATCGCCCATCCCCTTCCAGAATAACTCAGTGATAACTGCTTTCTTACTGTCTTACATCAGGACTGAAGTTGCTGGAGACAACTTTAGCGCAGGGTGAATAAATATGGGGAGATAATGTTTGGTATGCAATCCCTCCTGTGGGGGCGGGGAGAGTGGAGAAGGAGAAGTATAATAGTCATTTTTGCCTCTGAGAATGGTAACAACTTTTAAATAGGTTAAAGCACCCCTATGACATACACATACAGTATATATGCTCACACACTGTGTAATTTTTTAAAATACAATTTTTTAAAAAATCAGAAGGGACTTCTAGCCATGGTGAGCTTTGTTTTCCCCACCCTTTTGCTGTTTTTGCAGTGTGTTTAGTCCCTGGAGGATCCCAGGGAAGAGAACATTGGCCCTTTTAAATCCCCACATTTGTTTACCACCCACCTACAGATGAATTTGTAAATATAGTCTCAGCTTGCAACCCTAAGCTTTGGACAAAATAATTGCCCCCCCCCCCTTGAACATGGGTCCTTTTAAAAGAAGATATAGAACAAATATTCTATTTAAGGTTTCATGCACTAAATAAAAATAGGTATTTAATTCATTTCAGGAAAGGGAAGATTGGGTAACAGCAGGGTTTTGAACAGCTGAAGGTTAAGAGTGTTGGTGGTGACAGTAAAAGGGGTAAAATTCTCCTACATCAACTGTCACTATGAGCTATGATCCTAATTGGACCAATCCTACAATAAGGTAGAGTGAGGTGGTTGCCCTAGCAGAAAAGTGCCAGGAATGACATATTCATTGCTGTCTCTCCCACCACAGTGGGAGAGTCCCTCATGCTACTTCACTATTGTAGCCTCTGGTGTCTATGTGTTGTGGTGCTGGTGGTTCTGGGACCACTGTTACCCATTCTCTCCCCCCATCCTTGCCCAGCTCTCTGGCTGCCTTCCTCCCATTGTAGAGGAAAGGGAAGAGTTATCACCAGTCACTGTCTAGGTTTTGCTGCAGAGCAATGGCTGGAAGGCAGGCCTGGGGACTGCTGAGAACCAGACCCCAAAGGGAGCCCTTACTGCAGAGAGACCGCCATTGCCATCTTGCTTGGTCCAAAGAAGCCATGTCTTGGTTGATGGAAACAGCAGCCAATGGATAAGTGAGATGCTTCTGACTGCCTTACTTCTTCCCATCCAGAGCCCTCTGCTTCAGGAAAGAAAAAAGACAGAGCAAGTGGGTACTAGGTTGAAAGTATATGCTATCACTCCCTGCTCTGGGTCTGACCAGGCAAGTAAAGCTCGACCTGCCTGCAGGCACAGACCTGCTCACTTGGGTTTCCCTTGCATATTGCCTTTTAGGCACCACTGTTTCTTGGCATCATGTAGCTCATCTTTGCTAGGGTATGTTTTTAGGAACTGGGAAGTAGTTCATCCCAATAACAACAATACATTTCTTATCCACTTCTCCCTGTGGATTGAGGTGAGGAACAACAGATTAAAATACAGCAACAAATAGACACATAACACAGTTAAAATCATGAAATGCTACTAATAAGCATGTACAACGTTCATTTAGAGTCTGTGGTTTTTACAAAGTGGCTTGTTGGTTGGTTTGAGGCAGTTTTCTTTTAATTCCAAGGCAGCTTTTCCATTTGAAAGATGAGTAGGGTGGCTCACAATATAAATCTAAAGAAAACCAACTCATCTGAAAGTAATGGTGTATGTTATGAAATCCCTAGTTGCATTTCCATATTGCCAATGTAAAAGTCTTACTTTCGGTGTATCCCATCTTTACAAATGCCATTTCCTTACAGTTAAAACTATTGCAAAAGTTTGTGGGAGACCTCCCTTACCTTAGTATAAGCAGAAGTTAATTTTTTTATTTGTTTTATTTAAAAATATTTGTAAAATAATACTTAGTATTAAGTATGGTGGAGACAGGGGTGGAGACAGGGGAAGGGAAACTGACAAATTGATTTTTCTGTCCATTAGTTCATGACTCAGGCCAATAATTCTTAATGGATGTAATAAATAGTGCTTCACATGATTATTCTCAGGGAGAGTGGCCACTGCAAGACACCATGGCCTTGCTTTTGGCCTAACATTTCATTGGGGTACAAGTTGAGGAAGCTATTTCAAGAATACCTTATGTACTCAAACATGGACAATGAAAAAGAGGTGTGCATTTTACAATAATCTCTCTCTGTGTATGTGTATTTCTGCTATCAAGTCACTGTTTGTCATTACTATCCTCTGAAATACAGCCTACAACACCTGGTATTCCCTGATGGTTTCCATATCAATTCATAACCAGGCTTGATACTGCTTAGCTTGCAAGATCAGATAGGATCTGGGTCCTTCAGTGTTCTTAGACCTCTTATCTTAAGCTTTCAGCCACCTCAAATCACACACCAAAACTTCCTGAGGTGCCACAGCCTCATGTTCAGACCAACATTTCATTGAGATGTGCATGTTTGTGCCAGATATGACACCCATGCCACTGAATACCCAACTTACAATAAGAGCTGGGGTGCATGCATCTTGACGTTGACTTGGAGCAGCCCAAAACACATGTACCTTCACCTGCAGGGCACTAGTTTCTCAGAGATTCACCAATATTGCATGTAGCCCAGATCTCCAGTGGGCACAAGACTTTGTCCAAGCATGGTACTTCCATGCCAGTAATACTAATGTGTGTACTAAATGAATAAGGGACTGGGGATACACATCCCACAATAAGCTTTCTACTACACCCAGACATCCAGAGGAGTGTCTCCTTAGAGCAAAATGACATTCCATCCAGCCCAGTTTTTCATCTGACACTGTCAAGATCAGAGGCCTACACCCTTGGGTGCTTCCTAGTAAAGAGAAGAGGTCAGCTTGGGACACACACAACATACTGTTACTGCTGCCCTTCTGACACTGTTTGAAGCCTGAACACATAGACATAGTAATACCATAGCATTGTAGTGGCTTTTGCAAAGTCAACATATAAAGGCTACATGTCTTTTCCAGAAGGTTACAGTGCTTAGAGCAGGGCTTCTTAAGCTAACTGATGTGGTGGACCAGCAGGTCCCCCCCCCCCATGTACCAGGGGACTGGCACTTTGTTTGTGCTCATTGTCTACACCTGTTTGTTTTTTTTCTGGAAAGTTACCATGGACTGGCAGCCAGTGGCTCAAGACCAGCACTTATCCACCAATCACCATTTTGAATAGTACTGCTCTAGAAAACGTATACTCAGAATGGTGGTTGGTGGATAAGTGCTGGTCTTGAGCCACTGGCTGCCAGTCCATGGCAAGTTTCCAGGTAAGAAACAAACAGCTGTAGACATTGCACAAAAACAAAGTGCCACTGAAATTCTTTTCAGGAATAACTGAATTTGGGTAACAATAGTAAGATTATATACTTTAGATCAGGGGTAGGCAACCTGCGGCCCGCGGGCCGGATGCAGCCCGGCAAGGCCTTGGGACCGGCCCCAGCCCGGTCCTGCCGCCAATTGCCGCCGGGGCCTTTGGCCTCTCGCGCGCAGGGGCAAGGGGGGCAATTGTCTATAGACGCCTCAGAAACATGCATTTATATTAACATTTTTAAAAAAAATTAGCAAATTTTTTTGCGTGTCCTCCACTTTTTTAAAAAAAAGTGTCCACCATTTGAAAATGTTGTCCTACATTTGTCCCGGTTTATTTATTTATTTAAATTTTTTTAAACTATTTAATTATTTATTTTTTGGCTTCGGCCCCCCAGTTGTCTGAGGGACAGCAACCTGGCCCCCGGCTCAAAACAGTTGCCTACCCCTGCTTTAGATTCATCTTATGCAATTAAACAAGTGTTTAAAATGAGCTGTACATAAGAAAGTTTATGTCCCCTAAATGAGTGGTTTCCAACTTTTGGTCTTTAGCTTTCAGAAGCCCCAGCCAACTTGACCAAAAGTCTGGAATTATAGTAGCTGAAGTTCATATCATCTGGTGGACTAGAGGTTGAAAACCACTGCCCAATAATCTGGATCAGACCAAATACCAATCTTGTTCAGCATTCTGTTAAAACAGTATCCAAACCATTGGCTCTGGGAACCCCACAAAGAGGATGTATCGGCAGTAGCATCTTCCCCTTGTGTTCCTCAAGTATATATACAAAGGAATGTTTCTTCTCACAATGGAGTTAATGCATAGACATCATATATTATTAGCTTTATCTTTCATGAATTTCCTTAATCATCTTTAAAACCATCCAAGTTGCTGGCTATTGTTATTTCTTGTGGTTGTGAATTCCATGGTTGATATCAGTGTGCTGCAGAAGTAGTCTTTTGCTGACTGGAGTCTCCCACCTTTCACTGGAGACCTGATTCTGGTGTTATGGCAAGGGAAGGGGAAATCTCCATATACAATTTTGGCACACTATGCATAATGGTATACCCTTCAGTCATGTAACCTTTCCCTTTTTGACCTGAAAGTGAGGTTACAGAGAGATGCTTCAACAGGAATAGAATACTGAAACACTTGCAGACGTCTTTGACAGATTCATGGAATAAGCAGAGTGGAATCTTCTTCCATTCTGTTATTGCAGCCCGTAAAGACTGTTTTGATTATTCTGGGAAACACTTCCCACATTTTAACAATTCTGTAGAAAAATGTGTGCTTTTAAAAATTTTATTTCAATCTCACTTAATATTTATTCTTAGATCTCTGTCCTATTCTTTAAATTCAGTTTCTGATGTGAGCTTTAACACTAAAGACTTATTTAAAATACTTAGCCCAGCTGTTACTTTTCTTTCTGTTGCTAATATTCATCTATTCATTTCTTCATTTTCAGTACAAACCTTCAAATTAGATGTGGCAACATGATTTGCTAATTTGTTTATATCAAAGAATGTAAGGACTGATGGATGGATGCAGTGCCTTACAGAAGTACAGTGATCCCTTGCCTTAAGCAGGGATCCGTTCTGGACCCCGCCGCTAAGGCAAGTTCTGCCTATGCTCGAGTCCCATTGAGGATAATGGGACTCATGCACATGGCAGTGTGAGTAGTGTGGGTGTGGGTGCCTTTCATTAAATGGCAGGGGCTTCCAGCATAAGCTGGAAGCTGCATAAAAGGCGTCAATGTATGACGCGGGCGCACTGTATTCACCCCTTCTGGCTTTTCCACATTTTGTCATGTTAAAATCTGGTATTGAACTGGATTTAATTGTCATTGCTACCACTTGAAAAAATGAGCAATATTTTTATTGTGGTGCAAGTGTTAAGTAAATAAACATGAACAAACTGGCTCTTGTTTGATGCTATGACATGCCTAAATAATCAGCAGTGCAAGCTACTGCCTCCACAAGTCACATAAGTAGCTGAATCGAGTCCACTTGCATGCTATTCCAGTTTCATATGATTAAATTTAGCTCTCTCTGGAAGGCCCCAGAGTTTGTTGGACAGCATATCTAAGCAAACAGCATCCTGGACCAAACAAGTCTTAGCAGAATGTTATGCATAAGCACCAATTGTCGCTGGATTTTTTTAAAAAAATAAGACTATTAACATCCCTCAGAGCACCATCAAACCCATTATTAGAAAAAGCAAAGAACATGGCTCAACCATGGGTTTGCCTAGAGAAAGTCAACCACCAAAACTCAGGAATTGAGTAGGAGCAATGGAGAAACCAATAGTAACTCTGAAGGTGCTAGAGATCTCTGCAGCTGAAGAAACTAATCATGGAACTATCACCTGGACAATCTATGAAGTCAGGCTTTATGGAAGAGTGGCCAGAAGAAAACCATTGCTGAATCAAGTCCATATCAAGGCCCATGTGGAGTTCACAAAAAGGTATCTGGAAGACATGAAGAATGGGAAAGGGTTCTCTGGTCTGTTAAGACCAAAACTGGACATTTAGGCCCTGCTGCAAAATGTTATGTGTGGCACCAAATCAAGAGTGCTTATTTTTCTGAGAAAGCCATTGCCATGGTGAAGCATGGCTGTGGCAGCATCATGTTGTGGAAAATTAGTCAGGTCTGAGGGCAAGATAGATGGTGCAAAGGCAAGATAATTTTAGGGGAAAACCTATTTCCTTCTTCAAGTGAACTTGGACTGAGGTAGAGGTTCACTTTCCAAAAGAAAAATGATCCTAAACACAGAGGCAAAGTAACACTGGAGGGGTATAAAACAAGAACCTGAATGTCTTTGGATGACCCAGACAAAGCTCAGAGCTTTGGATGACCCAGAGAAACTCAATCTGTGGCAAGACTTGAAAATCATTGTTTTTCAGTGATCCTCATCCAACCTGATAGAGCTAGAGTAATTTTTACCAAGAATGGTCAAAATCCAGAAGATCCATATGCACAAACTTGATAGAGATTTGCCTAAGAGGACTCATAGATGTAGCGGTTAGTAAAGGTGCTTCTTGTATTGATTCAGGGGATAAATATTTATGCAGCCAGCAAGGGTTGGGGTTTTGTTTGTTCATTTTTTTATTTTTATTTTTTTGCTTAATTCTTGTGTTTTGTTAAAACTATTTTGCACCTTCACACTGCTGCGCATTTTGTGTACATCAAGTGGTAACAATCCCAGGTAAATCCAGTTCTAGGCTGTAACACAAGAAAATGTGGGAAATTCATGGAAGGTGATTAGGCACACCACATAAGCAGGGATCTGTTCCTGGGTGAAGAACTGTGACACGTTGTTGATAGACAATATAAGATGAGGACTTATAGCAGTCACAGAGTTTGGATGAAATACTTTTTTGATCACAACCTCTACACTCCCCGAGCCAGCATGGGAATCCGGTCTTTAAAAAGGAACTCTTTCATGATCTGGAAATTAATCATGGAATACATATACGGTAACTGTGTTACACATTGTATGATGTATAAAAGTGTAACAACTCTTCTCTGATCTTTCAAAATTAAATAATTTGTTTGACGCAATTTAGATAAATAATTTAACCAACACAGACATTGTACAAGTAACTACAGAAATGCCCCAAACTATTAACAGAGATTTTGACCAACCACAATGGCTACACAGATTAACAGGTTGGTTTTTGCTATAGGTTGCATGTATCCCCAAAATATTAAGTACTAATGGCAGTTGGAGAGACAGGTTAAGGAACATTTAATGTAGCCTACTGTTTAATTAACTGGTAGGTGGATGCAGAGTAGAGTGGATGGTAAGCCCTGGAGCCACAATGTCTGGGAGGGAAGGAGGAAGCTAATGAAGAGTGCATTTATAATGCAGTTTGCAACTGTAATTAATTTGTTGATGTAACTTCAAAAGACTTGGGGACAGGCAGTATCTATGTATGTAAAAATAATGCAGTTTGACACCACATAAATGGCTACAAATCCTGGGATTTGTAGTTTGTAGTCTGCACATTTTGGCAGACAGCCAAAGACCTTGTAAAACTACAAATCCTAGAATTCCATACGATGGAGCTACATCACTTAATGTAGTGTTAAATTATTATTATTATTATTATTATTATTATTATTATTATTATTATTAACCTTTATTTATGAAGCGCTGTAAATTTACACAGCACTGTACATACAATCTTTTTAGTTAGACGGTTCCCTGCCCTTGGGCTTACAATCTAAAAAGACATGACACAGAAGGAGAAGGAAGTGGTGGAGGGAAAGGGTAAGAGGTCCAGCAGTTCCTCTCTACCTCCGAGGCCTGGACCAAGGCAGATGGACTGGAGGGAGGACTTGGCTTCATAATGGATGGTTAATCATTTTCCAAGGAAAATACTGTACATACTCTCAAGTAGGATAATGCATATACAGTACATAGCAATACAGGAAATGGTTCGATAAACAGGCAACAAAAGAACATCAGATAGTAAGCGACAATTATGCAATGCCTGGGAAGGCTTCTCTGAACAGGATGGTTTTCAACTCCGTTTTGAAGCTAGTTAAAGAAGTGATGGCTCTTGCTTGTGGGGGAAGAAAGTTCCAGGAGTGAGGGGCAGCAAGTGAAAAGGGGCGAATCCGGGATGGGGCAGAGGAAATCCTGGGCTGAGACATGAACCCTTGACTACCAGAACGGAGGGCCCGAGTGGGAAGGTGAGGAGAAAGAAGGTCTGATAAGTAAGGAGGGGCCAGTCCATGGAAGGCTTTGAATGTCGACAGCAGGAGCTTATACTGAATGCGGAAAGGGAGAGGGAGCCAGTGAAGGGATGCCAACACAGGAGAGATATGGTCAGAGCGGTGGGCGGATGTGATAACACATGCAGCTGAATGCTGGACAGAGATTAAAGGAAGGAGGTGAGAAAGAGGAAGCCCAGCCAGGAGGACTTTACAGTAATCAAGTCGTGAGATCACTAGGGCATGGACCAGGATCTTGGCAGTAGAGGCGGAGAGATATGGTCGGATTTTGGCAATATTGTACAAAAAGAATCTACAAGCCTTGGCTGTGGTCTGGATCTGAGGGATACACGACAGAGAAGAGTCAAAGATAAAACCAAGACTGTGGGCTTGCTGGACTGGTTGAATAGAAATGTTGTCCACAGAGACATTATTTTTATTATTTTTATAGTGTAGATGCACCCTAAGTAAATACATAGATACTACCTGCCGCCCCCCAAGTTTTTTGAAGTTACATCAAGAAATCAATTAAATCTGGCAAATTGTAGAAAGCTACTGCTCCACTAGCTAAGCTGGAGATTTGAACACAGCCCTTTCCTCTTGCCAGGTGTGGAGTCCACCAAAGTTGGAGCACTTGCACCTTCATCTCCTGCCTGAAGGCGACCCATAAAAGTTGGAAACTCAGGGCCTGGCCTTGGTATCTGGTGACCTACATCCACACAATTAAACACTTTCCCTTCTTTTCATTCATCCAACCTTCATTCTCTCCCTCCCTCTCTCCTCCTTCCTTCCTTCCTTCATTGTCACTTTCACTTACACCCAGGGTGACTCATGCAGCCCACCCAGATGCTGAACTGCAACTTCTAGCCTTCCTCAGCATTGATAGTGTCAACTGGGGCTGATGGGTGTTGTAGCCCAACAACAGTGGGAGAGTTGCACAATTCCCAACCCTGCCTTTTCCACCTCTTCACCCTTTCACTCTCTCATATTCACCAGTCCGTTCTGTTGCTGACTCATTGTCATTGTGAGGTTGCAGTTTGTACAGTAGCTGTGGTTTCATGTTGTGGGAAATTCCCCCCCCCTTTTTTTGCCCAATCTGTCACATGAGTTGGCAAAGAGAAGAATATGCTTTCCATGGTTGTGTGGAAATGCCTGTTGCGCTCACAAAAGGTGCATCTGCCCAATTTTTTGCAATCTTCTGTTCCTTCTGCAGCCATTCCCATAAGCACAAAGCATGTTCAGGCTCTCAGGGAACATTACAAGGGCTCCGTGTGGGAGGATGAGGTAGAAAAGCCAGCCTCTGTCCATCCTTTCCCATTCATAAATGTCTGAAACCAACCTGTAGTTTAGTATATTGGACTTTTATTTGGTTACTGGTTTGATTTATGTCACATCCCAAGGCCTCAAAACAGGTAGTGACTCGAAATTACATAGCCTATTGTACAGTTGTTCAACCATTCTCTTGCTGAGGTAGTGGTCAAAAAGAAGGTGTTGTTTCCCAAATAATTCTCTCCCCCCCACCATGATTTTTTTCTTCAGACCTCAAATTTCTAGCATTGCAGTTAATGAAAACTTCAGTATTTAGAAATATAGTATACAAAGACTAACTGAGAGACAGAAGTTGTAGCATAAACTTTGGCAGACAAAAGCACTTTACAGACCGCCCAAAAAGGGCAGTCTGCCGGCGCCGCTGTTTGCTGCATCTGGGAACCGCAGTGGACAAACTGCGCAATTCCCTGACGCAACAAAAAAGAAGCTGCAAAATGCAGCTTCTTCTTGCGGCATGGAAATGGCACCGCAAGTCACCAATGGCGCACTCGCAGCATCATTTCCGCTGCACGCCCCTTTCTAACCCTAGTACATGCGCGGCACGTACTTTTTGCCCGTCTATAACGGGCCTTAGGTTGCATCTGCACTACCTAAATAATGCAGTTTGACACCACTTTAACTGTTATGGCTCCATCTTATGGAAGTTTGGGATTTTTAGTTTGCTGGGGCACCAGAGCTCTCTGACACCGAAGGCTAAATATCTCACAAAACTACAAATCCTAAAATCCCATAGCATTGAGTCATGGCAGTTAAAGCAATGTCAAATTGCATTAATTCTGCAGTGCAGATGCAGCCTTAACCTACTTCCTGAGATATATGAGGAAGCAGATTAATGGGTGGTCTGCAGTCACACCTTTCAGCGACGGATTGGGGCTGCATCAGCTACATGCCACAGCCCCAATCTGGCCTTTCCACAGCACAAAAAGGAGCAGTGGAAAGGGTGCCATAGCTGCCGGTGCCGTGTCATTTTGGTGCTCCTTTGGCACTGTGCCATCTGGATGCAGCACAAGAGGAGCGCCATGATGCTGCCCACCATGTGGTGGAGTGTCACACTGGCATGGGGACAGAGTCAGGGAATATATCATGTGGACGCCACACCCCCACTCTGCCCCGATGCTGGCCTTTATCACCGGTCTATCGAGGCTCTCAGTCTATAAAGCTTATGCTACAGCTTCTTTCTCTCAGTCAAATGTGCTACAGGAGCCCTTTTCATACTGATATTGCAGACTAACATGGCTATGTCTTTGAATTCTGCCCACATTGAGAAATACAGTTTAGGTGTAGGTAGAGTTAACAAGGGAATGTGAAGACAGTAAATGTAAGAGTGTTGTTGTTCTTGTTAACTGCCTTTGGGTTGTCCCCTGACTCCTGGCGACCCTGTGGATGAGGCATCTCTAAGACCCCTGTTGTGTACTGCTGTACTTAGGTCCTGTCATTTCATACCTGTGACCTCCCTCTCCCTCTACTACCCTCTGCCTTTCCTACCATTATTGTCTTTTCTACTGAGTTGTGCCTTCTCATGATATGGCCAAAGTACAACAGCCTCAGTTTTGATCCTCTTGGCTTTCAGGGAGATTTCTGGTTTGATGTGTTCAAGGACCCATTTGTCTATCCTTTTGGCTGTCTATAGTATCGTCAGCCCTCTTCTCCAGCCCCACATTTCAAATGCATTGATTTTCTTCTTATCTGCTTCCTTCACTGTCCGGCTCTCATGTCAGTTTTCAATGTCTTACTCTTTGCAATGTTGGAAATTGGGGAACTGTAGGAAAATTTCATTGGAGGGGCAGAAATCTCACTTGGGGGGCATGCACTCATTTTACCCACTCTAGGAGAAATCGTTCTGTCTCACTGCTTATTCTTGGGCCAGTTGTATAATGTCAGTTGCTTGTCACAGTTATAATTTGTGTCAACCCCCCACACACACACACACACTACCACCATCCATTTTGTAGCTTTGTTTTTTTTTAGAGGGATTGGTCCAAACTCTCCCCAAGAAACAGGGAAATGCCCATAGTACTTTGACCATCTTCCTGGAGTGTTTATGCGGGGTGGTGGAGTGTTATTTCAGGCACTCTTGCTGTCCTTTCTGCTTTGTACCTTCTGAGGATTTAAAGTAGCAGAGGATGTGCTTTTCAGAAGAAGCCCCTTTAAACAGCAAGGTAGGGAAAAAATAAAATGTTTCCATTTTCTTAAGTACTGACCATCAGCTTTCCAGATTTTTCTACAAAATCCTGTTTAGTCCCAAGAGCGGGTTGTGCATTATCTGCATAAAAACAGCAATGGCTTCTTGATAATATTTCCTTCCTTCCTTCCTCTCTCTGTGGGCTAACATGTATGACAAGGGCTTATGTAACCCTGTTGTCATCACAATGGCTTTCACAAACAGGAATATGGTTTCCTAATGCCTTTTGGCTACATAAACCCTAGAGAGCATTAAAAAGAAAGAAAGAAAATTATAGATAGGCCAGGTTGAGAACAGAAGCTGAGCAATGTAGTATCTAGACATGGAATTTTAGACTATAGGAGAGGACACAGAGGGGGGAAAATAGGATGCAGGCAGCTAAAGGAACTTCCTGACAGTAAGGGCTGTTCGACAGCGGAACAAACTCCCTCGGAGTGTAGTGGAGTCTCCTTCCTTAGAGGTCTTTAAACAAAGGCTGGATGGCCATCTGTCGGGGATGCTTTGATTTAGATTTCCTGCATGGCAGAATGGGGTTGGGCTGGATGGTCCTTGTGGTCTCTTCCAACTCTATGGCGGGGTACAGACCGCCGCTTTGCGGCGGTCTGCTGCCACTGCCAGTAGGTCCGCGGGGGAGCCGGAGCCTTCAGACGGCCCGACTCCCGCGCGGACCGAAAAAAGAAGCTCCAAAATGGAGCTTCTTTTTTCGTCGTGTTTGCGACGTAGCGAGGCGCGACGCGTACGGACGCTAAGCGTCCGATACGCAAAGATGGCGCCGGCCATGTAGAAGGGCCGGCGCCATCTTGTACGGACGGAGTCCGTACTAGGCCATGGGGCGTCTAAAAGAGACGCCCCTTTTTTAAAATGGGACGTCCTCCGGACGTCCCAAATGGCGGTGCAGAAAGCACCTATGATTCTATAATTCTAAGGACTATAACTGGTATGAAACAGATGTGTTTGGGGATGGGTGGGTATAAATTCCTATTAACATTGATAGTGCCCTGTTGTTTTTAGGTTCAAAGGAGAGTACTGTAGCAACTGTTCAAATTTCATAGCTTTGGAATAGTTAACCTTTGGACTCCAGCTCCCAGAATGGCCAAGTGACTAGGTTGGCTGAGGAATTTCAGGAGTTATCATTTAAAACAAACAAAACGAACCCCAACAACTAACTTTTCCAGGCTTTTCACAATTATTCCTTGAAACCAGACATAAAATAATGACTGCAGTATGTGGATGGTTGAGGACAGAACGGGGGTGTTGCTTCAGAAACAAGAAAGCAAGAAGGGGGTATGAAAAATGCAATTCCTCCTATGCATTCCACTTGTGTGATGGGGCTGAAGGTATTTGTGAAGAGAAATCTGCTGACCTTCATGTCATACAGCTGAATCCCTGTTCTATTTTTCTGCCCAGTGTGTTAAAACAGGTAGTGGTATTAAAACATCTGCAAGCACTTTATAAGAACAGCATATCACTGATCAAAATCTGCTTGGACTTTATTAAAAATCTGTATCATCTGTCTAAAGATCAGGAAAAAAGAAGCATAATAAATTTTCCCTTGGAGGAAGTTTTCCACATTCGTTGTGCTGCTTCTAAACAGGCCCTGTCCATTCCTGCCTGATGCAGGTGGCTGGAACAGTAATTGGGGCCTCCAAGGCCAGATTCAAGAGCTGGCCAGATTTATATGTGAGCAGGTAGTTTCATATGGTTCCAGTTCATTTTAGTAGAACGCTATCAGGCTGATGCTTGGTCAGATTCAGATTCCATCTTCAGAAAATGTGTGCTACATAATATTCTGAATTTGGGTGGGGGGGTTGAATTTAGAGAGGGAGTAGCCTAATGAGGATGGAACTGCTTTCATAGCTTCCAATAAATCAAATGTCCTGTGGTCACCAGGGGTAGAAATGGTCATCACCACCACCCCAAAGCTGAGTTGCCTTCTAGTCCTGCTTCATTCTTCAGCCATTAGGAAGAATGGGAACTGAATAGAGGCCTGGGAGGCAAAATTTTGTTTTGCTTTAATGTCTCAAATGGATAAGCCTACTAACTTGCATTTCTTTCTCTAGTTCATCCATCACAAGAGCCTGGGTGGTTGGAAGGAACCTTGAATGGGAAAACAGGATTGATCCCTGAGAACTATGTGGAGTTCCTTTAACTCTGGGCACATTCGTAAACAACGCTGCTGAGCTTTACATGGTATCCATGACAACTGCTGATGAGAGTATTATAGATCATTCGCTGTTTGCCGCTGTGAAAAGCAAAGTGAAGGACTCTGCTACCTGTTCAGATGAATGTTTATGTAAATAACAATGTATGTTTCTTATATAATGTGTTGTTTGTGCAAAGATGCTGCAGAAATGGAAGAGTGAAAAGGGGAGGGGGAGAAGGATGTTCTGCAGAGGTTGCTCAGTTCTTCTGCAAAAGGTTGGCACCCATGCTTAAATCACATTTTGTCCTAGATGGAAAATGTTTCATAGAATGTGGGTAAATATGACCTGAAATGACATCATCCAAGTCTCCCTTTAATTGAAATTACTTGCCAAACAACAACAACAAAATGATTGCAGAATTGAACCCTTGGGCCGTCTAAGCTGGCATCCAAGGAAGACTGGAGGAATATAGGGTTGGAAGCTTTGGCTGGCAAAAGGAAAGATCTAATTTGCTGGGAGGAAAACATGTCTGTTCCTTTTATCTTTAGTAGGTGAAATTAATGTTTATATACATCAAGCCACTAATGGCTTTCATCTGCAGAGATTACCCAGCCTTGACAGGATTCAGTCCATTGTCAACGCATAAATAATTCCTTTGATGAGATCTGCATTGCTACATACATCAGAAACAATGCCAGCAGTTGCATTACAGTAATGCTTTTTAAAACGTTTTTAATGTCCAAACAAACCGTGCAGCAGAAGAAGCTGAATGCCTTCCACCCGTTTGCATAGTAGCTGCAATTTCAAATAATCGTCATCAACATGAAGACAATAATCTTTTGGACCAAAGTTCATGAAGACTTTTTTTAAAAAAAAAAATAGGAAGATTCTGACTAAAATCTCTGCAGTCTCTTCAAACAGGCAATTCCTTTCCAGAGGTCAAAGAGTAGCTTGCGTAGCATAGCACATAGATTGAGTGACTTCTGATCTTTCTGTTGTCACTTACTAGCACAAATGTTTAGAAACAGGCACCCACAACCCATTGTGCACTGGGCCTTTCTTGTTTCTTAGATGTGAGCTGTTTTATGTCTTACACAACACTTGCTTTCTGATGTGTTGTCTTGTCGCTTACTTTGTAGCCTGTACTGTATGTGGTACTTGCTCTACATAGTCAGCTTCCTCCAAACCTTGTATTTATTGTGTAGCCAAGTGAAATACGAACACAGAAACACACATACACAAGGTGTTTGGATTTGTGTTATTCACTATTCATTAATTATGATGCCTTTCAGTAATGCCTTTCACAGTAAAATATCTGTTGGTGAGTGAGGGTAGACATGCCCTTGTCCTCAACTGCTCTCAAGGTGTTTTGTATATTATGCTATCTAGCTGTAGATTTTACAGTTGGGGGAAATGACATGCCAAACTTTCCAATAATCATGCTTATATTTTTGTTTTTAAATATAAAAATTTGACTGTGTTCAATGGGAATTTTAAAGCTGCCCTACCTGTAGAAATAGCGGTGGCTACTTCCTGAGGGACTGTGCCCATTTTTGTCCCTTACCTGCTGTATTCTCATACCTTTGTGGTAATAGATTTTTTTTCTGCTTTCAAACATGCTTTCTAATTTAATCTTAAATTCTTGAGTGGTCGCCTTGGTGTATGTTTCACTGACCATTTGTATTAAAATTGAGATGTAAATATGATTGATTTGAAATATTGTGAAGTAAAAGGGTTTTATATATTCTGACTTTTAACAGAAGTGTAATAAAGTGGGTATCCAGTGGATATTTGAAACCTATTTAATTGGAGATGCAGAGGCAAGCACAAATGTGTACACGCGCATGCACACACACACACACAGAGAGAGAGAACATTTGAGAAAATGACTTTTCCTGCCCTCTTTCATTTTGTCACTTTTTCTAGAAGGCAGCTAGCAGACTCTTTTGTGCTTCTATAATGTTTATTAATTAACCCTTTCTAAGCAACTGTGAAAGAAGATAGAAGCTATCTCTTCTGGTTGTGTTTTGTTCATTTTAAAGTGCATGGCATAGATTACTGAAGAGAAAATATACGTATCATGTTCAGTGTTCATCTCATTTTGATTAAAGCAAATTAGATTTGAGTCTGTTGCTAAGACTTTCTTAACAGTTGGATAATACATAGCATATAATTCCATGATTTTGAGAGTTGGAGTGGTAATAAGAAGACATTTTATAAAATATGGACATACAACCAGTTCAGCATCACAGTAATTATTACACCAGAATGCCTTGCCTGGCACCAGCACTTCATCTTCATAGATAGCAATAACAAAAAAGGGGGAGGAGTCTTTTTAAATTTGATTGCAGGCAAGGTTAATGCTCAGCCAGGCAGCCATGACCCAGACCCGGTTGCTCTGTGACCCCAATCTTTCCTCCGTCGATTGCCTCCGTAACCCTCAGAAAGAGAGTATATCAGGGTCTCCTTTGACCTCCTGCTGTCTTCTCTCTTCCAAGAGTAAAGATTTACACATGTCCTATTATTTAACACCCCACCCCACCCCCACCCCGGTAGCAAACCCCATCACATGCACTACTGCTACATAACTTAAATCTCAAAGGCCTGCCTGAATGAAAAAAATCTTCACCTGCCAGTGGGAAAATAGAAAGGAGGAAGCAACCGGACCTCCCATGGAAGGAAGTTCCACAGCCTGGGAACACCTCCCATGTCCTCACCAAACGCCTGTGATGATGGCAGGGCTGAGAGAAAGCCCTCCCTTGCAGAGCTGAACACTCAAGCTGGCACATATAAGGGAATACAGTCTTTCAGTCTGGCCCTATGCCATGTAGGATTTTAAGGGTCCAAACTAGCAATTTGAATTGTGGCTGGAGGCAAACTGACAGCCATTGAAATTCTCAATGGGGGAGGCAGGAGGTATCACATGATCCCTGCAACCAGCTGTGGGCAGCAGCCTGACCTCAAGCATTTTGGACCCACTGAAGTTTCCAAATGCAGCTTCATGTAGAGTGTGTTACAATAATGTAACCAGGATGTAATCATGGCATGTATCACCCATTTTTAAGGAATATGAATGACCCAAACTGTGAGCCTGAGATTTCAAGGGGAGTGTAACCCCAACCAGCATAAACTGAATCCATGTTCCCTGAACTGCCTTATGACTGGCCGGGTGCACCTCCTGTCTTGTCTGCATTGAGTTTCAATTTGTTCACCATCATCCAGTCCATTACTGAAATCAGACACTGATTTAGTACAGAAACAGTTTCTTGGAATCAGATGGAAAGGAGAGATACAACTGGGCATCATCAATATACTGGTAACCCCAAACCTCAAAACTCTGGATGAGCTCTCTCAGTGGCTTTGTGTAGACATTAACCAGCATGAGGGACAGACTGGACCTGGGGAGATATCAGTGGCCAGGGAGTCAGGCATTCCTCAGCGCTACTTTCTGAGTCCACTTCTCCAAAAACAAGAACCATTGTAGAACAAGTTCCATCCAAATATCAAAAGCTGCTGAGAAATCCAGCAGATCCAAAAGGGCGACACACACTCTGTCTAGTCCCCATCATAGATCATATCCCAAGGTGATTAAAGCTGTCCCTGTCCCAGAACCAGACCTGAAACCAAGATTGAGATGAATCCAGATAATCCATCTCACCCTAGAGCCCCTGGAGCTAGGGCCACCATGCATTCTCGAACTTTGCCCCCCAAAAGGCTTATTGGAAATTGGCCAATAGTTCCCTAATATGATGGGGTTGAGGGAGGGTGTTTTCAATAATGGCCCTATTAGAACATCTTTTAGAGAAGATGGAAACCTGACTTGCTGCAGAGAGATATTCACTAATCCCTTTAGCCACTCTGTCAGTCCCTCCAGGCTGTTTTTAAGTGCCAGGGAAGCTATGGGTCCAGTATGCACATGTGGTTCTCATTCTGTCCAGAATCCTGTCCACATCCTCAGGTTGCATAAATTGAAATTTATACAATAACAAGCAAGAGCCAAGGTTACATTTGCTGGAACTGTATCACCTGCAGCATCCAAGTCAGAGTGGATCCAAGCAATTTTATCCACAAATTGTTCAAATTCTTCATAGCAGATTGAATTGTTTGCAAACTGCTATTGCAGGGCAGAGTGTAAAAGCCCCTGACTACTGAGACAACTCCTCTCCACCAATACAGTGGGGTCAGAAAATATACCTTTCCTTGCTGCCATCACTGCCATGGCATAGGTTTTCCAGTAAACTCAGACATGCTCTGAGTTTTCCTCCATCAATGCTCTAGTCTCTAGCCCACTCATATCATCAGCCCAGATCCCTGGTAAACCAAGAAGCTTGCATGGCTCCACTCTGTGGGAGGGGATGTTTCAGAGCGCAATCATGTCCACCACACTGGCTATTTTCCTCTTTCATAGATCAGACAAAGGTTCAACAGGATCACAAGCCAAGGCAACAGGAAATTCCCCAAGAGCTATCAAGAACCCACCAGCATCCATAAGCCTCTTAGAGTGAACCATCTTAATCCCAAACCCCTACAGAGGCTCTGAGTTCCGGTGAGTCTAAATGCCACCAGGTAGTGATCTGTTCATGACAAAAATACTATGGAAGATTTGAGTTCTCCCACACTCAAATCACCATCATCTCACTCAGCACAGAAGTGTGTGCTGGAGTGTGTCCTACTTGGCACAGACTCAAGGTTCTCATGGAGGAAATGAATCCTGAGCCACTCCTGACAGAGCATTCTCAGCATAGATGTGAAGCATACATCAGATGTGCATGATCTGCATTGAATGACACAAAGAATGCCATGGTTTTAAAAATTGTCTAAAAATATAATAATCAGACCACAGAGGTCACTGTCTAAGACTTGAGACAAATCTGTCCCTTAGATGAAATAGTAATAGCTGATGGCAAAAACTCAATGGTACTCTTTCCACCTCCAGTCTGTGACATCACATGAATCCTCAGGGAAAATAAACGTGGAGTGTCAGCTTCTTCAACCTCAGTATATATTTGTGGAAACAGCTAAGATCCTTTGCTGTTTCTACACACTGACAACTGGAAATTACTCTCTAAATGCCACACTGGGTAATATCTGTGTCATTATTTCTCTTCCATCACTTCCCAATATCCCAGCGATATGTTATGTGTTTACTAGAACAGAATGCTTGAGGCAAAGGCTAACATAGTTGATAATTCAAGGTTTGAGTTCTTTCCCTTAAAATGTGGTGGTGTATTGCCTGAAGAATTTGATCAATATAAAGGGATGAGAGGAAAGAGCGTACCAAATTCTTGCTTTCAAAAATGGGAATTTTCACGGAATTAGTTTGCAAAAATGCATATACAGTATTTTATAAAAATAAGTATGTACTCCTGTAGATAAAAATAACAAATAAACATAGTTGGACCCAGAACAGAATTAACTTAATGTTTGAACAATGAGAAAAAGACCAAACCTGAAAGTAATGCTCTCTGCTGTCAAAGTGACTGAGTAGTACCTCCTTGTGATGCGATGTTGATGTGTAGCATTTGCCAGTGCTAGCCCAAGGAATGTTGCTGCCCTAGAACTTAAATCCCCCTCATGTTTCTTACTTATGCTGAGCAGCACAATCTATACATTATATAATCAGGGGTTTTAAGCTGATGTAGAATCATAGAGCTGGAAGAGGTCTCAGAGGCCATCAAGTCAAACTTACCAGTTTAACTTTTCTCCCCTGTACAATTATGTCTGAGTTTAAAGCAGCTGATAAGAGAAAGTGACCCACTTCAAAGTAACAATACATAAAGGTGAATCCTGGCTAATCATACTCCAACCAGCTCCTCCTTCAGTAGAAGCAGTTAAATAGACCTGTCATCTGTGGTTTATCATTACACATGTGGCTATTCTGTCCCCAGGTAAGCCAGAGTCATAAGATAACAGTAAACAATGGCCAGTTCTTAAGCAACATTAAACAAAACAATAGACAGAAAATCGGTGGTTTGCTCAGCCACTCCTGCTGCAGGAGACAACTGGGCAGTGGCATCACTAGGGGGTTATGGGGTGTGGCAGGTATGGGACTGCACC
>NC_056523.1:104400187-104414729 GCF_019175285.1 Sceloporus undulatus
AGTGGCGAAAAGCCGCGGCGGCGGCAGCGGCGGCAGGAGCAGCCGGGGGTCGGCGGCCAGGCCTTCGCGGGCCGCATCCGGCCCGCGGGCCGGAGGTTGCCGACCCCTGATTTAAACAGTGTCACTTTAGGTATTTAGATCTTAAATAGGGTCATTCACCAGATAAGAGGGAATTCACCGATTTGTGGTCAGAATATGGCCAGTCTGTGGAGTCTAGATGGCTCAAAAGCCACCAAACCAGCCCCGAATCCCGGAGATCACACTTTGCTCACTCCTGTTTTACTTTGTTATGAGACCGGCTTTCCTTCAAGGACATAGGTAGAGCTGTAACCTGGATTTGGACCCACTCTTCTACAAGACTCTGTAAGATCATTCCTGTTGCCCTTTATAGAAAAGTGTTTTGGAATGCATTGGTCCTGGCAGACTAGGGACCCAACTGGGACAGTATTTTTCCCCCTACATTTCTCCTTAGGTACCTATTCTTCATTCCTGCCTCCCCTTTCCACTGCCTATAGTGATTTCACTTATATAATATGTTTTTTGCATTAGGAAAATATAACCAGGTTAAAAGTCCCCCCCCCCCAAATCTTCATGGTCTGGTCCAGTCTGTGAAGTACAGGAAATGTCAGGAATCAGTCCTGCATCCTGTTCCAAGAGGATGAAATTTCCTGGAGTGGTAGGGAAGTGTCCTCCTTCATTAGTTTTTAATAAGTCTGCCCCTGGATCTTAATAAACAAAATTTTTATACAGGAGTGCATGTAGAAATAATGCAAGTTGCATTCCCACTGCTGAAATAATCCAAGTTGACATCACTTTAAGTACTATGGGTCAATGCTATGGAATTCTGGAGATTGTGGTTTGTTGTGGCATTGGGGCTCTTTGACAGAGGCTAAATGTTTCCCAAAACTACATTTCCCAGAATTCCTCAGCACTGAGCCATGACAGTTAAAGTGGTGTTAAACTGGATCATTTCTGTACTGTGTCTGCAGCCGCAGTTTAGAATCACAGAAGTGTAGAGTTGGAAGAGACCATAAGGGCCATCCAGTCCAAACCCCAAGTACTCAGTCTTTAAGTACTTCTGATACCACTTTAAGTGCTGTAGCTCCATTCTGTAGAATCCTGGGATTTGTAGTTTTGCAAGGTCTTTAGTCTTCTCTCCCAAGGAGTGTTGGTGCCTCACAAAGCTACAAATCCCAGGATTCTGTAGGATGGAGCCATGGCTATTAAAGTGGTATCAAAGTGCATTATTTCTACGCTGTAGATGCACCTTGAGGTCACACACTGGTAAGGTAGTAAATTTCAGCCATTGGTGTCTTGTTAATCTTGTGAATCAGCCGTACAAGAGTGATGACAGGAAGCCTTACTGTCTGACTCAATATTTTTGCAGGTAAAAATGTTATAGAAGTTTTGCCTGTTTGCCTTTTCATGTTGGGGTAGTTTGGTGGATTAATGCTTGCATGATGCCAAAATCAACATAATTGGCTATTTGGCAAGCAAGTTACTGAAGATTTATTTTTGCAACCTGAGTAGGTATTTTGTGGTCTTTTGCAGCAGTTTTTCCCAGTGCAAATATTTATGTATAGCAGTATGATGAATCATAACTTTCCCTTCATTATCGTGCAGCTTTCGATGAGAAAAGTGTCCAGAGAAAATTAGCCTGGCTAAGTAGCAAATTGGTAATTTGAAACCATTAATATTTATATCAAGCAATTACTGTACATAACCACATTTAATAGCTTATGAAACATAACACACAATTAATCTAGTACTGTTCCACAAATCCTTTTCTGTGTTTCTGTTAATATTAAAATGCCACACATAATGAGATTAATGCATGCCTTTCTTAATATAGAGGTGATTTTTGGCACATTTGGAGGAAGTATTGGTATGCTAAAAGTTCAAATTTGGTTTTCCATACTACAGATGTACTGCATGATTATACCAGTAAGGTTACTGTTTTTAGGCAGTAAAGTAGTTTCCTTTTCAGCATTCAGTTTCTGAGAACATATCTAGGCACTAAAGTCTCCAGTCCCAAACTATGTTGCACATATTTTTGTGAATGAAATGTATAAACTGAAAGGGAAAGAGAGAAAAGCCAGCTGCCTCCTGCATCTCGTTCATAATTCTTATTGGGAAGGGAAGGAAAGTCCCACCCAGTGTTGTTTCAACTAGAGAAGGTTTTACACAATGTAGTATTTAGGTTTGGCTTACACAGTCAGTTTTTGCCCCTGGGATGTTTTCATCAGGTTTTCTTGAAATCCAGTCTCTTCACTTAAGCCTGGGGAACTTCCTCAAGCTTAGCTAGGCTCACAGGGCAGATTTTTGTTGGAATGACCAGCTGTTCCAAGACAGTGGTCTGTTGTGTCGGAAAACCAAGTTTTGAATGGATTCCCACATGATCTGAAAATCTCTGGCAACCAAACAGGAGACCTGTAGTTAATACTTTTTAAGCTGTAGAGCAGAAAATGACTGAGGCTTGTTGTTGTTTTGTAACCTTCCTTTTAATAATTTAGGCTGATGAAAAACAAACAAAATGAATATTGAGGTGGCTTGAAGGCTGAACCTAGAGATACACGTATGTGATTGGTTCATATTCACAATCCCTCCATATTCACTAGTTTAGGGATCATGAAAGTCCCCCAATCTGTAAGTGACAGGGATCTGTTCCCAAGTTGAAAGAAATGAATGATATTTCCACCCCTCCCTTGAGTGATCATTGGTGTGATGGGGAATTGGATAGGAACCATGCTTCTGACTGTCACACTGGGGATCACTCATAGAAAGGGGTGCCTCCCAGTTCCATCCCAGCAAGGCAGTCAAGAAGCATACCATGGGCGACTGTACTAAAAGCAGACAAGAGGTCTATCAGAACTAACAGGGACACACTCCATCTGTTCAATTCCCAGCACAGGTTGTCCACTGGGGTGATCAAAGGGGGTTAAAGCTGTCTCTGTCCCATAGCTAGACCTGAAACAAGACTGAAATGGATTCTCATCCAGAAACCCTGGAGTTGGAAGGCCTCTACACACAATACTTTGCCCAGAAATGGAATGTTGGAAATTGGGCAATCGTTGTCCAATAAAAGGATTTAGTCTTTTTACATTGCACAAGATGCTATTCCATGGATTTGGAAATAAGCTCCATTTATGTGAGGATGACACTGGCAGGCCTCTATGAAGAAATCTGACAAGAAAACCCCATGATAGGTTTGCCTTAGAGTCACCATAAGTTGGAAACAACTTGAAGGCACGCAGCAACAACAACAACGTCTAAGCTACAACTTTAGTATAATTTAAAGAGATGTCTGCGTTAGTCTATTTTCACATAAAAAGATATAAAGGAATCTATCTTGGAGACTAGAAAGAAGACATTTCTAGCATAACTTTTCATGGAAATAGCCCATACATTTGAAGTAGTTCATTTGTTCATTTAAACTTATGCTAGACATTTCTTCTTCCTAGTTAGCCTTAAAGGTGCTATTGGATTCCTGTATGTCTTTTTAATCTTAGCGAAACCAAAGCATTAAACTCTACCAGTGTGAAATATGATATTGGCTTCCTGGTTACAGAAAATAAGCACACCACTGCTATGATGGGCTTTTATTCAGAAAAGATTAGTTTTCCTGTAGTTTTGACAGGAATTGACAGACTATTCAGTAAGTGTTTCTCTCAGTTCAAAGCTTGCTGATATCCATACCTGAAAAACAGGTGGGGAAGAACTTAGGAGATCAAGAAGCAGATGTGTAGGTGGATGGTTCGAACCAGACAAGTGGTAAAATCTTAATTTTGTATAAAGACCTGGAAGTTCAAACAAACTTTCTGGAATTCGTCCAAAGAGCTATTTGCTGTAAGAGGTTTCAGCATGTGCAGTAGGCAGTGACAAGACAAAAAAAAATGCATTTCATTCAGCATTGAATTATTTTGCAACCATCTCTTTGTCACTGGAGGAAGTATAAATTTAATTGAAAATGTGAGAAATGAAAAAAGCATCAGGACTAAATCCAACTATTAGTTCCAACTAGAGGGGAGCCACCAAGTTCTCACTGAGTGTACTCTATCTGAGATCTATCTAAGGAGCCCTGGTGGCGCAGTGGTTAAATGCCCGTACTGCAGCCATTCACTCAAAACCACAAGGTTGCGAGTTCAAGACCAGCAAAAGGGCCCAAGCTCGACTCAGGCTTGCATCCTTCCGAGGTCACTAAAATGAGTACCCAGACTGTTGGGGGCAAATTAGCTTACTTGCTAATTAGCTTACTTGCTCTTCACCGCTATGATCTTTGGAATAGCGGTATATAAATAAAACAAATTATTATTATTATTAACAATTGCATTTAGGACAAAATATCTAACAATTGAATTTAAGACAAAAATACTGAATGAACAAAGGGGTCCAAAATCTATCAGTCAGATCTATGAAAGAAACAAAAATACCACAATGTAAAAAACTAAAATTTACAAATTTTAATGTTAAAAATTACAACTGGCATTCATAATTCATAGACTGATTGAGCTGGAAGAGACCACAAGGACCATCCAGTCTAACCTCATGCCATTCAGGAACACACAATCAAAGCCCCCCCCCAAACAAATGGCCATTGAGGCTCTGCCTAAAAACCTCTAAAGGAGACTCCACCACACTCCAAGGCACAATATTCCACTGGTGAACAGTGCTTGTGCCAGGAGGTTCTTCCTATATTTAGGTGGGATCTCTTTTCCTATAGTTCAAATCCATTGCTCTGGGTCCCAGGCTTTAGAGCAGCAGAAAACAAGTTTGCTCCATCTTTCATATGGGACCCTTTCAAATATTTGAACATGGCCATCATGTCACCTCAGCCTTCTCTTCTCCAGGCTAAACATATGCAGCTCCCTAAATTACTGCTCATAGAACATGGTTTCCAGACTTGTCACCATTTGGTCACCCTCCTCTGGTCACCCTCCAGCTTCTCAACAACCTTCTTGAATTGTGGTGCCCAGAACAGGACACAATATTCCAAATGAGATCAGACCAAAGCAGAATAGAGTGGTACTATTATTGTCCTCAATCTAGACCAGGTCTGCACAACTTGGCAGTAGGTGAGGGCCAACATTAAAAGAGGCTAAACTTTTCAGGCCTCAGATGGCTTTTTAGCAGTTCACTTTCCAACTTTTCACTTGAGGGAAGAGTGTTCACCCTTCTTCTGCCGCTATCGCCCAGCTCTTTTCCAGGAGAAAGCTGGGTGGCAAAGGAGCCTTGGAGGACAAGCATTGAGATCTACAGTGTAGATGCATACTGAAAGAAAGAAGCTGATAGCATGAGCTTTTGTCAATTTGAGCCTACTTCCTCAGATGTATGAAGTTAGCCTCAAAGGTGCAACATGGGTTGAGGTGCCTTGGCCATTGCCACCCCCCCCCCATTCCTGGCCAGCCTTCAGAGTCACACGTAGTTGCTGCCTGGTGGGACTCCAAAGGCACTGCTGCCCCCCTAAACCCAGGCTTTCAGAGTCAGGGAGAGGGGAAATGAAGAGAGGGGGGTTGCCCCACTCCAACTTTATGCTACTTTCTTATGGGGTAAGCCAGCATGGCACAGTGGTTTGAGCACTGGACTATGACACTGGAGACCAGGGTTCAATTCCCTGCTCCACCATGAAACCCACTGGGTCACCTTGGGCAAGTCACATGCTCTCAGCCTCAGGGGAAGGGATTGGCAAACCTTCTCTGAACAAATCTGGCCAGGAAAATCCCATTATAGGTCTGTCTGAGAGTCACCATAAGTCAGAAATGACTTGAAGGCACACAACAACAACAACAACAACAACGCTTCAGGCAAGAGCCAGTGTGGTGTTGTGATCTGAGCACTGAACTATGACCCTGGAGACCAGGCTTTGAATCCCTGCTTGGCCATGGAAACGCATGAGTGATCTTTAACAAGTCACATTCTCTCAGCTTCAGAGGGAGGCACTGGCAAAACCACTTCTGAACAAACCCCCGTTATAGATTCAGCTTAGTGTTGCCGTAAGTCAGAAATGACATATGGTCCATGGGCCGCATGTGGCCAGCCCAAGGCACACCACCACCACAACAACAATAACAAAGCCCCAATAGGAAAGCCGAAGTGGTGTCAAAGTTTAACAATTGGAGATCAGGGTTTGAATCCCCTTTCAGCCCACTGGGTGACTTTTCGTAAGTCACACCATTTCACCCTCAGAGGAAGAAAAAAGCAACCCCTCTCTGAACAACTCTTGCCAAGAAAACTTCGTGATAGGGTCTCCATAAGTTGGACTCTGAAGGATGTGGGGGGGGAGCCTTCAGTAGTCCCAAGGTACTCTGAAGGCAGGTGGGGCAGTGGCTGAAGAGGAGGAGGAGGAGGAGCAGCAGCAGCAACACAGGGCAGGTGGAGGGAGGCAGGGAGGCAGGGAAGAAAATGGCTACTGGACTGATGTCTGTTTTGCAAGGGTGCTGGGGCTTAGACAGGTCTGCACAACAGCCATCAACATCTTCCAAATCCTTGTGGACCACCAGAAATCTTTTGGAATGGCCACATGCGGCTCATGGGCCATATGTTGTGTGGGTACGATCTAGACATTATACTCCTATTGGTACAGCCTAGAATTACATTGGCATTTTCAGCTGCCACATCTAGGGATGCCATAACCCAGCGGCCCCCGTGACAATCACACTTTTGGGGGGCCCCTCACGGTCACGGCCCGGTTTGGGGGGCCCCCACGCCTTGTTCCCAGTTCGGGGTCCGCTCCTCCGCACACGGCTGTGCGCCACTCTCCCTACCTGGCGCACTGGCGTAGCCTAGAGAGCAGCTCTTTAAAGCATCTACCACTCAGAGCTATTATATACCAAGTGAGCCCACTTGGTATATATACCCTCAGGAAGCCTTACTTTTCAGGTTACAGTGAGCAAAGAAAAAAAGGCCATAAATCGTTCATGTTTCACTGGGAGTTTAATTGCCTCATCTTTTAAATGTAAACCGCGTCAGTATTCTTGTAATTCTTTATCACAGGATCGTTTTTGAGGCCCTAAACACCTTTAATTGTAATATGCAAATTTATCCCGAAGCTGACCAATGGGAAAGAAGCAATCAGCCCTCCGCTTGGGTTGGTTTTCAATGGCTTGGTAAAGGAAGAGCTTTTGCCTTGCTTGTAAATAGGAAGGGCTTTGCGGTAGCAAAGGCTGCAGAAATAGTTTGACTCCCCCCTTAAACATCCATGGCTCAGTGCTATATGGGAAGTGTAGTTTCTTGTGGCACCAGAGCTCTTTTGACAAGAGGAGGCGTTGCCTGAGGGCAGAGCGGTGGAAGAGAGGAGGCTGCTCCGGATGGTCCTGGCACTTCCCTTGGCTCTCTCCCTCCCTCCGCCTCCTCCTCCTCCTCCTCTCGGAGCAGCCCCACAGCCAAGCTCAGTCACACTCCCAGGCTTTTCTCTCCCCCCCCCCCCTGCACTTTGAGACCCCTTTAACTGCCAAAGCTCAATGCTCTGGAATTCTGGTGTCTGAGGCATTTGGCCTTCTCTGTCAGAGAGCTCTGGTGCCACAATAGACTACAATTCCCAGGATTCCCCAGCACTGAGCAGTCTCAAACTGGATTCTTTCCTCAGTGTGGATGCAGCTTTGGTGAGGAACTCTGGGCATTTCAGTCCAGCATTGTTTTATTTCTGCAGTGCATTTTGGATTAGAGACAAGGTGACCAGGCATCCTCCTCCTTTTCCAGGACATGTCCTCCATTTGGATCATGGCTAAGAAGCATGGATTTATAATTACATGGGTGTTTTTAGCTTTTATTTTTGGCCATGTCCTACATTTTTTTGCTTGGATGCCCTACATTTTGGGGTGAGGGCATTGGTCAACTTGGTCAGATAGCTTTCCAGGGGTTTAACTGCCATTCTGCTGTGGTGCTGGAACAGACCACCATTCCCAGAATTCCATAGCATTCAGCTGAGGCAGTTAAAGTGGTCTCAAACCAGATGATTTCTCCAGTGTAGATGCAGCCCAAGCCTTTTGCCTCTCTTATGTCTGAGATTTCAAAGCCCAGCCCTGGCACCACAAGAAACTACAAATCCCAGGATTCCATAGGATGGAGTGATGAGAGTGAAAGCAGTGTGCAGCAGCCTAAGTTTGCTTAATGCAGTTCTTAACATGGTGCACCTCTTGCCTACAGAGTCTCCCAGGCCCCAGCGGGGCCCTAGAGTCCTCGAGGGGCTTGGGAGAGGCTGTCTCCCAGGCCCAGCGAGGCCTTGGAGAAGGTTTAAAAATGTAGGACCTTTTTTTTGGTTAATTTCCTGGCCAGGAAATTTTTTAAAAATGTCCTACATTTTAAGCCTTGTCCTACATTTTTTCCCCAGTTTTGAGGTCCCCCGGGATGGCAACCCTAGCCACATCCCACTTTAACTCATGCTCAGTTTGTGGACAGCTAAGACGCCTAGATTCCTTTCACATGCACTGCTGTAAAGCCAAGTGTCCCCCATCCTATATCTATGCATTTCATTTTTACTTCTCAAGTTTCTCCCTTTTGAAATTCATTTTGTTTGTTTTGGCCCAGCTCTCTAATCTGTTAATTCTGATCCTGTCTTTGGGGTGGTTTAGCAACCTCTCCTAATTTAGTGTCATCTGCAAATTTGGTAAACATGTTGTCTGTTCTATCATTTATAAAAGTTTGGAATAGCACTGGGCCCAGGACAGAACCCTGTGGCACCCCGCTAGTCATTTCTTTCCAGGATGAAGAGGACCCATTGGTGAACCGCCTTTGGGTTTGGTTGGTCAACCAATTACAAATCCACCTAACAGATGCATTGAGTAGCCCACTTTTGTCTAGCTTTTTTGCTAGGTCATTATGGTATACCTTGTCAAAGACTCACTGAAATCAAAATATGCTATATCCACAACATTGGTAAATATCCAAAAAAGAGATAAGATTAGTCTGGCATGACTTGTTTTTGAGAATCCCGTGTTGACTTTTAGTAATCACGGCATTCCTAAGTGCTTACAGACCATCTGTTTAATGACCTGCTCTGGAATCTTTCTTGATATTGATGTCAGGCTGACTGGCCAACAATTATTTGGGACTGTCTCCCCCCCCCCCCCCCCCCTTTTTCAAGATGTGGACAATGTTTGCCTTCTTCTAGTCTACTGGGACTGTTCTCAAGGAATGCTCAAAGATGATTGCCAGTGGTTTTGAGATTACTTCTGCCAGTTCTTTTAATACCCTTGGATGTAGTTCATCTGGCCATGGAGACTTAAATTTGTTTAGAGTAGCCAAATATTCCTGCACAATGTCTTTACCTATTCTCTACTGCATTTGCCCTACTGCATCATCTGCTCCATTTCCCTCAGGTTGAACACATAGGCGAAGACCAAGACAAAGAAAGTGTTGAATAGTTTTGCCCTTTTTCTGTCCTCTATAAGCATTTTGCCTTCTTCTGTATGCTGTGGCCATATCATTCCCTTGTTCGTTCATTTGCAGCAAAAACAAAACAAAAACAAAAAAGAGCCCCTTTTATTGTTTTTACCCTCTCTAGCACGCCTGAGCTTGTTCTGTGCTTTAGCTTTTCTGATCTTCTGCCTACATATGCAGGCTATTTGTTTGGTTATTTTCCCTTTTCCCCATTTCTTGTGCATGCCCATTTTAAATCTTAGCTCATTTGAAAGTTCTGTAGTCACCCATCCTGGCTTCTTAAGACAACTCCTTTTTCCACCTCATTGGAACTGTTTGAAATTGTGCTTCCTTTCCAGAGCCTCGTGATCTCTTGTGATTTCCTGAAGGCTATGCCTTGGAGTGTCACTGGTTCCCACATGGACCAAAAGGAAGGGGTAAGGGTCAGTGGGCTTGACAAGTCTTTCAGTTACGGATTCACAACCTAGAGATATGGATCCATAAATGCTCTGTATTCAGAAAACATCGAGGTGTAGCCTTGATGGCCATATAGCAAATTCAATAACATCATGAAAGGGTATCACTGTTTGGCGGATTTTTGATGTTATTGGATTTGTTCTATCACCAGCACGGCTACCCCTGGATGTTTTCTGGATTTCAAAATACCGTATTGTAGCTGCAACAAGAGAATCCTAAAGAGAGAGCCGGTGGTCTGGGACCTTCCTATTTGATATTTCTGCCTCCAACAAAGGTAAAACTTTTTTTCTAAAATTGCGACTGCATTGGCATGTTATACCTCAACACCACCCAAAGTTTTCTTGATGCAAAAGCATGAAAACTTCTTGAGAAACTAGTGTCCTCTACCTAACAAATTGTGGCCTCACAAGGGATAGAGACATATTGCATTGCAAAGGCAGTATCTTTTTGTGTTGCAAATGGATGTTATAGTTCCTGGACTTTGAGAATCTCCCAGTAGCCACATAGCTAGAAGGAGGAGGTCCCAGCCTGCAGGAGATACCCCTCCATACCATCTGAATTAAGAACAAAAACAGCAAAATACAGGCCTATGACTAACATCTTAAATCTTTTTCTCCTGTAGGGTTTGTAACACCTTGCCTGATGAAAAAGCCAGTGGAGCTTGGAAAGTTTGCAACATGTATATTGTGCATTTTGTTTGGTCCAAAAAAGGTATCACTGTTGGGTGGATTTTTGGTGTTATTGGATTTGCTCTGTATTCAGTAAGACTCTGCAACCATAATGTAGAAATGGAAATACCACCCCAGCCCACCTCAAGAGCCAGCAGCCAGATCAGGTGAAGGAGGTCCATTCAGCTTCCAAGCAGGACCCGAGGAGGATGACATTTCCAACCCCTCCCACCAGCAAGCAAAGCTCTGTTTGCAAGTCATTGCCACTGCAGCTCTTGGCATTACTCACAGCTGGCTATGCTGGCTAGATCTTCTGGAATTTGCAGTCAAATAACACCCAGAGAACTACATGATTCCTACCACAGTGTTAAAATCTGTTGCATAGCTGTCAAGTTGCGATTAATTTACTATGGAAGAGCAGTTGGTACAAGCTCAGATACTAAGGTCTTTCTTTCAGATTGCCTCCCACCCAAAGTGATTTTCCTGGCTGGGGTCTGAAATGCAAAGTGAGGAAATGGAGGCGGCAAAAGTAATAAGTGAAGGGAATTTCAATGCTCCTCACCTACCTGTCTATTTCCCTTCCAGTTTAAATTACCACCGCCCATTTAAATCTGTGTGTGTTCCACTTTCTCAAGTATGGTGACTCAGCCTTGATAGGACCATTAGAATAAGTAATGTTTCTCAGCAATGACAAAATCAATAGTCCATAACTGAATTATAATTTTAAAGGATTTCTTTGTAGTTATGACGGCTAAAAGCTGAAAACAAGGTAGAAATTCCTACAGTTTTACAGTTGGCCCTTCTTATACACGGATTTTTTATACACGGATTCAAGCATACACGGTTTGAAAATGTTCCAAAAAAGTATACATTTCAAATATCAAACCTTGATTTTTCATTTTTTATAAGGGACACCATTTTACTATCTCATTATATTTAATGGGACTTGAGCATACACGGATTTTGTTATACACGGGTGATCTTGGAACCAAACCCCAGCGTATAACAAGGGTCCACTGTATTTGCATAATGGTGACTGTTTTAAAGGGTTGGGATTTTTTAAAAAAAAACTTTTAAAGGTTGAGCTACCAACAGCTTTTCCCATAACACATTCCTTTTCCTACAGGTAGAAGACCTTGTGGTTCATCTCATAAACACTGAAATATCCTAAAGATAATTGCAGAGTCTTTTGTACTGAGACACAAACCAGTTTATGGGAAGGGAGTAGGAATGAACATACACAGGCAGCACTTGGGAAAAGGAAGGGATTTTGAGGAATCAAGAGAGAAAGAGAGAGAGCATTTACACTGTATGCAGTTTGCCACCACTTTAAGTGCTGTAGCTCCATCCTATGGAATCCTGGGATTTGTAGTTTTACAAGGTCTTTAGTCTTCACTGCCAAAGAGTTCTGGTGCCTCACCAAACTACAAATCCCAGAATTCTGTACGGTGGAGCCGTGGCAGTTAAAATGGTGTCTAGTCAACTTCTTTATGAATGACTTGGAAGAAGAAATAGAGGGCATGCTTATCAATTTTGCAGATGACACCAAATTAGGAGGAGTAGCTAATATCCCAGAGGAGAGGATCAAAATTCATAATGACCTGAATAGACTAGAAAGCTGGGCCAAAGTTAACAAAATGAATTTCAACAGGGAGAAATGTAAGGAACTGCACTTAGGCAGAAAAAAAATGAAATGCACAGATACAGGATGGGGGGGGGGATACCTGGCTTGATAACAGTTCATTTGAAAGGGAACTAGGGAGTTCTAGTAGACCACAAGTTGAACAATTCTAAACTACATCAATAGAAGTATAGGGTCTAGCTCAAGGGAAGTAATAGTGCCACTGCCACTCCATTCAGCTTTGGGCAGGCCTCACCTGGAGTACTGTGTCCAGTTCAGGGAACCACAATTCAAAAAGGATGTTGACAAGCTGGAGCGTGTCCAGAGGCAACCAAATTGGTGAAAGGTCTGAAAACCATGCCTTATGAGGAAAGACTTAGGAAGTTGGGTATGTTTGGCCTGGGGAAGAGAAGGTTAAGAGGCGACATGATAACCATGTTTAAATATTTGAAAGGATGACATACTGAAGATTTAGCAAGCTTTTCCCCCTGCAGATCAAGAACAGTAACCGGAGCAATGGATTCAAACTGCAGGAAAAGAGATTCTACCTCAACATTAGGAAGAACTTCCTTACAGTAAAAATTGTCTGACTGTGGAACACACTGCCTCAGAGAGTGGTGGCGTCTCCTTTTTTGGAAGTTTTTAAACAGAGGCTGGATGGCCAACTTTTTGTTTGATTGTGTCTTCCTCCATGGTAGCGTTAGACTGGATGGTCCTCGGGGTTTCTTCCAACTCTATGATTCTTTGGCGGGTTACAGACCGCCGCTTTGCGGCGATCTGTCGCCACCGCCGGTTGGTCCGCGGGAGAGCCAGAGCCTCCACACGGCGCGGCTCCCGTGCGGACCCATAAAGAAGCTCCAAAATGGAGCTTCTTTTTGAGTCGCGTTTGTGACGTAGCGAGGCGCCAGGGCGCACTCACTACGTCACAATGCCCGCGACGCGTACGGAAGCTCAGTGTCTGATACGTCAAGATGGCAGCACCCGTATGAACAGGGCGCTGCCATCTTGTACGTATTGAATACGTACTAGGGTTAGGGGGTGCGGAAGCACCGCCCCTTCCTAATCCTAGTACGTATTCTATACGTACTAAATGGCGGTCTGTAACCCGCCATTGATTCTATAAACTGCATTATTTGTACAGTGTGAATGGACCTTGTGTGTGTGTGTGTGTGTGTGTGTCTTCCTCAAGATATTTGCAAATGAGAGCTTTGAGGGCTGTAACTGTCCTTTTATCCATGGAAGCTGGAATTGTAATATCATCTCTGTATGCCTAAAGAACCGGCCTTGACATGACTGAAAACAGAGTTGGCAAGAACCCTTGAGGAAGATGGGTGTGAACCTTTAACCTGTGCTCCTTATTTGCCTCCATGCTTTTTTATGGGCTTGTAGGAGTCATGATGAATCCATGTGGAAAATGTGAAGCGTTTCTTGTACTGTCTGCAAACAAGATCTGGAAAGCATGTGTCCTGTGCTAGGAATGATCTCATTGCTCCTGAGCAGCCTTTTGTCAGGTCATTCCTTAATGTGATGATGTTTGGCAGTGTTCCCTCTGTGATGTAGTCTCTTTAGCCAGCTGTGGACATCCCCCCCCAGTCAAGAAATACTTCCCAAAATAACATGGATCTAAAACTGATTACTAGTCCTAACTAGAGTACACTTTTTGAGTCACTGGGATTTACATAAATGTTGGTTACTGTTTAGAAACTGAATTCAGTGGGTCTACTCAAGCTGGCACTAGCCATTGGATTTATGCCATTGACAGCAAGGGTAAAAAAATGGAGTTATGGTCTGCTTACATTCCTATTCAAGTTGAGAATGAAAATTTGATTCTTCTTGATTAAACATTGGTGCCTTGTGGAACTCTGAAATGACAACCTTTGCTCTGGAGTGTTTGAGAGCCAAAGCAGAGAAAGGAAGAGAGTTAGTATTTTGCCAGCTGGCAGGCAAAAAATTTTCTCTTGAAGCAAGCTTTTTAATATGTAACTGGACCCAGGGAGGCTTGCTGTTGTTGTGTGCCTTCAAATCATTTCTGACTTGTGGCAACCATAAGGTGAACCTATCATGGAGTTTTCTTGGCATGATTCTTTGGAGCAGATCTGCCATTGCCAACCTCTGAAGCTGAGAAAGTGTGAGTTGTCCAAGGTCACCAGTGGGTTTACATGGCTGAGCCAGGACTCAGACCCTAGTCTCCAGAGTAATAGTCCAATGCTCTAGATGCTGCACCATGCTTCCTAGTGGAGTGTTTATTTTTGTATGTTTTTAATGGTTTTATATTTTTAATTTGTTTAACCTCTCCTCCTGTCTCTTCATCATTCTCTCCTAATGACTTTGCTAATTATTTCATCTCTAAGATTTCCACTATTCGCTCTGAGATAGTCCCTCCTGATTCTTCTTCTGCTCTTAATCTTCTATTGCCCTCGCC
>NC_056523.1:104414739-104478105 GCF_019175285.1 Sceloporus undulatus
TAAAAAATTTTCTGTTTCCTCCTGCCTCTTTGGATGAACTCTCTACAATTCTGAACTCTTCCAAACCTGCAACCTGTTCTCTTGATCCAATTCCTACTCGTCTTCTAATCTCTATAGCTCCCTCCTTTCTGCCCTCGCTTATCCGTATCTTCAATCTCTCTCTCTCTCTCCAGGCTCCTTCCTGTCGGACTTCAAACATGCTCTCATTTCCCCAATTCTGAAAAAACCTTCCCTTGACCCCTCCTCTTTATCTAGCTATCATCCGATTTCTCTTCTTCCCTTTCTTTCTAAGGTTTTGGAATGGGTTGTTTATTTGCGCTGTCTTGAGTTTCTTGAAGCCAACTCCATTCCCGATCTGTTTCAGTCTGATTTCCGCCCAATGCATTCCACAGAGACAGCTCTCACTAAGATCTTGAATGACCTTTTACAGGCCAAGGCTAATGGCCTTTACTCTGTTCTCATCCTTCTCGATTTGTCTGCAGCCTTTGACACTGTTGATCACTGTCTCCTAATTGACATACTCTCTGACCTTGGGTTCTCAGACTCTGTTCTTGACTGGTTTAGATCTTGTCTGGCAGATCTTTTGCAGTAGTTGCAGGTGGTCAGACTTCTTCTCCTGTTCCCTTATCTGTTGGAGTTCCCCAGGGCTCTGTTCTGGGTCCCCTTCTGTTTTCTCTCTACACACTGTCCTTAGGAAAACTCATTAGCTCTTTTGGTTTTTCCTACCACCTGTATGCCGATGACACCCAGTTATATCTTTCCGCCCCTGACCTTTCTCCAAGGCTTGAACAGCAAGTTTCGTCTTGCCTCACAGCTGTCTCGCAGTGGATGCACCATCAGCATTTGAAGCTCAACATGTCCAAGATGGAGCTTCTTGTCTTTCCTCCTAAGCCCATCCTTCAACACTCCTTTTCTGTCTCTGTGGACAGCATTTCTATTCAACCAGTCCAGCAAGCCCACAGTCTTGGTTTTATCTTTGATTCTTCTCTGTCGTGTATCCCTCAGATCCAGACCACAGCCAAGGCTTGTAGATTCTTTTTGTACAATATTGCCAAAATCCGACCATATCTCTCCGCCTCTACTGCCAAGATCCTGGTCCATGCCCTAGTGATCTCACGACTTGATTACTGTAACATCCTCCTGGCTGGGCTTCCTCTTTCTCATCTCCTTCCTTTAATCTCTGTCCAGCATTCAGCTGCACGCATTATCACTTCCACCCACCGCTCTGACCACATCTCTCCTGTCTTGGCATCCCTTCACTGGCTCCCCCTCCCTTTCCGCATTCAGTATAAGCTTCTGCTGTCAACATTCAAAGCCCTCCATGGACTGGCCCCTCCTTACTTATCAGACCTTCTTTCTCCTCACCTTCCAACTAGGGCCCTCCGTTCTGGTAGTCAAGGGTTCCTGTCTCAGCCCAGGATTTCCTCTGCCCCATCCCGGATTTGCCCCTTTTCACTCGCTGCCCCTCACTCCTGGAACTTTCTTCCCCCACAAGCAAGAGCCATCACTTCTTTAACCAGCTTCAAAACGGAGTTGAAAACCATCCTGTTCAGAGAAGCCTTCCCAGGCATTGCATAATTATCGCTTACTATTTGATGTTCTTTTGGTGCTTGTTTATCAAACCATTTCCTGTATTGCTATGTACTGTAAATGTATTATCCTACTTGAGAGTGTGTATTTTCCCTGGAAGAAGATTAACCATCCATTATGAAGCCAAGCCCTTCCTCCAGTCCATCTGCCTTGGTCCAGGCCTTGGAGGTAGAGAGGAACTGTTGGACCTCCTACCCTCTCCCTCCACCACTCCCTTCTCCTTCTGTGTCATGTCTTTTTAGATTGTAAGCCCGAGGGCAGGGAACCGTCTAACTAAAAAGATTGTATGTACAGCGCTGTGTAAATTTACAGCGCTTCATAAATAAAGGTTAATAATAATAATAATAATAATAATAATAATAATAATAATAAATTAATGTGATGTTTTTAATTGTAGTTTTAAAATTGTACTTTAAAAAAAGCAACTTTTGTGAGATTCCTTGGATCCAGTTAAGGAGAAAGGTAGCATATAAATACAATCAGCTAAATAAAAACAAGTGTTTTGTTGTATTTTGGGTGTCAGACTAGGACTCTGGACAGCAGGGTTCAAATCACTACTCACCCATGGAAAACCACTGGCTGAGTGTGACCATGTCACACTCTCTCAGCCTCAGTGGAAGGCCATGGCAAACCTCTGAAGAAATCTTGCCAAGAAAACCCCATTTGCCTTAGGGTTGCCATAAATTGGAACTGGCTTGAAGGCAAACAACAGCAACAACAATAAGAAGCAGAGAAACTGGATCGTTTGAGCCACTCTTGCCAGAGCTACAGGAGACTTTTAGACTTCTTGTTCTGGCATCTGCTCTGAGCTGTATTTATGCATCTCTTCTAGAGGGCAGTCCAGGAATTTCTGGTGAGGGGCTTTGGAAACTAAACTGTGTGAACCCTTTTCTTTCTTTCTGAACAGAAGCCCCAACACCATGTCCTGGTTTGATTTGCACTATTAATTGCTCGTCAAAAAGGCCACTGCACACAAAAGCAGAGCACCATGCAAATAGCGGAGGGAGCAACCTTTCCAGACCCTTCTCTGCCAGCCTTTCTCTAATGCTGCATTTGATCCAAGCCTTATGGGAAGCTCAGGGCTAAGTGAGGAGGGCAGCAAGGTCCTGAGCCATCTGTTCTTTCCCACATGAGGGCACGGGAGGCTGGGATTATGCTGATCTGCATAATCCATTATTGCTCTGTGAGTCTGATGGTGCTGTGCAGCTGAACCTCCCTGAAATCTGAGCTTTCCATATTATCACATGGGTGGCTGAGAGACAGACTATCTCTCTGAACCAGCAGGCAGGCTTTGGAGAGGGTTTTTTTTTAATGAACCACAGTTCCCCAAATCCCTCACCCAGCATGGCCAGTAACTATGCTGCCTAGGAGACTCTTGAGAGTTGCAGTGCACCAAAAGGATTTTCTCAAGCTCTGAGGAGGGTGAGCGGAATCTTAAGCTGCATCTACACTGCAGAATTAATGCAGTTTGACACCATTTTAACTGCTGTGGCTCAATGCTATGGAATTTTGGGATTTGTCATTTCAAGAAATATTTAACCTTCTCTCTCAGAGCACTCTGGTGCCACAAAAATTGCAAATCCCATGATTCCATAGCATTGAACCATCACAGTTAAAGCAATGTCAGACTCCATTAATTCTGGTGTGGCATCAGCCCTTGTTTGTGCTAGAATAACACCTCACACCATTTAGTCAGCAATGCCTCCATTTTAAGTTTCAGCAAAACGGCCTGGGGTGTGTGCACACTGAAATATTTATTTCACAAGGCAAGACCTCTCTCTCTCTTTTTTTTTCTTTCACTTTCTTTCTTTTTTGTACCTCCTCTTGTCTTTCCAAATCATTTCACAGCACAGAACTGCAACCTTGCCAAGGAATATACAGTGCATTTGGCATACTTTTGTGGTGATGTATCTAGGCTGAGCAAGCACTTGGATTCTTCCAGAAGGGAGCAGCTGAGAGAGAACTAGCCAGCCAGAGGGTGAGTGGCTGCTTGTTGATCTTTCAGTGATAATAACGTAACTAAAATTAGCCATAGCAAAGTCCAGTTGTCTAGCCAGCCTCTCCCTTTAAACTGTTGTTTGACTTGTGCTGCCTGCAGATAAAAGAGAAATGAAATAAGCTGACACAACCTAGGCACAGTTTGTTTGGAGTGTACCTGAACAGGTGGGCAGATTAGGATTGTGACCATATTGTTTGTTGAAAATAATGACTGTGTTTCGCACCATTTCTGTGGCAGCCAAAGTTTCTGTAAAGCATGTGCTGAAATGCTGAGCACAAGTATTATTTGGATTTTGCAGACATTCCAGTGCTGTGCTACAAGATGGATGATCTTTGAAAATGGGTTCATATTTCATATTAGCAGCTGACAGAAAGCTGCTGTATGGCTGACTGTGGGGAAAACATCTTAGAGAAGATTTGGTGTGCCACAGGGCCCCAGCCTCAGGTGTAAAAGTGGCATTCTTGGTCAGACAAGCAGGTATAAGATTTTTCAAAATCTGCCCTTTTAATAGTGTCTCCTACTCAAACCACTCCCATTCTGTGTCCATGCACATGCGCCAAGCCAAGTTTGCATTAACATTTTAGAACACAACCCATAGCCTTGAAGATCAAAGCATGGAAAAGTAATTGTTTTGGATGACAAATCCCAGAATCCCCCTGCCAGCACAATCAAGTTTTGCTTTTAAGATCCCATGTCAGGACCTAGGAACAGCTCTGCAACCCCTTTCTTTTAACACATGCCAAATAGATTTTGGCACATTCAGTTCAGACATTTTTTAAAAATACTATTGCTGGTGACCCTAAATTGGGAGTGGGTCAGAAGATCCTCTTTCCACAAGAGAAGAAGAACTGATGCCTTGTCCTTAGCAGCAGCTGTGCCTATTGCCCATTGCTGAAGAGGGTCAAGATTTCTAATGACTTGCTAACTACCAATAACATATTGTCTCACTGTGCCTGTTTGGAAGTGACAGACCAAGTTAACCCCCTGCCATCCCACTTTTTCAGCTGCTTTTAAAATGTCCAAGTTTCTTCCTTCTCCCACTTCCCCCTGTTATCCATGGCTTACTTCAATACTTTGCACTCAGTTAACTCTGCAGGAGAGAAGGGGAAAGAGGGAGTGGAGTTTTGTTCTTCCTAAACTCTGTACATATATTCCAGAATTTATCTGCTTTAAAAGAGTAGTTTCAAGTGTTCTTTATTAATATGTTTTACCTCTTGATGTCCAGCTACACCTTTCAACAACATTGATGTGATTCCGGCACACCACTGGTACCCAAAATGCCATGGTCCTGAGAGGGCACCCACAATCAATATTTCATAGGGAAATTTCATTAGTTCACTCACAGCAGCCAAGAGTGTTTGGGCAAATCAAAGCAGGGATCAAGCCTGTGTATACCGGTCCCAAGAAACAGAATTTCAGAATGCAAGCTCCAAATGTAGTTTAATTTGTTAAAGGAAAACACCACTCACACAAAAGCATGATTATACACACTATTACAATCGGCCCTTCTTATACACATGAGACAAGCAGGCATTATGGTTAATACACAGATTCAAGCATCCACAGTTTTAAAATGTTCCAAAAAAGTATAAATTTCAAATAGCAAACCTTGATTTTCCATTTTTTTAAAATAAGGGACACCATTTTGCAATGTCATTATATTTAATGGGACTTGAGCATACACGGGTTTTTTTTATCCATGGGGGATCTTGGAACCAAACCCCAGCATATAACAAGGGCCCACAGTGCAAGAAATAATGATATAAAATGTGGTAGCAGATAGTGACTTTGATTGCAGAAGGTAATACAGTACTGTACCAGGGGGTTTTGTGAAGTGAAATGGCTCAGCAGCTAACAGCAATACGGAAGAGTCCAGTGAGATATTGACAAAGTGTCTGTATGGATCTCAAGAGAGACCAAATTGGGAGCACCTTGGCAGGCATGTTTATAGGGCAAAATGTATCCCAGGGCAGATTTTGGGATTAAAATGACATTTCCAGGAGAGAAGAATGAGAAGAGAGCTTGCAAATGGCTGGACAATCAGTGCCTCCTCCAGAGAGAAGTATACTCCAACTTTTCTTCTTTTGCAAGCGCCAGGTCTATCAACCACCATCACCCCTATCACCCCTCAGACTAGACCATATAAGGATTATTTTGAAAATACAGATAGAGTACTTCCCATTTTTCAACCACCTGTCTTAAGATGGGTTTGGTTTTGCAGAGGCTCCCAAAATTCCCAACCCAATGACAAGATTAGAAAGTGCATTGTGTTTTAATTACTTTAATGAGTAAAATAAGAAGGCTTTGAGCAATTACGGCTTAATAGGCTTGTGCTAATTAGAATTTAATTTTAACATCTAACTAGCAAATCCCATTCCCCATCCCTCATTTTAAACCTGTGTGTTTTATTCTGTTCCCTGGATACTGAGGTGGTGATTTGAACACCAAGACTGAAAAAGGAGCTTGTAATTTAACACAGCCTTTCCTGGAGGCTCACGGCCACGCCAGACAGGGACTGCCAAGCGCCAACCCTTCCCTCAGCAAATGAAGTTTGTACTGCCATATAAAATCGCTAATAAATGTGGCTTGGAAACAGCAGCACCTGTGCTCTAAAGCTCCGTGACCCACTAATTTTAAACTATCCGGGAGGGGGCAGGTTCAGGGAGACTGCTGCCAGGCAGACTATTTTTCTCTGTCAAGCAAAAGACCAGAGGAATGAAATTTGCGTCTTCCTTCACTCCCTCTCTGGTGTTCTGATAAAACACTTTTTCTGTATCTGTCCTCTCTGATAGGAAGACCTGAACTCTTGCTCTTGTTCGCACGGCTTCTCCTAAAACTCAGATTACTCTGAGTGTGAATCAGCATGCTAAACTCAAGTGGGGGCAGGGTTGCCTTGCTTTGCTTTTTTTTTGGCCTTGCCTTGCCATTTGCCCTGCTTTGACTTGCATTGCATTGCCTTGTGTTGCCTTGATTTGCTTTGGCGTTTTTCCTGCTTTGCCTTGTGTTACATTGCCTTGTGTTGCCTTACTTCAATTTGCCATTTAACCCGCTTTGCCTTATGCTGCCTTGCCTTGTGTTACCTGTGTTGCTTTACTTCATTTTGCTATTTGCCCTGCTTTTCCTTGTGTTGCCTTGTTACGCTTTGCCATTTGCCCTGTCTTGCCTTGTGTTGTCTTGCTTTGCCCCAGTGATGTCATTAAGGGGGGTGCAGGGGTGCAGTCTGCAGTGGGTGGCACCACAGAAGAGAGGTGACACCTGGATGCCCCCCACTTCAGTGCTATCCATACTTCTCCTCATGAGCAAAACGATGTGGCAGCACTGAGGGAGGTTGAGCAGGGTGATCCCAGAAGCCCCACACCACACCAGAAGCCCCACCCCCTTTACCAGGTGACACCAGGGGCATGGACATCACTGCTTTGCTTGTATGAAACTCTTGCCTTGAATTTTTTGGGGAGTGGGGGAAGTAATCCCTGTGCAGCACTTCTGTTTCATTTGATGCAGGGCATCTGGCTTGAGAACAGTTCATGTTAAAGTCTCTGGGACTCATGGGTCCAAAACACACTGCAGAAACAATCCAATTTGAGACCACTTTAACTGCCCTGGCTCAGTGCTAGGGAATCCTGGGAATTGTAGTTTATTGCAGCACCAGAGCTCTCAGACAGAGACGGCTAAATACCAAAAGTACAGTATTATGCACCAAAAATATACCACTTAATGTTTTGTCATTGGTAATAATGGTACCATTTAGAATTAAAATAGGTAGGTTGGAAACAAGAACAAGACACCCCAGTTTCTAATTATCCCCTGTGAGAAGGATGTAGAAAAACCTAATTTCTACAGCATAAACGTAAAACAAATTAACATGTTATTGTAGGAAAGCTAGGGATGTCAGTTTATTTTCCATTTGGTGCATGCCACTAGCTTCTAAACACATCAACCCTCTTTTCCCAATTCTTTAGCTTTTTTTTGTTTTTGAATCCTTGGAGATTTTTTCCCCCTTCTGCTTGTATGATTAAATTCCACTGACTTTTTGTATAAACTGGCAAAGCGTCAAATACCAAAAGCTACATAGGGAAAAAGACAGTCACTCTTCTGTTGCTGCCAAACAACAACATTGCTAACAATTCCATTCTGACTCAGCATAACAATAAAATCCACAGACGCATGTATGTATATAGTATATGCATCACGGAACATGCAAACTTGGCAATGAATTTGTTTTTATTTCTTCAGTTGCTTTCAGCTTCTTAAGTGGCAAATGTCCAAAAAGACACTGTGGGTGAGGAAAGAAATGATCTCATCTTTCAAATGCAATTTGGAAGGCGATCACTACTTTTTTGTAATAAGGTATTTTACACCAATTATGAGGATAATATTTAAATTCTGAGTCAGGAGCAGCTAGCCAGCAAGAGAGGTAGGAAAAACATTGTGAGAAATGACAAGCAGTGAATATTTCACAGAGTAAGAATGTCTTTGCTAACCACAGAGTATCTTAATTTGGACCACACTCCCAGTATACACACTTAGCTGGGAGCAAGCATCACAGGGGGGAAATGAGACATATGGACCAATCTGGTGCAGTCACAGGTAAGTCATGTTGGCCGCAATGCTGGAGGTGCACTATGCCAGGGTAACAGAGCTGGTGTAGGCAGTGGGGATGAGAGAGAAAATGCAGCAGGTTCTGTGGCCATGAACAAAGTCAGGCATTGGAAAAATGGACTTGTTTGCCTTCCCTCACCATCACTGCACAAGTTCAGCCAATGAAGCCAGGCAGGCAGGCAGGCAGGCTGCCTGGCTCTGTCTTTTTGGTTGGTGTGTTTCTAAAACTCATGAATGTAATCCAGGGAAGTATTTTTATACAAGAGCCAGCATGGTGTAGTGGTCTAAGTGTTGGACTATGACATCAGGAGACCAGAGCTTGAATCCCCATTTAGCCATGGAAATGCACTGGGTGACCTTGCTGTGCTCTCAGCCTAACAGAAAGACAAGGGCAAATCTCTGAATAAATCTTGCCCAGAAAAACTGAAGATAGGGTCACTGTGGGGCAGAGTAGACAACACAAACAACGAATTATCCCACAAATAGGTATCTGCAAGTTATTAGTGCTACAAAGATAGATGATGTGTGTATTTATTGGTCCAGTGCCTCAAGCCCTAAGGCTCTTCTCTCATGCATACATATACTCTCTCCCTTCCCACTTGCCTCAATCCTCCTTGGGCTATGGGCCTGAAGCATTATGACCATCTTTTCTTTTGCTTTTCTTTTTTCTTTTCAACTTCTAACTTTGTCAATATTGGTTTATACTAATGCCAAAAGAGAGACACTCCTTGAACAAGCAAAATGCATATTTTTAAGGAGTCGAGCATTTTTGTAGCGCTAGGTCATGCGATCTGCTCCACAGCAGAGCAGATAGCTAGTTATATAGTCATGGGAGAAGAATGTGCATGCTGTGCTTTTCTTCTGATGGGTCCTTTTATAAAGATCCTTTTGAATGTGCCATCTCCTTTAAAGTTCATGGATTTTGGTCACTGATAAAGCATAATGCATACTCAGGTTCACACCTTGTCCATGTGCTCTGTGGTTCTTGCTTCCACCATGTTGCCTCAGGGGTAGAAGTGCAGGAGGGCCATGCACACCTCTTCAGTTCCTGATGGTGGCACCACCTCAAACCACTTTGTTGGCTTCAGCCATAGAGTGGTTTAGTATACAAGGGACTCGTACAAAAATTTATAGAGGTGAACACAAAGTTACACAAGGGTCTTCCTTCATCCTTGGTAGCAAAGCTTACAGTAATCACTAACACCACCCAAATCTGCCTAAGGCAGTATGCTTTGGCGTAGGGCTGGCCCTGGAAGGCAGCCTTAAGGAAAGGGTGAGGCCCACACAGCAATTCCCCATCTGTGTTTGGGAAGTGTGCTGCCTGAGATTGTTTCCCTCATACACTCTGGAGGAAAAACACATAGGCAGCATAACTTCACCAGCACTGTCAGCTCTGACAGGACTAGAGCGTGAAGCCATTATTTACACACACACTAGCACAGCTCCCAGAATCTGCCCAACTAGTATGACCACTGGCTGGGGAATTCTAGGGACAGCTGGTTGAAGGGATTCTGGGAATTGTTGTTCATCAATCTCAGCTAGGAAGAAGAAAATGTCTCCTCTAGCCTCCCCTTTTTAAGAAACATCACAGGTATCCCAGCTAAAGTGGATCTACACATTGGGCTGAGTCTATTTTTGAAAAGGGAGGGAGTATGTGGTGGCAGGCAGCCAAATGAACCCAGGGAGGGAAGAACATAGGAGAAACAATCATTTTGAGCATCTTACCAGAAGTAAGATATGATATGCACACACACACACAAATCAGAAATACTGTCTGCTTTGATTCTTTTCCTTAGCATGGATGTCTTGAGTCCCATGAAGCCTAGCACTGCCATCCTGTCCATATTTATTCAGATAAAAGTTCTTCCAGGTGCAGCAATGCTTTCATAGAATAAGTGTGTATAGGTGGACCATGGAATTATCATTCTTTGAGACTCTTGTTCAAATAATTAATTACATATGATTTTACATCTCCTGAGATCAAAGGAGGTGACCTCCAAATGAAGATGGTGTAAATGAAGATGGCCTAAACTAGAGCTGATGAAACTTGAGGCTGTGATCCTCCAGATAGTGTTGGACTCCAGTTCCCACCAACCCTAACCACCTTGCATAATGCTGCATGATAAGGTCAGTAGTAATTGGAAGGGTCCACAGGTTTTCCCCACCTCTGCGTGACACTGCCATAATCCCACAATTCTGTCTGGTTTTCTATGCTTAGTCCTGTTTTGAGAAAAGGGTAGGATATAGAAGGAAGGAAGGACGGACGATGGGAAAGAAGATCTAGAAAATTGAACAGGGCTGTGGACAGTGTTCTGCATCTGTTGGGGCCTTAGCTTGCTAATCAACCAATCATACTTCCTCCCTCTCAATATGGAACTAAAGGGTGGCCACACTGCAGAATTGGTATCTCATGCTGATACAACTGGACAATAGGTGTCCAGTCTGGAGCCACAGTCAGGCTCATTTTCTGCCTTGTCTCTCCTCTGGGCTGTACTGCTCTCTGTTTGACTCAGTACCATATCAAGGTGAAACCGTATCAAGGGTCTGTAGGTTATGTGTACTAGAACAACTGACCATTTGGACTTGACTTCTGGCGTGCTTGCCAAAAGCGTCATCCACCACTAGAACAGAAGTTCAGAGTGCAAGATTAACACAGCTCCCTAACTGAAGGATTTTTTTTAGAATTGTGATGGAAAAGAAGGCAGGGATGTGCCAGGGATTTGTTATTGTTTTTACAAACCACTTGTGTTTAGCTCCATCTGCATTATTAGCAAAGTTCACAGAATTACCTAGAAGAATTGTGAATATCCTGGAAGAAATCCTTTCCTTAGTTTTTTTTTTTTTTGTGGGTTTTTTGGGCTATGTGGCCATGTTCTAGAAGAGTTTCTTCCTGACATTTCGCCAGCATCTGTGGCTGGCATCTTCAGAGAATGCTAACCAGCCACAGATGCTGGCAAAACGTTAGGAAGAAACTCTTTTAGAACATGGCCACATAGCCCCCAAAACCCACAAAAAACTATGGATGCCGGCCATGAAAGTCTTTGACTTCACAATCCCTTCCTTCCTTCCTTCCTTCCTTCCCCACTGACACCTGTGATGATACAATGTGATAATAGCACATGGAAAATTTAATAAGGTACTAGGTTTCTTACTTTAGAATATTTTGCTTTGGGGCATACTTCATTCCCTTAATTAATGAGGCAAAATAAAATTATTCAGTTATATGCCCTTGACATGGGTTCTAGCCTGTTTGCTTTCTAACTCAAAGATGGAATTAAAACTAACAGCATTAAACTGGAGCTTTACTCATTTGAAAATGGCCACCCTGGCAAGGATTTTCCTAACGACTGGTTGGAAATAGCTTTCCTTAACTTCTGAAAACCTAACACATTTGTGTAAACAAATATAATCTACCAGGATCTGGAGGTGCCATAGAAAAGATAAATTTTTGATCCTTTAAAAATACTGGCTTACACTGTATGCATGTTAAGTGTGTTAGTTTTGTAGGTTTAAACAAAAGATAGAGCCAGAAGGTGTGAAGGCTGAAATGGTGACCAAGATTTGATTTTCTCTTTCTGAAACAAAAAGTAATGTCTGTGTACATAATGCACAGTTTTGTTCACCTTCTCTGAAATACTCAGGAGTACCTTGTGTAAAAAAACAAATGGGGGGTGGGGGTGCAATTGCACATAAATAGGACAACTGTAGTAAATCACACCAGATATTGGATAGAAGTGGAGCTATAATTCATAGTAACTGTTTTGCAGGTAGTCAGTTCCCTAGGATCCAAAGCCAAGGCAGTTATAGTGGAATCATACCACTACACTTATGTAGTGTGAAAAAGCCATAGACATGTTTAAGCCTACTGAAACCAATGGGTTTAATATGTCCAACTCTGTGGTGAGTTCAGGCCAGTGATATTCATACATTTAAGCAGTTAGGAAGTCAACTGTCTTAAGGGTGCTGCTTTCTAGTTGGCTTCTTTCCCTGCTTCAAGGGCCAAACGCACAAGCTCAATGGACCATTTCTCTTTTCTTACCCGTAACATCTTTGCTGGGATGATTGTAAGAGTTGGGAACGTAGCTTGTGGTTTGGAGGGCTATGGGAAAAGTTCCCCAGGATTTAAATCTGGTTGCAACATTAAGTAGAACATCTAAGTTCACTCCTGCTTCCTCCAGTTCTCAGCTCCATGGAAGATCCGTCTTCAATGAAACGTTTTTGATCTGATCCCAGATATTAAGATTGCACACACGTGTGTGTGCACAGGCACATACAGTCATACTAGTTACCTCACAATAGCTCATTGGTACATGCAAGTAACCACTCCATGCTTAAAGTCAAGGTGCCTATGGATGGTTTTTTACTAGGGATCAGCTTAAAAATGGTTGTTTCCTGTGCAAAGTCTTCCATAAGCACAGCTTTGGAATAATTGTTGAAACACCTAGTTACTTACTATTACTTCTTTCTCTATTACAATGGTATAATTTACATCCATTATGAATGCAATTTAATGGAGGATAACTTTATTTCTTTTCCACTATATTTTTAGTTGATTTTATAATTACAGAACAGAGCCTCACTAAATTGTAATTGTGAAAGAAAACATGTTACAGGTAATATCCTCTGTGGCTGTTTCATGTTGCTGCTTTGTACTCAGCTGTGGGAGATATACCACACACCAGTGGCCTGCAGCATTTAGATGCTATTCTAAAGCTAACAGTAAAGGATGTGTGTGTGGTGTGCGCATGTCATTGTGTGTAGTGGAAATGAACTAGAAGAGCAACTGAAGTGCATTTTTAAAGTAACTTTCTAAGCTCTTTTTATGAGGAGAAACCAGTGTGGGTTGTGTTTCATTTGTTGTTCACTGTTTACCTGATAATTTCTTTCCCTGGATTTCCAAGTCTCCTGTCAAACCCAGTACTGTATGTTGAGTTCTGCCTATTCCATATGAAGTTCCCCAAACAAATACTCCATCCAGTCAATTCTTTAAGCCCATCTCAATCCTGGTGTCGAGTTTCATTGCAATAACAGCTGGTTTCATTTCATACAACTAACTTGAGAGGCTAGGAATTTACAGTTTAATAAACCCTTCTGGTTCACTGGCCTTATCAGATACTTCCATTAATTCAATCAGCATGATTGCTTTTAATATATGAAAATGTGTTTTCCAGGAATTATGGTAACCTTATTAATATAAAGTAGGAGATGACTGTTGGACTGATGTGAAATGCAGACTAGCCCAAACTGAAATGGATTCCAGGTATTTCTGTATGCTACTGGTGTAAAACAACATGGCTGGTTCCTGAATCACAGGGAGAGTGTTCTCTCACTGACAGAGAATCAGTCCAGGAAGGCTTCACCTGATAAAATAGGGAATAAGGGAACACGATAGCACAACAAATCAGGTAGGGCACTATTATTTCATGCGTCATGACAAAGACCATACAAGCCATTGGAACATGGAGTCCTGGTGGCACAGTGGTTAAATGTCTGTACTTCAGCCACTCACTCACAAACCATAAGGTTGCGAGTTCAATACCAGCAAAAGAGCTCAAGCTTGACTCAGGCTTGCATCATTCTGAGGTGGCTAAAATGAGTACCCAGATTGTTGGGGGAAATTAGCTTACACTTTGTAAACCGCTTAGGGCAGTGGTTCCTAACCTGTGGGTCGGGACCCCTTTGGGGGTCGAATGACCCTTTCATGGGGGTCGACTAAGACCATTGGAAAACACCTATTTCATTACAGTTATGAAGTAGCAACGAAAATAATTTCATGGGTTTGGGTCACCACAACATGAGGAACTGTATTAAAGGGTCGCGGCATTAGGAAGGTTGGGAACCACTGGCTTAGGGAGTGTTTAGGTGCACTGTTAAGCGGTATAGAAATGTACTTGCTATTGCTAACAGGGAGTCCATTCAAACAATATGGGCACTGTATTCAGCTTTAGCTGCAATGGCAACAGTGTATGGCATCATGGGATTTGTAGTTTGGTGAGGAACTGTAGCTCTCTGGATAAGTCCAAATGTCCCTCCATAAATAGCAAAACCCAGGGTTCCATTGGATGTTGCCACAGCAGATAAAGTGGAATGTAGTGCTCAGTTTTCAATTGCTGAATAGCCAATAGGAGTTTTTGGATGGGGGCTTTCAGTGATGCTGCCAAAAAAAATAAAATAAAATAAAATAAAAAATAGCACAGTACAGGCCAAGTACCTGAGAGCCAGCTGGTGTAGTGGTTTGAGGGTTGAACTATGACTCTGGAGATCAAGGTTTGAACACCTGCTCAGCCGTGGAAACCCACTGGGTGCCCTCAGCCTCAAGGGAAGGCAATGGCAAACCTCCTCTGAAGAAATGTGCCAAGAAAACTCCGTGATAAGTTTGCCTTAGTGTTGCCGTAAGTTGGAATCAGCTTGAAGGCACACAACAACAAACAAGCCAAGAGCATGTTGGAGAAGGATTAGACTTTGGAAAGACATATTTCACGAGAACACTGGCAGATGGATTTACGTAGATGGATTTCATCTGACATCAGTTAGCTAGGATTCTCTCTCTCTCTCACACACACACACACACTCTCTTCAAACAAGGGAAACACCCAACAGAGATATTTTTAGACCACCAAGGATCTTACATGCACTGATAGGGCTCTCTCCCAGAGAGATGACTGAAGCCTCCCATTGTACCTCACTAGAAAGTGTTCAGTTTTCTTAATAAGAATTGTGAATTTTCCTGAAGCTGTGACTGTTTTCTGAACAGAGTTTGCTGGATATTATCCAGTCAAGTGGGGCTAAAATGGGGGCCTCATAGGGATTGTGAATATCCAATGGTTGTGAGTGTCCTGGACTGCAGCCAGCATTCACAAACACATGCCGATAAGAATGGCTCAGCCCAGCAAGTGGATGCAAAACACAGACCTTGCAAGGATTCAGCGTGAAAGCAGTCCGAGAAGTCAAGCCAAGGTCGGGATGCCAGAAGGCAAAGCAAACCAAAAGCCAAGCCAAAATCAGGATACTGGGAGTCAGAGTGGTCAAAGCAGCCAGAAGATAACAAGGGTTCGGTCCAAGGTCAAACCAACAAGAAATCAAGATACAAGAAGCCAGTGCTAACAGCAATCACACCAAGGGATCATGCAATAAACTCTGACAAACAGTGAAGGTCTCTCAACAGTTTAAGTAAGGGAAACTCTCCCTGTGCCACCTGAGGCTGGTTGGCTGATTACCTCTCTGCAATCCTCTTGGATCTGCGCCTGCAAGCACTCTCAGCCCTTCTCTCTTTGAACATAGGCACCTCCAGGCAAGCTTCCTCCCCAGAGTCACCACTAGGCTGTTGCACCATAGGAGGCCCCTCTCTAGCACTAGGACCTGGTTGGGCCTCCTCTTCTGGGGCTGGGAGAGCACAGCTGGGACCTGGCAGAGCAGGATTGCCACCTGGTGTAGCCTCAATTAGCTCTTGCTCTGGAGGAGGCTCATCCTCCTCCTCATCCTCCGAGAGCTGATCTTGGCTGGCCATGACAGTGAGTGAATAACTTTAGGTTAGGTATTTGCAAATGCCCAACAGGATTCCAGGCAAAAATTATAATAAACAATAAAATTATTGTTGTGATGTTCTAAAACTATCATTCCAGCACTGAGTAAAAACATGTTTACTGTTTACTAAAGTCTATGGGGCATGACCGATTTCATCCCAGTTTGGACATGTGAATGGTTTTAATTTTTTTTTTAAAAAAATTGCTTTTGAACAGTGCTATTTTAAATGGTTCAATATGCTTTTAGCCTTTTAATTATTTACTAGTGTTTCAAGTTGTTTATATTGATTTTATTGTACACTGCCTGAGATCCTCAGGTGTAAAGCAAGATAAAATAAAATAAAAAAGAATGAATGAAGAAAATTCATACAGCTTTTCAAGTGTTGCTGGACTGTTCGCAGTCCTCACAGGTTAACCAGTAAAGTCAGTGGTGGGGAACATGGGGAGTTCATTACCATTATTTTTATTTATCTGATTTATATCCCACCTTTCTCCCAAAGTGGGACTCAAAACAGGCTATAACCAGTCATTCTAAAATAAGAGGCTTAAAAGCATCTTTTCTGCCTGTATTTTGCTCTACCTAAAAGCACCAGATCCTATCTATAGCAATACCAATAGCATTTCCATTTCCATACCACTTCATACTGAACTAAGTAGTCTCAAAGTGGTTTAGAACATGTAAACTAATTTCCTCAATAAGCTGGGTACTCATTTTGGTGACCTATGGAAGGATGCAAGGCTGAGTCAACCCTGGAGCCCTGGGATCGAACTCAAAACCTTGTGCTTGCAATACTGGCATTTAACCACTGCACCATCAGGGCTCCTCAGAAGTTAAGCAGGGTCAGCCCTGGTTAGTATTTGGATGGGAGAGCACCAGGGAATACCAGGTCTCGTAAGCTATATTTCAGAGGAAGGAACTGGCAAAATCACCTCTGAGGATTCCTTGCCTAAGAAATTCATGGGGTTGCCATAAGTTGGCAAGCAACTTGAAGGTACATGGACGTTTGTTCTGTAGCTGAATTAGACACTATGTGCACTTCACCTATTAGGATACAACTCACTGCTGCCGGGTTTCTTCTTCTCCTTTTTTAAATCAAGAGTGCCAGGCTGAGCAGGAAGCATTGCTGCTGTTTGGTTAACATTCATAGTACTCTTAGTGCCCAGATGAAACGCTGCATCAACAGGTTTCCCCTCATACCATCCCATCTGGTCTTAGATACAGAATCAACAAGAAGTCTCATCCTAGAGTGAGTCACTTCTTCAGTTTTCACCCCAGTTCGCAGAACCTAGAGAAGATTGGCTTGTGTACACAAAATAAGATCTCTTATCATTGCATCCTTACTCGTAGCATATGGAACAAATTGTTTCAATTCAGGTAACCGTAGTCATTTTTTCCCTTTTCTATTTTGTGTTGTGGATTCTTTTCTCTTTTTTTGGAGGAAAAAATGCTTATTAAAAACTATGTTGAAGGTAGCAGAAGCAACTTATCTATATTGTTCCCCTTTCAACAGCTTACAAGATGGTTTAATACAATACACTGTGCTTTAAGAATGTACACAAGAGCTATAATTTGCTGTGATAGTGCTCTCATAAAAATGAAATTCTGCAACCCTGTTGAGGCATTAGATCAATGGCTCTATGCTTTACAGACTTGTGTAAGGAGGTATCCAGTAGCCACCTCTACTCAAGCACCTGTTACTCGAAGTAGCTCCCCCTTCGTCTGCTGTGCAAAGGGCTGATTCATGTGCTGGCACATTTCTCCCCACACCCCTGGACTAAAATGGTCACCCAAATGGACCGGAATGTCACCGCTGCCCCCACTGGTTTTGTAAAGACTGAGATGGCACTTTACCAACACTGAACAGGCCCCTGGCTTACTGGTTGCAACCAGATGCCAACTTCAGAAATGGAAATTTATATTGGAATCTTGAATGAAGATTATGGAATGCCAATTTTAGGATTTAGCTTTCTCTGGATATTAGACTGAACCACACAGCTTCAAGCAGTATATTGATGGCTCTCATATAGTGATATTTTTTCAGAGAAGCTCTAAAACTGCAGATTCATTATTGCTTATAATCAACAGACCAAATTACCAAGGAGCTAGGAAATCATATTTGGACTTGGTCTGGAGCATGCATAGGCAAGGAGATAAATCCGAGCATAATAGCTTATTGGTACTTTAGTATATTTTGATTTGGAAAATGTGTATACAGTCAACTCTCTGTATCCACAGATTCTTTATTCATGGATTCAACCATCTACGGCTTGAAAATATTCCAAAGATATATACATTCCAAAAAGAAAACCTTGATTTTGCCAATTTATATAAAGGACACCATTTTACTATCCATTTTATTTCATGGGACTTGAACATCCATGGATTTTGGTATCCAGGGGGATTTCTGGAACCAAACCCCAACAGATACCAAGGGCCCACTGTATTTATTTTTAAAAAATGATCAGAAAGTTGTACCCTTGCAGACAAAGCTTTAACAATACAGTTTTCCGTGGGTTTTCTGGCTACGTGGCCACATTCTCGAAGAATTTTTCAGAATCCAAAAGACCCTCTGAAGATGCCAACCACAGATGCAGGCAAAACATCAGGAATAAATTCTTCCAGAACATGGCCACATAGCTCGGAAAACCCACAAAAGCCTTCAACTTTACATTAGAAATAATACAGTTTGACAACACTTTAACTGCTATAGCTCAATGCTATGGAGTTCTGGGAATTGTAGTTTTGTGAAACATTTAGCCTTCTCTGTCAGAGAGCTCTGGTGCCACAACAAACTACAAATCTCAGGATCCCACAGCACAGAGCCATGGCAGTTAAAGTGGTGTCCAACATACATAAGATTGCTCTGAGTGGTAGGTTGGTGGTTTTAAGATACAAAAGCTTTCAAATATGCAGAACAAGTGTACAAGCCTGATATTTTGATGCCTGATATTTTGATACCTGATTCATCGGCTGGTTTTCTATTTGGGTTGAAACACACACAGAGGAGAATATCACATGACTGAAATTAGTATAAGTATAATCCAGTGTCATCCTGAATGCAATCATGCGTATTCACATTATTGTGCAAAAGGTTACCACACGCAATCGCTGGCAGCCCGAATACACTCTGAACGCAATCACGTGTCAATCCACAGTTAAGTAAATTTGGTGAACTAGCGAAGTCACGAACCCTATTCCTAGGCAACTTCGCACTCAGTGTGCTGTTGTTTGGCGTGATGTGCATGTCTCTTTTGGTCCTGGTTTTTCCTCTCCCAATCCGGAAGGGCAGGTTTCCCATGAAGCCACGCTGCAATTCCACTTCAATTTTGATTCCGCTTGTCTTTCAGCATTGCTGAGGGGGAGCTGCTGCCTGCTAATTAAGAGATATGGACCCAGAGCTATTGTATAACCATTATATTCACGTTTTAAGAGTGAATATATGCTCGTTTTAACATGAATAGAGCATGTTCTTTCAACCATTCTTCCCGCCCCCACTAACCTCTTTTGTAAATTGTGGGGTTCCTTGGTTCCTCTCTCACTCACCTAAATATGCTATGCTCCAGTCATCTGGAGTCTGACTGGGCATGCACAAGGGTGCCAATTTGCAATTAAGAACCCACCGATTTGATGCTTACTCTGCACAGAATCTGGTTCGCGTTCGGTGAGGCCATTACAGTGAATTTAAGGTGTGATAAGTAATCACGTAATTGCGTGAATTTTTGAATTGACCTCGCTATCTTCTCTTTCAAAATTGAGAGCCTCCCGTCCTGTGTGATATCCTCAAGAGTTGCATTCAGGCACCTAAATAAGGTTTGCCAGAGACTGGTTGTTAAGATGTAGAGAATGTATAAACAATGTCAAACAAGTTGCTGTTACATCTCTCCTCCTCAGTATAAGATAAGCAAGGCAAATGTTTAAAAGAAATCCAATTTAGGATTTCATTGGTGCACTTTGATATAGACCGGACTCAAGCTTCAGCGTTGTATGACTGGACAGAGGTAAATTCAAAGAACATCAGTTACATGGAAGTGACCTGCTGTCTTTGAGGTCTCTCTCTGTACTGTTATTACAGAAGGCAAACATGTTCACACCTGGAGGTGTCTACAGTGTCTTTACACAGTCTTTCTGAATGGCCAGGGCCCTTAAACATACACTGGGGGGGGGGGGGGGGGGGAAGGAAGGAAGGTGTGTGTGTGTGTGTGTGTGTGTGTGTGTTTAGGCTGCTATGTGTGGCCAACTACCCATGATTACCCGACTACTCAAGGTGTGCTATGTATCCATAACTGAGATGGTTGGTGGCAAAAGTTCATTACAAAACACTACTTTGGGACCAGAGCTATAACAGAAAAGCAACAGAGGCAAAGCCTAACAAAGGTTCAACCTTTTCCAAAGCCATGAAGCAAAACAGTTCCATTTTTGTGGTATGTTGTGGCAAAAGACCTACTTAAACCAGTCATCCCCAAACTTTTTCAGGCTACCATCCCCTTTCCTCTTGGGTGACAACCCTAGCGCCCCCCATGCCTACTTCTTGGTATTAGGTCCACTGTACTATTGGGGGAGGGGGGGAGGAAGAAGAGAGGAAGAATCCTAATCAAGGGAAGCGGCTGCTTTTGGGTAATTTTGCGAATGAAGTAAATGAAATCCTGCCTGCCATGCGACCCCACTGGATGACCCTGGGCAAGTCACACTCTCCCAGCCACAGGGGAAGACAATGGCAAACCCCCTTGGTAGGTTCTCCTTAGGGTTGCCATGAGTCAAAACTTGAAAGCACATAAACTACAATTGCTCCTAGCAAACCCAAGTTCCAAAGGGAACCTGGAGCCCCATAAATTTGTATTTGGAGGAAGGAAGGTGAGGTTGGGGAGCGGCATGGGAAAGTGAAAGAGGGAAGTTGCCTGAATGGGGTGTGTGGCAAAGAGGGCGGGCGAGTAGGCAGGCAGGCAAGCTCAGCAGGATTTCCACCTAAGGAATGGCTTCCTGCGGAGTCCATGCCAAGAAATGTCCCTGCAGCTGCCCTTCTCCTCCACCTCTTCCAGGCTTCTCCTGGCAAAGGGAGGGTGAGGCGAATAAAAGCGGGGGGGGGGCAGGGAACCCCAGGAGTCGCCAGAGCAAGGGGGAACAGAGGAAGAGCCTGCCCCTTCCCTTCTGCCTTAGCTAGCTGGCTTGAGCTAGTTAGCCAAGGCAAAAGGGAAACAAGAGCACATGCCTTCCCAATCTCCCTTGCAACCTACCCATGTCTTTCTTACCCAAAGAATCTTTCCCCCTTGGGCTCCTTGCAGGGGGAAGCTGAGCAATTTCTGGAAAAAAGTGGGCATGGCAAGTTTTTGCATGCCCAAAGAGGGAAGGGAGCAAGGGAAAGTTAGGGTCCCTTTGCTCTGTTCCAAATGTGATGCAAAGCTGGAGGAGCCATGCTAGGTCTCTTGCCTCTCAGCCTGGGCAGACATGGCTTGTTTCCCGCAGCTCTCCATTTGGCCTCACTCTGTCCTGTCCCAGAATGGTTTACAAAAAGAAGTTTCTTGCAACTAGCGTTGCCATAATTCTCTTCCACAAGACCTCAGATGCTTATGCTACAACCTTTTTCAGACAGTTGTCTCAAAGGTGCTACAAGATCCCTTAGCATACTGCTATTCCAGACTAACATAACTTATGGTTGAATTTGCACTGCAGAATTAAGACAGTTTGACAATGCTTTAACTTCCAGAGCTCACTGCTATGGAATTCTGGGGTTTGTAGTTTGCCGTCACACGAGAGCTCCCTGAGACAGGCTACATAGCTTGCAAAACTACAAACCCCAGATTTTCCATAGAATTGAGCCATGGCAGTTAAAGCAATGTTGAACTGCATTATCTCTGTAATGCAAATTAAACCTATGTCTCTGAATTCTAGCCACTTGGAAGAGAATTTACCAAAGGAGGGTCCCCCCCACTTCTATGTGGGGAGAGAGAAAAGTTTCCAAACAGCTATGAGACTAAGAGGGACTCCTACTCTAGGAATCATATCCAGGGGTTGCGGTGGTGGCCAGCCCATGCAGGAAAGCACAATAACATCCAAAATCCACAAAACAGTAATACCTTTATTGGCCAACCAAAATGCACAAAATAGATGAAACAAGAATTTGAAGCTCAACTGCCTTGTTCACTGGGCAACAATGTTAAAAATTGAACAGAAGAAAGGTATCACTGTTTTGTGGATTTTGGATCTTATTGTTTGCAGTGTGGCCAACACAGCTGCTCCTGGTAATGCTTTCTAGATTTCAGGATACTGCATTTTAGACACAACAGGAAAATCTTAAACAAGAGAGAACAAAGGGCTGAGACTTAACCTTTTGAGGTCTTTACTTCCAACAAAAGTCAAACATATTTTTTTTAAATGGGACTGCATTTGATGTGTTTTAATGAATGAATGAATGAATGAATGAAACTTTATTTTTATATCGCCATTCCTGTGATCACGGTGGTTTACAACATATGATAAAATACAAAATACATCGCATAAAATCCCCCATATTAAAAACAATACAAAACAGCATTAAAATTCCATCATTCATTCCTAGTAATTAAAACCAATTAAAAAAAATCAATAAAACAATCCAAAATACGATCATACAGTATACATACAATATACAGGAAGCATTAAGAAGCATTTAAAGGTTGTTTTTTTTTCAGATGCAGCAAAACAGAGACTTCTTGAGAAATTCAGTATTACCTGCCAAAAATAATTGTGTTGCTATATTTGCAAATTTGATTTCCTTGACCTGTTTGTCTTCCAGAGCCCATATGCCTCCCCCATTTCAAACACATACACCCACCTAGACATTTTTATCTGAGGGAAATGGAGGAAAGGGGAGCTGCAGCCCATTAGCATGCAACTAAGAGGAAAGATGGACTCTGGACCTTAAGAAAGAGTCCTCCCCTTTTTCAAACACACACACAAACATTTGGAGCTGGAGAGCCCAGCTCCAGTCCCAAGCAAGCAAAAAATTCCTCCATGCATATCGCATCGCCACACACCTCTCAGGACACAAGAAAGCCTCCTTGCTGCTCCAAGCCTCTGCTTGCCTCCTTTCCCTTCCTGCCTCTGGGCTCTGGGTCTGGCATGCCTGTGCAGTAACACCAAGACCCTCAAGGGTGGGATCTGGATGAGTTTTTTTCTGAGGTTTCACTCCTGTCTTCAGGAATCCAAGACATACTGCTGTTCAAAGATTTCAGTTCTGGACTTTCACTGTTTTTCAGCAGCAATGGCAACCTTACTTGCAACTCCCATCCCCACAATTCCCTACTGCCCCTTTTTCCCCCTCAGCACCTCACCTGGAGCTTTCCAACACCCCGAGGGGTTTCTATCTGCCACTTTGGGGACCACTGGCTTAAACTGTCAGGGAGGCCAATCTTAGGTGAAAATTTTTCGAGGTTAGATGAAGTGACAAAAACATGAGATTGAATGGGCATGGAAGAGATGATAGGTGTGCCAGCAGGGGAAGTGAAAATCAGGTTGGTATAGCAAAAAAGGATACTTTTAAGGCATGGTGCAATCTATAATTCTGAGCTTTTCCACCATGGCAATGTAATCTTTTGCTGATTTAACTAGGGAAAGCCCCACTGAGCTCATGATTAGTAAGTACACAGGACAGGACTTGAGGAACTCCTCTCCCATGAAATGTCAGATGGGCTCCATCCTTGTTGGGGTTCTACTGGCCAGCCAAAAGTGCACTATTCAGGAAACCGGTTGAAGCGTTAGATTAGTGGTTATACACTTTACAGACTTGGGTAAGGAGGTATTCATATCCATACACTATTCCATATGGCCTTTTGTTTTTAAAACTTGATTTTGAAACTGGTTATTAAAATAGTTTTTACAATTCTGTTTTTTGAAGAATGCTTTTTCTCTATTTTGCTGCACATTGCTTTGGAAATCCTGATGGGATATTAGGCCATTAACAAATACTTTTAATAGAAATTATATAAACACACATATGTATGTGCCTCCAAGTTGTCTCTCAACTTATGATAACCTCACACATATTTCTGTACAAAATGGTGCTCCCTTTACCGTCACTCTTGAAACCCAGTTCAGTAGGTTATCTCTCAATATGGAAGAAAGCAAATTTCACTTCAGTTCATTCTTTTATAAGACTTTACCAAAACTCACAAATTACTTCATATTTCATAGAATCAGAGTTGGAAGAGACCCCAACAGCTATCAGGTCCATCTCCCTGCTATATTGTTGTCAAAATCTTTTTTTCTGAGAGGCTCCTCATGTTTAACACCTGTGGGTAAAACAGTCTTCTTCGTGCTTGAATTCGCTATCCAAAATTTAGATAGAGCAATTTGAGACCAAAAATTTGCAGAAGTGTTAACTGGGATTGTGTACAGGGGTCTTGCATCTCCCCTGCTCTGATAACTCCACTGGTTGCTGTTCTGTTTCCAGGCACAATTCCAAGTGCTGGTTATGACACAGGAACTTCAGTATGGTTCAGGTCCAGGCAGTCTGGCAGAGGTTGCTTGGACTGTAAGCTCCTCAGGAGAAGCCCTCCTTTTAGTCCCAACACTTTCACAGGCACAGTTGGTGAGGATATTTGATAGGTCCTTCTCAGTGGCTTTGGAACTCCCTTCTTAAAGTGGGCAGAATGGTTTCCCGCCTTGTTGTCCTTTCATTTGTGCAGTATTTCTTTTTTTGAAATGTTGTTTTCTTAACTCAAAGGTTGCCACAGGGCACTCTTTCACCTTGGTAATATATCTATATATTTACAGCAATGGTTTCAGTGTTTACTCATCCCCCTTTATGACGTTCTTTTATTTTCTCTAAAAAGCTCCATTTGATTCTGCAGTAAACCCCTCCTTCAGCCTGACCAGAGATGTTTCTTGCATCATACTTCTTTGCAGTTACATAGGGATGGGACTCAGTGTCAGGCATCACTAAGATTTTAGTCCATCATCTACATATTACCTTTGTTGAAAATCTTTCATTGTTCCAGCACGGGTAATAATATAAATCACCAAAGGATATCTAACCCATTTCAAGAGCAATAGGGCCATTCTTATTGAGAAGCAAAGGACATCATATTGAGGAAGGAGCAAACTTGTTTTCTGCTGCTCCAGGGACTAGGACCCAGAGCAATGGATTCAAACTAGAGGAAAACAGATCTCACTTGATGATGACATTGGAACATGCTGCCCCAGAGAGTGGTAGAGTCTCCTTCTTCGACGGTTTTAAATAGAGGCTGGATGGCCATCTGTCAGGAGTGCTTTGATGATGTATTCATGCATGGTAGGGAGTTGGACTGGATGGTCCTTGTGATCTCTTCCAATTTTATGATTCTAAGCCAGTGTGCCTTAGACCAAGGTTTGGATTTGTGCTCAGTCATGTAGACCCATGGTAAATCATATCATTTCAGCCTAAGAGGAAGGCAATGGCAAACCTTCCCTGAAGAAATATTTCCAAGAAAATGCTATATGATCACCATAAAGTCAAAACTGACTTGAAGGTATGTAACAATAAACTCCATTCTTTACTTGCATTGTGCTTGGGGGGAAAAGGCAGAAATGATTTGCACATAATTCTTAGACTTTTCATTTAGTCGCCGGAAGATGTTTCATCTGCCCTGGGGAGACATAAAGCTGCTCTGTTCTTGCCGCTTCCCACAACTTTGTTGGAAATTCAAAGAATTTGTCAACACTCTGGAAAATGGTGGGAGGGGAGTTGGGGGAGTGCCTGGTGTGCGTAAACATAAAGATATTCTTCTAGTAAAGTATTGCAAGTTTCTACTTGTAGCATTCCTGTTTGACAGAGAGAACTGGTTTATAATCAGTCAGCTTAATTTCTAGCAGTGTTGCTTTGGCTTGGTCAAGAGAACCCCACAGCTTGCCTTCTAACTCCTAGGATTTTTAAAATTATGTCAGTAAGAAACTCTTCAGGGCTGCTCCCATCCTTTTGCACTCCTTATTTAGTGAGGCTAGGATGGCTCATTCCTTGCTGCCCTTCCATCATCAAATGAGAACTTCTTTTTCAACAGACTTTTAGGAAATGACTGCAAAACCTTTAATAGTGTCGTGTCGTGTTGACTTTTGGTTCCTAGTGGATTTGTTGTAAATTGTTTTAATGAATAACTTTTAAAATGTTTTTGCTAAAAGCAGTGCTTTTAACTGCATTTGTTTCAATTTTTGCAAGGCACATTAAGCCCCAGTATTGGAAAATTGTGGTCTATCAATAAATGTAATAATTGGTAGGAATCAGTGGACTATTGGTTGGAATCCTGTTAAACTGTTACCAATGTGTAACCTAGAGTTATACATTCATGACTGTTCTATATTAACAATCTCTACGTAACCCTTAGTTTAGGGGTATGTAGGGACCATGAAAGTTCCCAAATCCTCACTTACCAGGCAGCCTCTGCTGCAATTGACAGAGGAAGCAACTGGCTGATTGTCCCCTCTCCAGCACAAGGAGGTAATTGCTTGTTGCACCAGAGATTACTCACAAGAGGGATTGGGACAGTATGTTAGCTGCTTCCCAATCAAAAGGGGAACAGAGACCCACTGGTCATAGCGGTGGCAGCCTGATAAGGAGGGATTGGGGTTTTACACATATGTAATTCTCCCAAAAGAGTCTGGCCACTGATTTCAGTAGTAGTGTGGTGCCCTATGGCAACATTTCTCAAAGACCCAGTGAAAGCCATTTGATAGCCAGTAACATATACCTGATATTTTTAAAGGAGGGCTGGAATTACAAGGAGGCATAGGGAACAGGTGATGTCCCAGCTTTTTCTTGCCCAGTAGACAAAAGGTGAATGAGATATATGCATGTGACAGGAATCCTGACAAGAAGCACCAATCTGACTTTGTCCTCTGTAAGAAATGGGCTGACCTAGTATGTTATGAGAATTATTCTCACTCACTAGCCAGGATGCTACATGTCCAAGACAGTGGCGGGTTACAGACCGCCAGAAAGTACGTGCGGAACGCGTACTAGGGTTAGGAAGGGGTGGTGCTTCTGCACCCAACCCTAGTAGGCGCTCTGCGCGTAGAAAATGGTGGCGGCCGTTCCACACGGCTGCCGCCATCACTACATCACGACCGCACCGCCTCCAAACGAGGCGGTGCGGTTGTGACGTATTGGGGCCACGCCAGGGCGCCTAGGACGCCCTTTCCGTGACCCCGGAAGGAGCTCCGTTTCGGAGCTCCTTCTGGGTTTGCGTCGCTGGGCACAGCCTTCAGACGGCTGCGCCAGCGACGCAGAGGAGAAAGGGGCCAAGCGGCCCCTTTCTTCTCCTCCCAGCCGTCGCCGGGTGTCCTTGGGGTTTCAAGCCCCAAGGACACACCTCTTTCCAGGCTGTGGGGGAAGCGGCCTTTTGCAGCTTCCCCGCAGCCTGGAAAGCGGCGGATCGGGGCCTCGGAGGCTGCCAGTCTGGCAGCTGAGGCCCCGATACAGCGGGGAAAGGGGTGCGTGCACGCCGCCCCAAATGGGTGGTCTGTAACCTGCCAGTGTAAGGGTTGCACAAGCAAGACTTGGTTAAAGCTCCTGTTGCCACCCCCACATTGCTTTGTAATAGTAACTCCCTACTCTGGCCATTCTGTTAATGATGGAAAGCAGAAGAAATCTGAAATGAACCTGGCTGTCCCCATAGTCAGATGCAGACTAACAGCATCTTCTGCTGAGATCTGTTGGTGTCCTCCAAAGATTTCAGTGATGATATCATCAATTTATGCCTGCCTACCAGGATATAGCCACACACGTGTCAGCTTCCTTCTGCTCTCCACATCTACAGAAAGGCAATGGTTGAGGGTTGCTATTAAAGCACAATTGTTTGTTGAGGGGAGGGCTTCTGGTCATTGCGGAAGGTGGAAGAGAACATTAACCTTTGCCATTAACCAAATGAAGATACACACAGGCATAAAGTGGACTTATGCCTGTGTATGTCACTAACAGGATGTCAGCCTACAAATGTGTAAATAAACTCCAGAACCACCACCAATGTCCAGCTACCGTCTCTACAGAAACTGAATTCAGGTGCTAGAACCATTAAAATGGTTCAGTGGTAAGAAGTCAGCTTAACAATATCCAAGCAAATAAACAGTTGCACTTAAGCTTTTGGCACTGTGCAGAACAAAACAAAAACAACCCTCCCACCCCTATTGCAAAGGTATTTGAACATGTAATGAAAAAGCAGATGTTTATTATGTCATTTTGTCCATTATTTAGCATTGCTGTAAATGGCATACATTTACTGCAACTTCTGTACAGATGTGTGGCTTTGAATTTACTAGAACAGCAAAATTTAAAAGGAAAAAAAAAACGCTCAACAGTTCCACACAAGATTTTACAGTCCAACATTTCACTGAGGAGGTGAAAAGACAGTTACTACAGACTTATTCGGCATGAATAAAAAACTACAATTTTTATTTTTAAACAGGAGTCACTTGTTTTAATTTTTTACACTGTTTTAAAATTACTGTGATAAAAATAATGAAAAAAGCTTTTTAATAATGCCATATACCAGCATAATATAGTATTTGTCCCCATTATATATCTTTTGGAGAATATACAAAATAGAATGTTGACACACTACTGAATCCGTGCTATTAAAGCTTGTTTGGTGGTGCAAAATGGCTATTTTCATACTTTTTCTCAAACCAGAAAATAAACCTTCAAAAGGGGTCCTTGTATGTTTTCCACTAATATGATGCTTCATTTGTTGCCTGAAAGTATTGTTGTTATGAAACAGCAGTAGCGTAAAAAAAAATCTCAGTACATCCATAGCAACAGCCAAATTGATTTCAATATGGACCAGGTAGTGGATGAGGTTAGTTCTGAAAGAGGCTGAGAAATCTGGTCCCTTTCTACAAAGTACTTAAGCACATACTTTTTAAGTTAAAGTGGCTCAAACACCAGGGCCTTGCCACCCATTTTCATAATTGTTTTATTCACACCTCCTACACTTGGGTCATAACCTACCACAAAGGCTATTAAGAAAGAACAGGTTGCACACCTGTAACTGCGGTTCTTTTTCATCTGTAAACTGATACAAATTGGCCTGATCTGTGCTGCTACTCTAGCCAGGTGCAGATCAGACCCATTTGTTTAAATCACAAAGAAGAAGTGTTATTCTCCCCCCATGATTTGCCCCACTTCCTCCCCATAACGCACTTTCCTAAAATGTGTGTGTGTGCCATCCAAGTCACATGCCAACTTATGGCAACCCCATTGGGTTTTCTAAGGCAAGGAATACTCAGAGGTGGTTTTGCCAGTTCCTTCCTCTGAAATATAGGCTACAGCACCAGAATATTGGGTTCCTATTACACTGAAATGTTTCACAGCCCCTCCATTTGTGCGTATCTGATTTTTAAAGAACTCACTGAACTGACATGGGGTGGGGGCATAAAAATGATGGAAACTGCATACAGTACTCAAGAAAGCTCAACAATTAGGAGGCATTAAACACTCCTAAAATAGTCTCCATTATAATTTAGGCAGGTCTTAAGAATTGGGAGTGGAATGCAGTTCTGCAGCTTACAAGAGAGGAAGTATTGATATAGTGGTAGATTCTGTAGGAGTTTCTCAGGACACTGTCTATGCAAGTAGGAGGAAATCTTTGGATTCACTTTAACTTTGCTTCGGAATAGTAACAGCCCACCTCCAAACAGGATACACCTCCTGGAGCACCCCCTTTTCTCCAATTCTTCTGGAGGGTTCAGTTAGATTTTCAGGAATTACAGACATCCAGACCCCGTTTGATAGTATCCCTCTGGGTAAAACAAGTGTCCTTTGTGGGTGGCTATATTTACTATTAAAGGATGTCAGACTCTTAAAAAAAAAAACTGGGGGTGGATGGTTATCTGCTTGAACATTCTATATTATTAAAGGATGGTTTCTTTTTGTTTTTTATAAGTGTAAGATGGTTAAGTTTTTTCATAATCCTTATCAGAATACACACCACATCACTGCGTGTAATTAACATACCAACAACTTTCTGCATGCTGAAAAAAAAAAATGAAGACTTGATTGCCTAGTCTATGAATCTGATGCTCCTGGATATTTGCAATCAATCATGTTAAGGTGTATGGCAAAGAGGGCTACCCTTAGTCCTCATTTCTTCACTCCCTGTCTTATACTCTTTTGTAGTTATGTAGTATGTAGCTATGTTGGAAAGCTAAGAGGCTGCATCTTTAAAAGGTAGGTTGGCACTTGTTTCTAGACTTGTGTGTACTTTGTACTTCTCTGCTGTTTTCAAGATAATTTAATACTGGATTTTTGGTTTACTCTGGCTGGCAAGATTTGCAAACCAATGGTAAGCACATCAGTCTCACAGATCTGAATCTGGTTTATCTCATAAATAGGTATGCTCAGGTTTATAGCCTAAGGCTCTCATCCTTGATTACTGGTACAGGAGCCATAAAATTTCTCCTCTCCAACTGCATGCCCTAACATATCCTAAGAACAACTATTCCTATTAATTGTCATGTGCAATTATAGCGTATAGCATGCATATCTGGGGCTATCCAAATCACTTCCATGTCAGCATGATGTGGCAAGGCACTGAAGAGACAGAAGTCAGAATTTTCCCTGCTTTATTTGAAGTGCTGATTTCTCCCAGCATGAAAAAGACTAGCCAGACAAGAAACACATTTTGCTGAATGCTTATGTACTTTTAGATGGCTTGTGTTAAAATCCTTAACAGCACATTAAAATTTTTAAGTTCTCTTCCGGAATCAGCATTTACATATTTTTTTTAAAAAAAGAAAGTTCATAAACTGAACAAATACATAAAACCAAAGAATTAGAGCCTCTTTCCCACCACTAAATACTTGTATGAATGTAGTCATAGTACTGATTTCTGTACATCTCTCTTGTGTTGGTAAACAAATACACATACATGTGTCAAAGTGCACACTACTAGCTTTTGTAAGCTTGGTATCAAGTATTCAAAAGCTTAATACACATCACTTCCCAAGTGGAACGTTCCAAATTTTCCTCATGCGTTATATTTTCAGGACTTTTTTATTTTTTGGAAACCAAATACTTGGGTCTGTTAGCATTAGCTAAAAACAGGCGGATTACACATTTTTATCCCAACAGTTTGCAAACTACTGTTAAAATACTCTCCAAAGCTTAGATAAACTGTTAAGCATACATACTTTTAAGAGCTTATTCAAGAAGAAAGACAGGTTGCTTACCTGTTTCTGGGTGTTCTTTAAGTGGTCATCTATGCAATAACACAACTGTGCTCTATGGCTTCTAGAGCTCTAGTCAGGAAGCTGGCACTCCTAAGGAAAAAGCTCACAGAACAATACACAAAACACCCCCAACAAGGCTGCTTCTCTATGGTAGCAAGAGAAATGTGTGGGAAACAGGTGCATGTTCTTCTCTTTCCCAACAAGGCATATACAGAGAGGCTTGCCTCTGGCCAGAAGGAAGTGCAGGAGTGCCAACATTTTCGACTAGTGCTCTAGGAAGTTCCTAAGATGCAGTGCACAGGTGCAGCACTTCATTGTGGGAGTGCACAGAAACCACAAACAAGAATGATTACTGTTATTAAAATGTGTTATTTTATGCCCAAATATTGGCTATAACAGCTGGGGGGTGGTTCTCATTTATATGCCTAACGTTTAAAACGAGGATTAAGAAAAGACCAAAAAAATAAAAAAATAAAAATAAAAAAATAAAATAAAAAATAGCTCAAATAAAATTCCTATTTTTAACTAGGAATATTTTTGTTGAATTAGAAATTTATTTAGTAGACTGTGATCAAACTATGCTCTATTATTTACATATTGCTGGTACCTGTATGCATTTATTGCCAAATTTGTTTAGCTGTTTTGCTGTGCTCTGTGAGGCTATGCGTGAAAGTAACCCCAGGTAGTGTGAGCATATAGGCAAATGTGTACATACACACACTACGTCCATTATGGGATTTTTTGCAGTGTGTGTAGGTGGGTCTTCCAATAAACCTGCACAGTTGCTGCAGGCTTAGTCCTGGAATGTGAGGGGACCAAGCACACAGGCTGGATTTTCCTTACAGCGGTTAAACGGATTTAGATTTCAGCCCCAGGAACTCTCACCAGATATGAGTAAGTGCCTCTAAAACAAAACAAACAAAACAAAAACCCAAAATGAAAAAGGAAAGAAACAGAAAACACCACCACCACCAACATAAACAACAGAGTACCATTTTAGAAACTTTAGAACAATGCTGCTAGGATTAATACTTCCAGACGAACCACAATTTGTATGGGTTACCATTCAACACATTTGTGACCCCTAGAAAAAATATATCACGTCATGATAAAGCAATCTGTCATCTAAAAACCGTTCTTATGATACACTATACAAGCTATTTTACAATAATCTGATAAACTGCTTTAAAAGCTGTAGTAGCCCTTCCTTTTTTTATTCAAACATCGCTACCAAATTAAAAATATTGAAAGTACAATTAGATAAAAATATATTAGTAGCATCACAATGTGTTTTGCTTGTTAATTTTTGTTAGGTAATTAAACCCTGTATTCCCACCCCCTGCCAGAAATATTTACGCCACTTAGAACAAATGCATTCTTTTTTTCCTTCCTTTAGAATGGCATTACGCTTTGAATTTTCATTCGTAAGTGCTCAGAGGATGGGCTATTACAGCTTACAAATTGTTTAAAATATAAATCAATGATAACAAGGAAAAATTCACAGGACATACATGGTTGTTTTATGGCACACTAGTAGTTTGATACAGAAGGGTTGGAGCTATACAGAGACAAAGTTCTACTCTAAGCCACAAAATCAGTAGCGGAATCTTCATGTTCTCTAGGAAACAAGGCAGATTTCATTTAGGTGGTAACAAAAGTAAAAATGGGTGTGTAGCCATACATAGGTCTGGGACCTTTATTTTCTCCAAAAAAGGTTGTTGTTTTTTCCTTGTAATTTGGTCTATTTTCTTGTCTGCATAAAGGTAAAAATCTTGTTTTTCCCAAGAATCTTTATAAACATAATACATGTCGGGCATAATTACAACTATTTTGTAAATCAATGTTATTTATATATATGTATTTATATATAAAGTATGTATACATGTACATATATATATATATATATATATGTTTGTGTGTGCGTGTATGTGTGTGTGTGTATATATATATATATATATGTAGTTCCTGGCCATTAAAGTCAATAGAAATGTAGCTATCAACTTAGAATAAAGTCAGGATTGTACACGTTTGCCCCAATCCAGCGAGTGATTTGTAAGCAGAAACTGGCTTCTGATACTTGATCCATTTTATGGAAGTACAAAAAGCTGTGTTAAATCATTATGTCCAAGAGCCATTTGCACTGAGCATGCACTACTCAACAGATGATGAGCACTATCTGCTCTAAGCCAGTCCAAGTGTCCCCAACCCCTTCCTAATAGATGGTCAGAGCTGGTGGTACGGATCACATCCTGGAGGAGAGAGGAGACTTCTCTGGAATTTGGCCACTGGCTGTAATCCAGTAATTCTGAGAACCCCATAGAGGCAACTTTGCACTTTGCTGTGAAAAATATGAATTGGTTACCAATATAGTTCTCCTAATATTTTTTAAAAAGAGCAGATTTTCTGCTTCTTATGTACGTGCAAGGAAAACAGTTTAGATATGCCAATTTCTGTGCACATCATTTTTGTTCTGCACACTACAGCTATCTGGATTGTGGCACTGTATATATAATATACACTCAATACACAGAAAAGTATACACTTATATGGCAATAAACTGAGTATGGAAAAATGTTAATTTCTCCATTTAGAAGTAAACTTTTAAACAATTATGCATATTTTCCTGAAGGTTTCCTGATGGGCAGTCCAGACTGATCTTTTTAGCATCAACTCAGCCTACAATTCTTAGAATTATGGCTATTGCATTAAATGCAAATATGTAGGCTGCTTTTCTTTTTTTAAAAAAGGTTTGTGTTCACACACCTATTTAAGACAGAGCTAGTTTTCTAATAGCTCATAAAACATGTTTGACCGATATCAAAACTAAGCAGTTCCAGTATTCAGATTACATTTGGAATACGTTTCAATCCCTATCCTGCACTGAAGAAGGCTGAATTTATAGGCCAAATTTAGGAGAGTTACTATGACTGTCTGCATCAGATTAGAAAAGCCGACCTATAGTATATGAGTATACTTAAGGATTAATATCTAGAGGTCATTAAGCTATGAGCTGCCCCACTTTTAAAAAACAGCTGTACAATAGGCATCTTGAAGTTTTACAAAAATTATGTAAGAAAAAATGAGCAAGCTTCACTGTATATAAAGTTAAAGGAAATTGCTAAAACCAGACAGTAATAGCTATAAAAGGCACAACTTCCCTTTTCTGATATACAGTTGTAAACTTTCTTCATGTTACATGCATAAATCAAAAAATGCTACCTTAACTATACAAAAAATCTATACCAAAACAAAAACCTATTAAAAAAAAAAATCCAGCCAACTACAGAAATTCCTAGCAGAATGTTGACAATGAGGATTCTGAACTTGACACCACTGTTTTTGGTGCATCCTATACTGCCAATACGATGGTATATGTGGAGGAAAAATCCCAAGCCATATTTCCTTTCCTTCTTCCTGTAATCATTCAGTTTGAGGCATCCGCTTCTGAAACCTAGGTCTTGGCCCTCTGTAAACCACATGTAGTGCATAATTACAAAACAAAAACAAGAACACCCAATATAATTGCAAGGACAAATTAACAAGTCTTTTAGTTTATATAAAAAAGAAGCTATAGTTTGACTTTTTTTTCTTAAGGCAATCTATCTGTATTAAGGCAGTCACTTCTGATGAAATAAGAGTTTCTTGATATTCCCATTTGAATATTTTGGTAACTGATTGCTGATGATTTCTGCCAACATTTCTGGAAACTCAATACTCATGGATTTATCCAAAAACGTTTGGAAGCAGAAGCTTAGAAGATTCTCAACCACCTGCAAATAAGACAGAAATGTGAAGCCAATTTTCAAATGCACAAAAATAACTGTATTTAAAGTGTTGTGAGATATTTTAAAGCAAGTTTAAATTATCAATACTTCTGCATCTATAGCAGTAGCAAATACAAAATGCCCAAAGTGGGTGAAAACACAGTAGCACAAATTAAACTCATAAAAGCACATTTTCTCAATTCAGATATTGCACCACACTACAGTATATACACTAAGATCTGGGTCTCAAATGTGCAGACAATCGGTAGTTTATGGTTTTGTCCACTCCACCCGCACCCCCATCTTCTTAGCGTTCTAATTCTTCTGGCTGCCTTAGTATCCGATACACTTCTATCTGTTGTCCATACATGCATAATGACATACAATAATTAGAATAAAAAATGGTGGTAAAACCCATTCAAGCCAATTGTTGTTTTTATGTGCCTTCAAGTTTAAAACTTATGTCGATCCCAAGGCAAACCTATATTGGGTTTTCTTAGCAAGACTTGTTTAGGAAGGATTTGCCTTTACTTTACTCTGAGGCTGAGAGTGCGCGACTTGCCCAAGGTCACCAAGTGGCAGAATGGGGTTTTGAACCCTGGTCTCCAAAGTCATAGTCCAACGCTCAAACCAATGCACAACACTGGCTTCATTGAAGATTATATGTGTTTAGAGGTCTGTATGTTTGGCTATGGGTCGCAGTAAGATCTTTCCCCAATCCCAGTCCTCTGCTCAGTGTAACTATCACAGCAAAGGCATGAGTCCTGGGGGTGGTGAGTGGGGAAGTGTGGGGAGTTCAGTTAATAAATGTTCATCTTGACCTTATAAAAAGAAAGAAATCCAAAAACATGTAGCACCAGCTGGTAAGGCCCAATTCTAGCGCATATTATTGGGTGGGTGGTTGGGGGGGGGGGATGACAGAGCCTGTCAAACTTCTGGAATTGTTTGTTAAACTTGAATTAATACCAAAATATGCTATTTCTTATTCTTCTTCTGCATCAGAACTGATAGAGTGAAATAAACCATAAAATCCCCACCGAGTTTTGTCTGAACAGCAAGAGGCATCATGCTGTATGGCTATCATCTTTAACATAAGCCTAAAAATGTAGCTCCTTAACCGTCTTCTTGCTCTTCCTGCACTTAAATGATTAAAGCTCCATTTCAGATGCATTTTATGTGGACTGCAGTTCCCCACTCTTTAAAACTTGTTGTTGTGTGCCTTCAAGTCTTTTCCAACCTAGGCTGACCCTGAGTGCAATCTATAATGGGGTTTTATTGTCAACATTTGCTCGGAGGGGGTTTGCCTTTGCCTTCCTCTAAAGCTGAGACAGTGTGATTTGCCCAAGGTCACCCAATAGGTTTCTATGGCCAAGTGCAGATTCAAGCCCTGGTTTGTAGAGTCCTAGTCTACCACCCAAACCACTACACATTGGCACTTTCAATTAAAACTTCTGTTGTTGTGTGCCTTTGATCCATTTTTGACTTATAGTGACACTAAGGCAAATCTATCATGGGATTTTCTTGGCAAGTTTCATCAGAGGGGGGTCTGTCATTGCATCCTTTGAGGCTGAAAGAGTGTGACTTGCCCAAGGTCACCCAGTGGGTTTACGTGGCCAAGCTGGGATACATAAACACAAAATGCTCTTCCAGATAAAAACCATCAGATATCTGGTGTTGTGAAATATTCTTTAAGTTATCCACACCACAGAAGAACTTTAAATTGAAATGACAGCAATCTCAATCCCTAAGTGGCCTTGTCACTTGCCAAACCATAGCCATGTTTACAACATTCTGCAAAGCAGGAACATGTGGAAGCAATTGTGTCAGAAAACTTACATCATGCATGGAATCCAAGAGTTTTGTCAGTTGATAAAATCGCTGCCAGTTCTGGCTGGAGTTCCCTTCTCTCTTCACTATGGCTTTCCCCAACTCTTTGATGTAGGTCATACGAATTTCATCAAACAAGGTCTGACTCCTCAAGCCTTCCTTGGGAACTGAAATATTGAGACTGAGCTTTTAGAGTGCTCAAAGCTTCCGTGAAATTAAACATCAACTTTGATAGAAGCGAGAAAAGAGAGGGACTTTAAAAGTTATTTTGCGAGGAAGTGCAAAGGGTTTTATACAAGGCAGATAGCATGGTTGATAGCATTCAATCCATTCAAGTCATTTTGTATTTCAAGACACTTGATAGCAAAAGAGAATCCTGATGCATTACAGAAAGTTCTGTGGTCCTCTCCAGCCATATACAGACACGATGTGGTTGTGATATTCTATAATCATGTTGCCAGAAAAATATAATAATTATTGCTTCTCTATTTTTATTCCTCCATCATGCCTACATGTCAACTTTTTTTCTACTACATTTTGGAAAAAACCAAATCTTCCAATTTCTCACAGGACACAATTGAGCCCCAGCCACATCACAAATTCAGACTTATTAACAGATGCACCATAATCTGAGTGAAGATCTCCACTGCCCTTTATAAATAATTATTTAAAATGCTAGGGAAGTTGCAGACCTTGAAATATTGTTCAACTCTGACTCCTATCAATTGCAGATGGAGTGGTTAGGGATTATATGGTCCAGCAACATCTTGGGGGGTGGGGGGGGGTGGGCACAGAATTCCCAGCCCTGACTTAGAGAATGCCATTTTTTGCCAGATGTCTGAAATTGAAGACTATGGCTGCATCACACTGCAGAAATAATCCAGGTAGACATCACTTTGACTGCTATGCCTCAATGTTATGAAATTCTGGGAATTGTAGTTTTGTGAAACATTTCGCCTTCTCTGTCAGAGATCTCTGGTGACACAGCAAACTACAGTTCCCAGAATTCCACAGCATGAGCCAAGGCAGTTAAAGTGGTGTCAAACTGGATTATTTCTCCAATGTGAATATCGCCTACGACAAAACAATGTCAGAACTGAACATTTCTGTGATTTGTGGAGGCAAAGAAACATTTCAACGAGTAGACTTTTTTTCTGCTGCCATTATTAACTGTTGAAATTTAAAATAAATTTAGAACATTTTTGCACCCTTTAATACAGTATGTAGAGGTGGTGTTTACAAAATGTCATGTATTCACATTATTCATAGGAAACACTTATCTTTGATTGTCATAAGGCGTGATGATATGCAGTCATAACTGAACTCTTTGGAACTGGAGTATGATAAAGTAGGTTCAAGAAATTTAAATTAGGCATAATGTACTAATTTCACAATTCAGTGACAGGGAGGAATTCCAACTTTATCATTACAAATAAATTTGTAAACAAACAAACAAAACAAAAAACACTAGAACAAAAGCACCAACTTTCACCTACTTGTAGAGAGAAGCAACAAAGTTTTCATGCAGAGGTATTCTTCATATGAAACTTGAAGCCGTGCCAGCTCATTAGTAACTACCAGCAAACGTTTGCATTGTTCATACATGCACGGTAAATTCATTCTCTGCCTGAGGAAAGAGCAGACAAAAGGACCAATCACTTCCTACTTGGGATTATCTCAGTACCTACTGGATATCCCTAAAGAGTCAATAAATGAAATAGGCCAGACAGTTTTTTAAAAGCATGATTTTGTTACTAGGAGACTTCATAATGGAATCAATGCAGGCCATGACAAATACTTGGAAAATAATGGATTCTAGCCCTTTTCTTCATTTTTCATTTCCCATAATTCAAAGTGCTGGTTTATGGCTCACAGTATGTCCAGACTGCTTGAAAGCCCGTTATCCTCCCATATGAGACTTTTTGAGTGTTACGATCTTCCAGAGAGGGCTTTCTCTACATTCCACCTGGTGAGGACACAAGCTGAGCCTTTTCAGTGACTGCTTTCCTCCCAGAGAAGGCTCAGCTGTCCCACTCTTTGCAATCATTTCACCAAAGGCAAAGATCTTCTTATTTAAACAGGCCTTCACACTTTAACTGGTTGAAGGAAAATGATGTTCAATGGCTGTGCATTTTTAAAATATGTAATATGTCCTCCAAGTGCTTTTAACTATTCTGAATTAATGTTTTAACTGGATTGTTTAATGCTTTTAAAACCTTTGTACTGTATGGGCCCGAACAGACAGGCCAAAATAAAGCTGCTGCGGGTCACTTTGGAGGTATGCTGTTTAAATGACACACGCATTTTAAGAGGCCAGAAGCTGCGCCAAAGCCGTGCTCTGGTCCTTAGGACTGGAGCATGGCTCTAGCACAGCTTCTGGCCTCTTAAAATGCATGTGTCATTTAAACAGCACACCTCCAAAGTGACCTGAAGCAGCTTTGTTTTGGTCTGTCTGTTCCGGCCCTAAATTGTTTTAGCCATTTTGTTTTAACTTCTATTGTAAGTGACTGTGTGTCCCATATTGGGTGGAAGGATGGCTATAGGCCAAATCAAATAAAATCAATCAATAAAATAGCAATACAAATGTTCATCATATTTCACTTTCCCCATCTCTGAGCTAGCACATCTCTGCATAGGCCTGGTTAGAACGATCATCTAATCTGATTTACACTTACTAAAATGTGAGTTTATTTTACACAGTTGCCTCTAAAAGGATCCTTCAAATCAGTTAACAGGAGATATGAATAAATCAAGACAAAATACTGCTACTACAACAAGAAATAATATACCGGTAATTCAGAAGCAGCCTATCAAGTAAAAATGTAGTTAGAAAATATTCAAAAATAAAGAGAATGAACCAAGGTAGAAGAAGCACTAGAAATGGTTCTCCTAAAGTAGTTTAAACTTGAAATCTAAATAGACAAAATGAGAAGACTTGTCAAGCTTCCTAGGGCGCTAAATTTTTTATTGATTGATTGATTGATTTCCTGTCTTTCTCCAAAAATGGGATTCATTAACTTACACATAATTCAAGAAAGCAACTTTCTTAAGGTTAAATAAAATTTCCTGAGAATATCTATGGCTAAATGGGAACTTGAATCTTGGTCTCCTCGAGTCCTAGTCCAACACTCAAACTAGTATACCATGTTGGCTGTCTTTGCTGCTACACTTTGAGTATCTGACAAATCACTGAATCAACGAATATGTCTAATATGTACACACACCCACACCCCTCTCTTCTCCATACATTACATACTGTATATACTCATGCATATAAACTGACCCCCAAAAGCTGGGTTGACTTATCCATGGATCAAAGTAAGTAGTGTATTTTAACTCTTCTCCTTCTCTGAGTAGAGTGGGAAAAGGTAAGAGCTTAGTTCATCCTGGAAACACCCAAAAGAAGCACCAAAACTCCTTTATTCTTTCCACCATGATGCTGCTTCTGGTCTTTTTGAATGCTTGGATGGGAAAATGGCAGTGGTGGCATCCCTTTGGTTCTTCCCCTCAAAAGATTGCCAAGAGGAACTGGGCTTAGAAGCATCTGAATAAGACATTTCTGTATGAAGACAGTAAACTTTGTCCTTTACATCCTTGGTTGCATGCTCTATGTTTTGTCCTCGACTTAGCCACAAGTCATATCAAAATCCATAATGGCCCCAAAACTTGCCCTCGATTTTTATGTGAAGTCAACTTATAGTTGAGTATAAACAGTAAATATGAAACTAGAGTTTCCTTGTTCCTAATACTTTTATGATTGAATAAGAGAGACTACTGTACCATACCTCTCCTACTATACTGCTTGAATGAAAAAGAAAAGGAATAAGAAGATTTATCTCGTTCAAATACTTTGTGCATTGGTTTTTGGAATCTTGTGTATCCACACATTGACAATAAAGGCCTTAGCTCTACTGGACATTCCTGTCTCTGCTGGTGGTTTCGGTGTGTAGGGAGTGGAGTTCAATGCAGGATTCTGCTGCGTTTAAAGTGATTTGCTCTCCCCATCACAAGATGTCAAGTCTACTGAAAGAGGAATATGCAGTTCTTTCTTAAGTAACAGATACCACATGCTACATTTTCCACGCAAAATATTCTGAAATTATTTTAGCTTAGCTACAATATAGCCTACAGTAAATTAACTGATGAGTCCCTCTTAATTTACCCTTTCCCTTTTCCAATCTGAAATTTGAAGGAAATATGATAGTTTTAATAATAGTGTGAACATGTTTACTCATAGAGAGTAAAGCTGTACTATGACTGGGAGGGTGCAGTACATATTTACAGAAGGAAGTTCTGTGATATTAATAGGTAGGCTTACTAATTTTTTTTAAAAAAAACCCTCAGCTTTTTAAAAAGTGCAGTACATTATGGGTTCCTCAGTATTTTGAGCATTGTAATCCATTTCTAAGATGCCTTATTTACAGGGCATAGGAAGGAACTAAACTCTTTAAGGGAATTGGAAATCTACTTATGAAAAATATATTAGAAATATGGAATAAATATAAAAAAGAATTAATGAATGAAGACTCAGTGATAATACCAATAATAATGGAAAAGAAATTCCCAAAGAATTTGAGAGGCCTGTTAGATAAGGAATTAAAGGAAACGAATATAGATATAATAAAAAATCAGATAGATGTAAGGGTAGAAAAAGAAAATATAAAAGAAAAATTTATGGGAATAAAAATGTCTTGGTTTCATTATATGCAAATAGAACGATGGTTTAAAAATGGGAAAAGATATGTAGAAAGGAAAAAGCATACACAATTTGAACAAATAATTCAAAAAGGAAGAGAAAATGAGAAAATGAAAAGAATAATTAGTAAAATGTATAAAATATTGATGGAGAATAAAGGTAAGAAGATAAAAGAAAATATTTTAGAAGAATTAGGATGTAAATTATGTGATAAAGAATGGAATAAAATTTGGGAACAAAGACACTTGAAAAATCTATCGGTACAGATTAAAGAAAATTATTATAAATTGGTTTGGAAATGGTATTTGACACCAGTGAGATTATATAATATTGACAAGAATAACAAAAAAAATGTTGTAGAGGTTGTCAAGAAGTAGAGTCATATTTGCTTATGTGGTGGCCCTAAGGACTGGAGCGTGGCTTTGGTGTGGCTTCTGGACTCATAGGACGCATGCATCATTGAAACACCATACCTCCACTGTGACTCGAAGCAGCTTTATTTTGGCTGTCTGTAACAGGCCTTTGCAACTTTTTGATGGTAGCTCCGCCCATCCCTTATAAGTCCCCTGTGTTCCTGCTCTTTCCCCAGTTCTGAAATTTACGCCGCGTGAACGACATGAGAATGAGCCAATGTAGAGCAGGACACTGAGGGGAGGACGGGTGGGATTTGTATGTATTCGCAGATGACCACTCGAAGAAATAGCATTACAGGTATGCAACCTGTCCTTCTTTTTCGTGGTCTCTGCGAATCATACAAATGGGTTAGACTGACAAGCTTCAGTCAGAGGAGGAGGGAGTGTCATGAAACCAAGTAACGTTCAAATAAAACGGTGTTTATTAATCACAATAAATCATTGAACCAAGAACTGTGTCAGATGTATTCAGTACTTAAATAAATAGTACTTTAACTTTTCAAGTCAAAGACACATAAAAAAACACCTTAGGTCATGCAAGACCTATGTAAACCATGGGGATGCTGTAAACCAAGCCAAATGTGGCCAAAAGACATTCCTTCAACAACATGTAAACACATGGAAATGCAGTGCAATCAATGTAAACCTGAAACCAACACTGACCTCACAAAAGATGCGTCCTGTTTGGCCCTGGTGTCCAGCATGTAGTGTTTGATGAAAGTCAAGGGTTGGGACCAAACAGCAGCTTTGCAGACATCCTCCAAGAGGACCCCAGTCAGAAAGGCGGAGGATACCACTACCGCCCTAGTTGAATGGGACCGAACCCCTAGCCGGGAGAGGTCTGCCCAACAGTTCATAGCAGTGGTGGATGGTACCAGCCACCCATTTTGAAAGTCTCTGTGCCGTCACAGGCAGTCCCTTCTTTGGTTCTGAGTAGCATTGAAAAAGTCTCTTTCTTGAAATGGCTTGAACCCGCAGTTCTGTCCAAACAGAAGGCCAGAGCCCTCCGAACGTCCAATGAGTGTAAGCGGCGTTCGGTATCATCGGCTGAGTTCGAGGCCAGGGTAGGCAAAACAATGTCCTGATGCATGTGGAAGGCAGACACCACCTTAGGCAGAAAGCTAATGTCAGTACGGAAAACAACCTTATCCTTATGGAACCTAAGGAAAGGCTGGTCCCTCCACAAGGCACACAGTTCGTCCGCATGGCAGGCAGAGGTGATGGCCACAAGGAAGGTTGTTTTCCAAGTCAAGAGTCTCAAGTCCAAAGTGGCCATGGGTTCAAAGGGCTTGGATTGCAGGGCAGACAGCACAGCGTCCAAACTCCAAGCAGGTGCCGGTACTGAGACCGGAGGATGAAGGTTGTTGCAACCCTTCAGGAAACTCTTCACAAGAGGGTCCCTGAAAAAAGAAGGTTTGCCATCAAACTGGAAATGGGAACAGATGGCAAAAAGGTAACACTTAATGGCGGTGAAGCACAGCCCCACATCCAAAAGTGCCATCAGGAACTCTAGCACAGTGTCATCACTCGGGATGGAGCAAGGCATCTCACAGAAAGGCAATCCAGGAACTTCTTCCATTTGGAAGCGTAGGACTTCTTAGTGGCCAGCTTCTGGGCAGCCAAGATCACCGTCCGTACTGAGGGAGGTAGTGAGTCTAGAGCTGGAGCCTCCACGCCACCATCGGTAGGTTGATGATGTCCAGATGTCGAACTCGCCCGTCCTGGAGAGTGAGGCGGTCCGGATAGAACTCGACACGAAGAAATTCTCTCCTGGAGAGGTGGAGCAGGGATGGAAATCACGGCTGTCTTGGCCATCAAGGGGTGATCAGGATGGCGTCCGAGCAGTCCCTTGTCATCTTGGAGACCACTCTGGTGATCAGTGGAAGCGGAGGGAAGGTGTACAGCATCTCTCCTGACCAAGCGAAACAAACGCATCTCCGAGGGAGTTCTCGTTGCGCGCTCGGGAGCAGAACTGGGGACAGTGGCTGTTGAGAGCGGTCATGAAGAGGTCGATCCGGGGGGTTCCCCACCGACTGAAGAGGTCGCTGACTGTCTCGGGATGGAGCCTCCACTTGTGGCAGACGCTGGAAGATCTGCTGAGCTGGTCGGCCAAGTCATTTTCCTCTCTTGGCAAGTGAATTGCTTGGAGCCGAATACCTCTCGGGATGCACAGTCCCAGATGCGGAGCATGATGTCGAGCAGGGTCTGTCACCTGATGCCACCTTGCTTATTGAGGTAGTACATGACAGTAGTGTTGTCCATCAGTAGCAGCACTACCTTGTTGGAGAGGTCCATCTTGAATGCTTTCAAGGCTTTTTCCATAGCCAGCATCTCAAGGACAGTGATGTGGAGAACTTTTTTGTCCAGGGACCACTTGTCATTGATGAGAAGTCCTGACATGTGGGCGCCCCAACCTTTCATCGAAGCATCCGTGGTGGGGTGACCTGAGGTTGAAGAGGAGAAAAAGGCATGCCGACACAGACATTCTGGGAGTCGAGCCACCAGCGAAGGGAGTGGGAGACAGATCTTGGAACAGTGAGCCACTTGGATGGAGAGTTCGTCATTGAATTGAAGGCTGACAGGAACCATGCCTGGAGGGGCCGAAACCATAGTCTTGCCCACAGGGTCACGAATGTCGTGGAAGCCATGTGTCCTAGGGCTATCTGGACCACTGCTGGCTTTCACTTGTCTGTGGGTGAGGCAGGTCCTGACCAAGGAGCAGAGAGTGTGGAAAAGGTCCTGAGGGAGATAGGCAATGCAGTCTTCGGAATCGAGGATGATGCCGATGAACTTCATCTGTCTGGATGGTGAGAGATGAGACTTCTCCAAGCTCATCAAGAGCCCGAGGGACGAGAGAAGCGACAAGGTGAAGTCAACATCTCTTTGCAATTCAATCATGGAGGGGGCTGCGAGGAGCCAGTCGTCCAAGTACGGGAAGACTTTGGAGCCTTGCTGGTGAAGATAGGTGACAATAGGAGCCATGCACTTGGTGAACACTCTCAGAGCTGTGGAGAGGCCGAAGGGAAGACATTGTAGTGGTACATGTCGGGACCCATGGCAAATGACAGGACGGAGCACGCAGGAACCCTTCAGGATCTCTTCTTTCCCTGGTCGGTATCCTGTCTGCGATTATTTCAGTACCGAGCAGGGGCCTGGCAGTGGCCAGAAAAAGAAGAGGACTGGGATGGTAGCACTGCCTTTGGTGCTCTTGTTGTTGATAGGGCCGGTCTTGTTGGAAAGGCTGCTGGTCCTGGCCATGCCACTGCCGCTTCTGAAATGGGGTCTGGGATGGAGTAGACATACCGTGTTTCTTGGCAGCCGCCTTCATACAGTATTTCAAGCTGAGGCGTTCATCAGTCTCCTGGCTGAACAAGCCTGCATCGTCAAACGGCATGTCCTCGATAGTAGCCGTCGCACTCGGGTTCACATCTGAAGAAAGGAGCCAAGTGTGTCTCCTGAGAGCAACAACTGTCGCCACAGACTTGGCTGAACAGTCAGTGGAGTGCTGAGCCGAGGTAATCAACCAGCTCCCAATGGAGTGGTCCTTGTCTCTGATCTCAGTCATCAGGGACGTCCGGGATGATGGGGGAGATCTTCTCCATCAAGCACTGTATGTAAGCTCTCATACAGGCATTATAGTTTGTGACCTTGAGTCCCAGAATGGAGGAGGAACAGGCCTTCTTTGCTAGACCGTCAATCTTCTTGGTCTGTTAGTCTGCAGGAGACGTGGACATCTTAGGCTTAAAAGACTGCTGAGACCCCTCAACAATCACCGAATTTTGCTTGGGGTGAGCCAACAACCAAGCAGACTGGGAAGGTGAGATCATGTAGAGGGATTCTATCTTCCTGGTCGTGGGTGTCAGCGAGGCTGGTGCGTCCCAAGAGCCCTTGGCTATCCTCTCCAGCGACGGCAGCAGTGGGATGGAAGGCGGCATTAGAACCTTGCCGTGAACCCATTTCTCAATGGGGTCAGCGGCATCATCCTCGATGTGTGTGATCTGGAGGTCCAGCGTGTTTGCCATTTCAATGATGTGCTCTGCAAAAGTACGCACGTCGTCAGTGGGAGACGAGTCACCTGGTTGGAATAACTCCTGTGGAGATTGAGGGGCAACCTCATCCGAGGAGCTCGAATCCATTTGAGATGCACGGGGGTCCCCCTGATGTGAGCCGTCATCATCTGATTCAAAAGTGTCAACACCCAACACCACATGCGAAGAGGAGTGTCGCGTCTGAGTGGCAGTGGCGACGATGGAACGTGGTCAGGGAACAGACGTGGGTGATGGTACCGGAGCCGTTGGGCTTTGGCATTGGAGGCACAGTGGATTTAGGGCCCAGGCGACTGCGGACAACTTTACAACCGACTGAGACAAAGTATCTGTCCATCTCGCTGTCGTAGTAATAGTCTGAGTCTTCCTGGCGATGGACTTGTGCCTCTTGAACTTGAACCTGAGGAACCGGGTTGGTGACCGGCGAGGAAGTGACAAGAGGTGGTGTCAACCTCCTTGTCAGAGACCTGGTGAAAGGTCAACATGGCAGGTAGAGAGGCGACTGAGGCTGAAGCTGGTGTCAGACGAGTCCGAGGAGAGCTGGCTTTGAATGGAACCAACGCGTCCCGTGTGGGTACCAAAGGAGTTGTGTAGTGCTTAAGAGGAAGACCGGGTGCCTTTAGGAGTCTTGGCATGGGCTTTCTTGTGGGAAGAGCTGTGAGCAGGGGCATCTCCCGAATCCAGAGGTTTCTTCTTCTTTGGGGAGCCTTGAGGAGAGCCATCTCCTGAATCCAAGGGCCTGTGCCTCTTTTTGGAGGAGGATTTTGAGCTTGAATCCGCTAGGAAGCTCATATCCTTAACATGGTCCGAATCCTTCTTGGAGCTTGAGTCCTTAGATTTAGTCTTATCCTTTTTGGAGGACTTAGACTTGGACTTCGACTGATGTGTTCCTTTGGTCCCATCACCCTCTTCAGGGGTCATGGTGGTGGCACTTGGCTCAGTGGTGGAGCTCTCGGCCACAGAACCAGCTGGTACCGACTCGGAGGCAGTAGGTGCCGAAGCGGAGCGGGAGGCAGGCGGTGGCTTCTGGACCTGCTTGTACAGGGCAGCCAACAAGTGGGAGTCGTGGTTCTTCCTAGTCTGAGGAATTAGCTACTTGCAAAAGTCACAAGCCTTGGTATTGTGGGCTTCCCAGAGGCAAAGAAAGCAAGAAGAGTGAGGATCCTGTCTGGGGATCTTACCCCCACAAATGTCGCACTTCTTGAACGGTGCCGGAGACGTAGGCGGGTTACAAACCGCCAAAAAATACGTATTGAATACGTATTAGGGTTAGGAAGGGGCGGTGCTTCCGCACTCCCCTAACCCTAATACGTAGTCAATGCGTACAAGATGGCGGCGCCCTTTCTACATGGGCGCCGCCATCTTTGCGTATCGGACGCACAGCGTCCAGACGCGTCGCGCCGCTGCTGACGTAGCGAGCGCGCCCCTGGCGCCTCGCTACGTCGTAAACGCGACGCAAAAAGAAGCTCCATTTTGGAGCTTCTTTTTTTGGTCCGCGCGGGAGTCGGGCCGTCTGAAGGCTCCGGCTCCCCCGCGGACCTTCTGGCGGCGGCGCCAGACCGCTGCAAAGCAGCGGTCTGTACCCCGCCATAGTGAGCCAAATCAAAGTCCTTAAGCAGAGTCGTTTAGATGTACAGAATGGTCAACAATACACCGGGGGGGGGGGTGTCAGATCAAGAATGGTCAAATGGTCCAAGGTCAATTTTCCAGTGAAACAAGCAGATAAAGCAGAAGTGAAGTTCCTCAAGCAGCTAACACGGCGGAAAGAAGGAACTGGGGAAAGAGCGCAAACACAGGGGACTTATAAGGGATGGATGGAGCTACCGCCAAAAAGTTGCAAAGTATTCCAGAAGTTTTCCGAGCAGCACTGTGCAGGCGCAGTACAACCCATTTGTATGATTCGCAGAGACCACGAAGAATATATATATATATATATATATATATATATATATATATATATATATACACACACACACACACGCGCGCACGCGTGCACATAAAGAAATAATTTTTAGAATATTAAATATAATTTTAAGAATATTAAATAAAAAATTTATAAAAGCAAAAAAAATAAAATAAAAAAGGAAGGCACTAAACTCCTCGATTCAGCTGCCAATGTGTAAAAAAAACCTCTATACTCGACCCACCGTATATACTCGACTATAAGTCAAGAAATTTATGCCCCAATATTGCCCCTAAAATCTTGGGTAGATTTATATTAGGGTCAATACATCAGTAGTGCTTAGAAGGGTCCTAAAGCAAGCAAGCCTGATCACAAATTCTTTCCCCCTCCAGTCTGTTTTGCAAGTCTTGGGCCCGTTCTACACGGGCCTTTGCCACACCCCCAGTACGTCCTAGGGGTTGGCCAAGGACACAGTATCCAATCAGGCCTCACCCCTAGGATGTACTGGTACATCAAAATGGCGGCATCCTATACACATGGGCGCTGCCATTTTGACGCCGCAGATGCTTAGCGTCCGCACATCATGGTAATGACGCCGCAAGTGTGCCATTGGCGCCTTGCGGCATCATAACCGCACCACAAAAAGAACCTGCTTTTTGCGGGTTTTTTGCTGCGCCAGGAAATTGCGCAGTTTGTCCGCTGCAGTTCCCTGGCGCAGCAAACACGGGCACCAGCAGAGCGCCCTTTTTGGGCGCTCTGTAAAGCGCTTTTGCTTCCTTTCTATGGAAAAACTCGCCATTTAAAAGCACTTGCATTTCTTTCTGCGCCTTTTGCAAGCATTTGTTTCCTATCAGAAGAACTCCCCATTTAAATCCACTTGCTTCTTTCTCTGCTCCGTTTGGCAAGACCTGGCTTCCCATGGATAAACCTCTCCATTTAAATCCACTTGCTTCTCTCTTGCTCCATTTTGCAAGACCTGGCTTCCCATTGAAAAATCTCCCCATTTAAATCCACTTGCTGCTCTCTCCAGTCCCTTTTGCAAGACTTTGATTCCTATAAAAAACAACTCTCCAGTCCATTTTGCAAGACCTTGCTTCCTAAGGAAACAAGTCTCCATTTAAATCCACTTGCTTCTTTTCTCAATCCGATGTTAAAACCTCTCCTCCAGCACCTGGGAATCTATTGGGAAGACGTCCAGAGAAGGAGAAGGAGAGATGGAAGTGCTATTTCCCCCTTTCCATCCTTCCTTATAGGCCCCTAAGTTTTACCTTTCACTTATCCATGGGTCATATCAAAATCCAGGATTTTAACCCTGAAACCTTTCCTCAAGTTATACATGAGATTGGCTTGTACACAAGTATATGAGGTAAACTGAAACAGGAACACACAATTTGCAAATAAACTGGTTACTAGTGCCACAATTCTTTATTTTTCTAAATACAGCTCCACTTGAAGTAAGAGTCCTGGGCCATATTTTCATCCTCCACATTGTAAAAGCTTATTATTATTATTATTATTATTATTATTATTATTATTATTATTATCTTAATCAACTAGAAAACAAAAACCAGTTCCATCTTGGATCCCATTGTGGGAGAAAAGTGGAATATAAATGCAATTAATAAATAAAGTTTAGAGCTGTATCTAATGAACTGACATTGTGACATTTCATGGAATAATTTTCATAGTTATTTCCTTTCCACACTCTGACAAGGGTGTGTGTGTAGTTATCAGTAAGATGCACATCCTGCCATATGTCTTTACTTGGAAAGGACATGTGGCTTAGCTTTTTAGTCTCAAGGTGTGTTGAGCTTCTGATCATATTTTAAATACTTTGGAAGTCTGTAATTTCAGAATGCGATATAATTAGTTTCCACAATTATCATGCATTGAACACTTCATGCTAGCAGGCTGTCCTGTAGTGACTTCTACCAACTATAAATGACCAGGATGGAGAGGGAGAGACACAGCCCATCCACCCAAAGCTGTTCCCATTTGATTCTCCTAACTCTAAGAAAGCTACTCTTATGAACCATGACATAAAGGTGAAGCCATCAATTTCTGAGGCAGCATACCGTTGAATACCAAATGCTGGCTATAAGAGCAGACTGTTGCTGCCTTCATGTGCCACTTGTTCACTTCCCAGCAGCCCTTAGCCACTACTGGATAAAATCTTATCATATACTACAGTTACGATGCCACATTTAATGCTTCAACACAGCAAGCTATCTGTGGGAAGAACTATGTGGTGTAATCTACCTTGACTTCTGGACTCAGGGTAGTCTTATCTCTTTGCTTCCAGATTTGACCTTTGCTCCACTACTGAGCAGCTGAAAAGCCAGAATATGAGTAGAGGATTGGTGTAGGGGTATGGAAGCAGAAGATCTTCTTGAGGAACTCTGGCCCTTCTGAGTAAATAGTGTTATTCACTTATGTTTTGTAAGCTGCCTTGAAAACTTAAAATAAGAAATGAGGCATATGTGACCCTCGAGGTTCCTGGATGGAAGGTCTCATGATTCCTCATCACTGCTTTTGCTGGCTAGAGTATTGTATTGTACTGTATTATTTATTACCCCCACCCTTTCAAGCTGGGATTCAAGGTGTCTTTCAACATGAAACCACAATGACAGTTTAATATTTGGAGGGTTACACATTCCGTCCAGCCCTTTCCATAAAGGTGCAAAGATAGAATGCAAACCCTAAAACCATCCAACCAACCAGACAAATCAATCAGTTTGACTAAAAGCAAACTAGTGAGGTGCCTATCACAATAATTTGCTCAATATGGCAAACTAAGTTCAAGGTACAGGTAGAGTCTGAGTATTTCCCCTTCCAACATTTATTACGCCTCACCCAAAAAACATTGGGATATCTTGCTCTGTGTTACTTACTCATTTCTCACGATGGTAGGAAGAAAAATAAAGAACAAAAAATTCAGGTAGACTGACAGAGCAATACTGCACATGTTTATGTCTCTTGACAGTATACAAACTTGCGACTGCAAGATACGGTTACAAGCTAACATTAAACAAATTCATATAGAAAACACTGCTCATGGCAGCTACTGGAAACTCAATGTTCAGAGATACATGCATACCTCAGAATACCAGACGCTAAGCACAACCAACAGTATAAAATTGTCACCTTTCTTCAGAGGCATTCAGATATGTACAGTGGAACTAGGATGCTGAAAAATGAGCTCTGGATTCCTCTTGGGAGTCCATTGTACATCTCAAGTTAACAACCGCATTCAATGAGAAGATTATCTCTTAACGTATATTTTATATTTGGGGAAAATATTTCATTTCTCTGTAACTTTGGCAACTTATGTTTCTTAACCCAGTCAACATTACTTAATGTTAAATGCATTTTCCATCTAAAGACCCTGAGTTACTTTTAACTGTGACTAGAAGGAGCACCAATTAAATTAATTATGTAAAATAAACAGGCATAATAAGTGTAACATTCCTGCAGCTAACCTTCCCTTTCAGGAAAATTAACAACTAGTAATGATATGGTGCTACAGCAAATCTGAAATACATTAAACTACCCCACAATTACAATTTCAACTTCCTCCCCGTGGAATATGCTATGTGAATACACTTCTTGCTATTCTGAGGTGTGCAGATGTACTTTTAAATCGCTAGAATAAAAGCTTCAAGAAGAGCTATCAATTCCAAACCAACAATATTATTTTGGTGACTTTATTTTCTCAAGAACAAACATTTTATTTATTCAAATTATTTAGCTGCCTCCTTCATCATCTGAGGGAATTACAACAGTATTCAATCAATAAAGCCATGAAAGATATATCAAAAGGGAGGCAACAAAGCAGCATACACAAGATTTTATTCAAATAACTGAGAAATAAGTTGGGCTGGGGGAAGAGGGTCTAAAACCAATGGATAATCTTAACAGCGTAGTGGCAATCTAAATCCATGTCTCCATGGTTCAACTTCCTATCATAGCTTTCCTGACCTACTGCCCTCCAGATATTATGGATCACAATTATCTAATGACTGGTAATGCTGTTTCGAACTAATGATAACTATAGTCAAAACAGCCAGAGGGCACCACATTGGTGGAAATTACACTGGTACTTTGTTTCACTGTAGCACTTATACAAGATATTGCAGGATTTAGTTTATAAAAAAGAAGATTTACGCCAACGATTACCAATGGGCTGATCTTCATCCCACAAATGTATATTGTGACCCTTCTTGGGTTCCCTTCTGGGAGAAAGGCGGCATAAAAATGAAATAAATAAATAAAGATGCAGCCACATGGCTTCTCTTTATAATTTTGCACTGCTGTAAAAATATTTAAATCCAAATCAAATCTTTGTTGTAGAGATGTAAGAAACAGCCCTGGGTAGGAGATAAACTTAATTTATTAAACACTGTTGTACCACATAGATTCAGTACATTAACTCTGGACAGTGTCCCTTTGGGAAGTTACAAATGTGTAAGCACCACAGTAACAGTGCTGATCAGTGAATCCCACTCTGATCTCCCCAATCCCCACTTACCAGACAGCAGCTACTGCAGTCAATGAAGGTCTGTTCCCCGATCAGTCGGAAAGCAGATGACAGACACACACTACCTGCCCAGATACCTTTTGCAATTCACCCTCATGCTGCTTGTGCAAGGGCTAGGGTGGGACTGTGAGCAAGCTGCTTTCTGATCAACAGGGAAATGGACTTCCATCAGTTGCGGCCTGGTAAATGGGCACTGGAGGACCTTCACAGTCCCTATGCATGCCCTAAACTAAGGGCTATGTAGGTTCAGCTGACAGTGCATAACTCTAGTTATCCATTTGTAACTGCCCAACAGGATTCTGGCTTCTTGATTATATGCTGCAATTCTGCAGTTAGCTATGCGATGGCTATGGGTACCATAGAATTCCTGGACACTTCTCTTGGCACACACTGAGCCCCCATCCATCCCAATTTTAAAACATTATTGTGTGTTTTTTCTTTAAAAAGCTAGAAACTCATCTGGTCAACCAACTTTCCTTTCTCTCAATTTCCCCTGGGTACTATGTGCATCCAGGGCATTTTTCAGTACAGAAGTGAGTAGAAAGATGTCTGACACAGATCAGCTTTTGTGAGTGTTCCCCACTGAAAAAAAGAGTTTGGGAGTGGAAATCCTAAAAAGCTGAGAAAGTTACTTTCTGCCTATCCATCCTTTAGAGGGAAAGACCGTCCCTGTATCTTCTCACTCAGTTACCAAACACTGGAAAATCTATTGCTTCATAAGCCTAAGCTCTACACCTCCCTTCCCTAAAAGTTAGAAAGACTATTCATCTTCAAATCCCTGCTAAAATGTTATCCATTTGGACAGGAAGAAATATTCCATGGGGATAAGTTTCACAATTCACTTTTTTTGATAGTTTAATATTTTTATTATTGACTTTTGAACTGTTCAAAATTGTTTTATAGCTTCCCCCACCTCTTATTTTGTTTTGTGAATTCTTTGAAGATCTTGCAATATTCAAACTATACACAAATGTTATAAACAAATAAGATCTCCTTGTCCAGTAGTGCTGGGGGACTTCAACATCCATGCTGAGACTGCCCTTTCAGGAGTGGCTCTGAACTTCATGGCCTCCATGACATCCATGGGTCCGTCCCAAATGGTATCTGGCCCTACTCATGCTGCTGGGCACATTCTGGACCTAGTTTTCTGTGCTGGGTGAGGAGATGATGATCTTGATGTGGAAGAACCCTCCAAAGTTCTGTTGTCATGGACAGATCATTATCTAGTGAGGTTTAGACTCACTGGGACTTGAAACCTCTGCAGTGGTGGGGGAACAATTAGGATGGTCCACCCCAGGAGGCTGACGGATCTAGATGGATTCCTGAGGGCTCTTGGGGAGTTTCCTATCACCTTGGCAGGCAATTCTGTTGAAACTCTGCTCGATCTCTGGAATGGAGAAATAGCCAGGGCGGTGGAGACAATTGCTCCTGAGCATACCCCTCTTACAGAATGAGGAGCCAAACAGCCTCTTGCTTTACCAGGGAGTTGATGGTGATGAAGCAAGTGAGATGGAGACTAGAGCAACATTGGCAGGAGAATAGAAGTGAATCTGATCAAACACGGGCTAGAACCTATTTGAAGGCCTACTCTGTGGCAGTGTGGGCAGCAAAGAAATTAGTTTTTTTTGCTGCCAGCACCGCTTCTGCACATAGCCGTCCAGCAAACCTCTTCCAAGTGATCAGGGTTCTTTTACACACTCACTCTCAAGTAGAAATTGCAGACTACTTGGTGGCCTGCTTCGAATAATTTGCATGGCACTTTGCAGATAAAGTTGCCCAGATCTGCTTCGAATTGGATGCTGTAGTTGATAACAGTGCCAATCGATATAACCTTGGAACCTGTCTGTCCAGTGTGATTGGATACTTTTCAATTTCTGCTGCCTGATGATGTGGACAGGATCCTTAGAGAGGTGAAAGCCACAACATGTTTCTCAGACCCTTGTCCTTCTTGGCTGATTAAACAGGTCAGAGGGGGGACTGGCTGAGTGGGTGAAGGAGGTAGTCCATGCCTCCCTACAGTAAAGCACTGTTCCATCTTGCCTAAAGGAGGCAGTTGTGAGGCTTTGTTAAAAAGCCATCCATCAATTCTGTTATAATGAATAATTATCGGTCCAAAATTTGGAGACGGCTAAGTGAAAACTTAGCTTTAAACTGCTAAGTCTGACATTAACAAGCCTTACATTCTCCCCTAGTCAAGGAAGCCACCATCACTGGTCAAGGAAACCACCCTTATCAGTAACAAGCATGTTAAAACCTTTCCCACTATAAATAAGATGATTTGTGTTTGTGTGTGGTGGCGTGGGGGAGGGGGGATTATAGCTGGAATTGGGACTGGAATTAAAGTCCCTTTTTTTCTCCTGAGGTTCCCAGAAAAGCCCTGTCACTGGAGTTGGTATAGTGAATGTCCCCTTGACACCGAAATTAATGGAGGGATTAAAAAACAAAACCAGTAAAAAGTCACCATAAACCTGCTCTGGCTAACTAGCAGTTCTTTGAAAGCGATAAATCATCACCATCTTGCACAACTAAGAGCTGCTGTCTAATTCTATCAGGTAAGAGCTTTTAGGAAGCAGCCACTTCCATACAAGATTAAAATACAGAAAACAATTTATATTTAACATCTTCCATTTTGTTGCTCATTTAAAAGTATTTACCCAGTGCCACACAAATGGCATTACTGTGTTATTAGGATTCTATGTTACAATATCACATGAACAACAGTACAGTATTAGAAATGTCACCACTGATTATGTGGAAAACACTTTGTAGAGGGCATCTGAAGGCAGGAGCTTATTCAAGAGTGTCTGACAAGGACGTTTAATGCTCTTAATGTACTATTATAGAAGGATTCACATATGTAAAATGGGGTCAAGGTATCCAGATCAATAGGTAACAGCTGTCAACCAACACTGTCTAAAATTGTATTAGATATAAAGAGATAAAAATGATACAAAACAATTTACTGTTGAATGTTATAATCAAAGCTGTCAGCATATACTTGAAAATTAGATATAAAAAACAAACAAAACCCACTATGAAACAACAAGAGAAGAGGGAATTGTGGTAGGGAGATGAGTTTCAGAAGAAGTGTATCTTCTGAGTATCTAGAGTACAGCTCTCAGCCCTGCCCATATTTAGAATTTGGGGAGCAAAGCTTGGATGAGTTACTTTTTGGACTGCAATTCCCAGAATATCCCTCAGTCATCATAGGCAATAGCTCTGTTGGTTGCAGTCCAAAAAAGTAATTTCTAAGTTCTGCCACAGAGTTCAAGATGGCATACCCTCATTCTCTGTTTAAATTTCACAGGAACCATATGAGGGATACTAGCTTAGGAACAGCCACCCATGATCACTCAATGAACTTCATATCTGAGTGGGGACTTGAACTGTGGACTTTCCAAATCTAGTCTGATATTCAAATTTTAACATTACAGCACTTCTCACCAACTTAAGCTACTGCCTCAAGGAAAAAACTGAGCTAGAAACCTGTATTGTAATTGCTTCCATCAAGTTCTATAGCAAGGGTAGGCAACCTGCGGCCCGCGGGCTGGATGCGGCCTGGCGAGGCCTTGGGACTGGCCCCCGCCCGGTCCTGCCGCCGATTGCTGCCGGGGCCTTTGGCCTCTCACGCGCAGGGGCAATTGTCTATAGATGCCTCAGAAACATGCATTTATATTAACATTTTTTTTAAAAATCAGCAAAATTTTTTGCATGTCCTCCACTTTTTTTAAAAAAAGTGTCCACCATTTGAAAATGTTGTCCAACATTTGTCCCGGGTTATTTATTTATTTAAATCTTAAAAAAAATTATTTAATTATTTATTTTTTGGCTTCGGCCCCCCAGTTGTCTGAGGGACAGCAACCCGGCCCCCGGCTCAAAAAGGTTGCCTACCCCCTGTTCTATAGCTTTATAATCAAGTATGACTTAAAAAAAAACAAAACACACACACACACTTTTTTCATTTCCTCAGAAAAATAGCATTTCTCCAATACTATAAGCATAGAAGAGCTTACTATATTCTTACAAAAAAATTAAAGATGAAACAATTTTTACAAGATGATTCTTAGCACAGTGAACCTACTGTATCAGTGAACTAGTGATTCACAGATTCTACCACCTGTAGATTGCCACACTCCATATTATTCAGTGGTGGTTTGTGCACACATATGTGTTAATGTAGATGCATGCACACTACTGCCTATTGAATAATATGAGGTGCAAAAGTCCATGCTTTTTCCATCCGCTGGGGGTGGGAGGAACCAAACTTCCATGGATGGAAAGGGTCCACTGTACTGTAAATCTCTACTTAATTATAAAAAAACAAATATTTTAAAAAGTTTACTGCTCTTCAAAAGTACATTGAAAAGGAACTGATACTACTTACTCATTAATTATCAAATCTGGTGCAAAACAAAGCAGACTTCCATTAGATTGTTTATATGATCTCCATCCAAGAGCAAAAGCCATCAGAAACATCCATGAATACTGCAGAAGGGTCATTTGGTCATCCAAATGCAAGTTCCTGAAACCTGGTGAGAAATAAAGATGCATGCTCTATACACTGTCATGATTAAATACTACTTATACAAAATATTGTTTTGAAATTTACAATTCAGAGTAGCTTCTTCCATATGGCCTAACTGCAACAGTGTCAAATTGAAACAAAATTGAGTCAGGTGACTTTAGGTTGTACCTTTCAGAGGAAAGGTGACAAGCCAATGAAGGGGGTTAGCATTTTCTTTTCTGGAGAAAAGCACATCCTTCTGAAAGCGCTTGCAAGAGCAAAGAGACCACTAGCACTTCACTACACACAGCTATGGTGTGCTGTTTTGTGTGCCAATACTTAACCCAGTAATAAAACCCAACAACAATAGAAGAATAAATTAACTGGTAACAAAGGGCCCATACAGACAGGCCAAAATAAAGCTACTTTGGGTCACTTTGGAGTTTTGCTACTTAAATGACACATGCATCTTAAAAGGCCAGTTGAACAGTCCTTCCAGTAAAATTCTGGCTCTTCTGCATCTGCCCTACATTTCAAGGGTGCAGTAACTGACTCCACCAGAGACTCTTTCAGGGACAAATGAACTGATGATGTCAAGAGCACTGAAACTGAAGTTGCCGGGATGGAACAGGAGGCTGAGAAGCAGAAGTGTTTGTTGAGGCCGTATGAAGAGATTATTTCTCTGCCACCTGGCTAGCCAAGGTCCAAGGCATGCTACTAAAAGAGTGCCTTTAATCTTACCCCTCTTTCTCTAAGCCTTTAGCATAAAGGCCTGCAAGACTGCACACTGTGTCCTTTTCTCAAAGGATGCACTTACAGTGTTCATCCTTTTCAGGAATTTTAAATGTGTGTGTAAAGGCCATAATTAAAGCAATATCATTCAACACCAAATCAGAAGTCTAGGAAACAAAATTGCTATCTGAAGTCAAAATAACTGATCAAAGAGAGTAATGTCAAGCCAAAATGCTTAGAAAAACCATAGTACATAAACAAATAATGTGTAATCCAAATTACCACAAGTTGTTTACAAAGGTAAACAGGCTCAGGAGAGAATTGTGATGCACCCTACTAGTCACTTCTCTCAAGGATGGAAAGGAACCATTTGAGAGCACTCTCTGGGTTCAGTCTTTCAATCAATTAAACATCCAACTAACATTAGCACCTACCCACAGTTCACCACCCCAATATTATGTGGGATCTTGTCAAAAGTCTTAATAAAATCAAAATTGTGCCAGCATAGTTAGCAAACCCTCCTTCCCGGTCTTGGCATGATTTTCCTTCCCATTCTCTTGTGATGGCAAATCATGTATCAGCAAAAACCATAATGGGGTGATATCACTAATGTATCTACAACATTATTTTGAAATAGAAGGATATGCTTTTTATCAATTGTGAGTGAGCAAAATAGGCAACAGAAGAAACCTACTGTATGACGACAAACGAAAGCTCACCGGAAACAATCAAGTCTTGATAAGCCAAAACACACTATTGAAAATAAAAAGATGGACTTCCTTATCATAGGGCTTGCCTTGATTTTAAAACTGCTGTACAAGTGGTCAGTCAGATGTATATCTGGCCAGAGTAGCCTGGCAATCTCCAGGCAGACAGGAAGAATGAGCAAGACAGACATGCCAGGAAGAAAGAGGGGTGGTGGTGGCAGAAGACAGAGACAGGGGGAGAGTAACATAAGAGCAGGAAGAAGGCAAATAGGGGAAGAGTGATGGGAGCGGCCATCAGCCTGAATGAAGTCATTAAGGAGATTTGGCAACTGACTCAAAAAGGTTCCCTAGCCCTACTCTACATTCACAAAATGTGTTATGCACTGTCATTTACCTGGTATTGCCTTCGCCCATTTCACTGCAGCTACAACTTGTCTTCCTCCTAGCATATTGAGAGTTGACATTATACGCCAAGTTGTGTCAGGTATTGTGCTGTCATAGCCTGAAAACATCACTTCTGGCTCGATGACTTCCAGTAGGGAAACCAGGGTAGGAGTTAGCTGTGGCAGGGAGGCAGGAACTATAGCCTTATTTGCAGGATTTTCAGCAGTGTCTCTCCCTGCAGTCATGCTGGATTGCTGCATTCCTTTTATTTTTTTCTTTGTTTTCCGTGCTAGAACATTTTCAGAAGATACAGTCAATTATGACAGAAAAAATGGGCTTGACACTACACATTATAGCTTTCTTTTCCGCTTCTTCCTTTCTTTTTGCACTAGTGGCACCTGACCAACGCTCATTGATCATACACATACAACCTTACCAAGTCTGCTGGTCATTTGAAAACGAAGACACTAGTACAAATAGGGTGATTAATAAAGAACATAAATGAACTAAGATTTCACAAGTATGGTTTCAATAATGTCTTCCCATGATACTAAATCATTACAAGAGAAGAGACAGCATAATTTGGCAATGGTTAAGCAAAATAGCATACACACTATGGAATTGTGCATACGTGCAAATGCATTTCTAGACATAAACCACTAAAGCCAGGAAAATTTTGTTTCTTGTACAGCTGGGCCAAAGATGATTTTTTTTCCTTGGCAATTGCTTACTGTGGTAATTAAACTATGGAATACATATGCCAGAGGAACAGCTTAAAATGTCACTTCATTGAATACTGTTTTTATTAATATTTCCACAGTAACTATGCCACATGCATGCCTTTTCATTTTTATGAATCACATCATGAAAATGTCCTTTCAATATGTTAAAAGATAAAATCAAACTGGAGATTTTCACCCTTTCGTAAGAAATGGTGCTGCAAACTGGACAGTAAACAATGCAGCAGTATACATACAATTCTCTGGATCAACCCCTCTCCTTCACTTGCTAAACTCTGTATAAACAATAATTTACACATGCAAAAGAAAATCTCTGGATTTTGCCTATGAGGGTTCATGTAACAGGGCTAATGCAGTAGCATGACTTTGACAGAAATTCTGACTTCTGTTTATCTTAACTTTTCAGACTGTTCTCAGGCAGATCTGAAGCACCTTAGCAATGACAGCAAAACACATTACTTGTAAAATGTTAACACATCTATCAAATTAAAAACTGGGGTAAAATATATATTTAAATTACTTGTACTTTATATTACATGTTCTACAGAATTATAGTACAGTAATTCTAAAAGATTAGAATTAGATGCTGTGGAAGGAGCCCTGATGGCGCAGTGGTTAAATGTCAGTACTGCAGCCAGTGTTGCAGCCACAAGATTGTGAATTCGATCCCAGGGTTCCAGGGTTGACTCAGCCTTGCATCCTCCCGTACGTCGCTAAAATGAAAACCCAGGTTATTGGGGGCAGTTAGCTTACACATTATAAACCACTTAGAGACTACTGAGTATGAAGAGGTATAGAAATGTAAATGCTATTGCTAATGTTATGGTCAAAAAAACAAATGGATCCTAGAACAGATCAAACCTGTACTCTCCCTGGAACCCAAAGTAATGAAAAACACTGTCTTATTTTGGCCACATGATCAGAAGGCATGCCTTATTAGGAAAAATAATAATGCTAAGGAAGGTAAGAGGTAGCAGAAAAAGAGTGAGACTGCATGCCATATGGCTAGACTCAATCAGGAAGATCATGGGGCTGAATCTGCAGGACTTAAGCAGTGGAAGACATGGAGGTTTGGAGATGTCTCATCTACAGCATCACCATGAGTTGGGGCCAACTCAAGGCAGATAACAACAAAAAATTCAAAAGGAGCAGTACATGTCAGACCATAAAAACCTTCAACAACTTTTATGTGTTGGAACATTGTGCTATATTGCATTTTCTAAGTATTTTAGGACTGTTACTTCTAATACAGTATTTAGCTGGTGGAGAGAGGGGATGTGACAATTTGGAGAAAATTTCTTAGTGTTAGCATGATAGTTAACCCAAAACACATGGCTCATTGACAGTATTTTGCAACACCACAAGCAGCCAAGCATTTCAATTGTTTACTCAATCAGGCCTATTTGACAAAAAGGTTAACTGCAAAAACCCAGCTCATCCTGCCTTCAAACTGACATTTGAACTAAATAAATTATACTGTTAGACACGTGAGCTTAAATAATTTGATTTTTACATTTTTTAAGGGGACTCCAGCTATTAAATGTTCACAACACTGCTGAATAATCTCCACTGTAAGAACTCTCTAATGGGGAACTCGGGAAAGTGGAAATCATAAGGGATCCCTGCAAGTATTCTCAACAAATCTTGGTTTGGTACATAGTTTTGATTACTGAAGACACAAATCACCTGTAATTATGGAATTAATATAGCAACAAAAAGGGATTCCTGAATTAGCACACTGAAATAATTCTGCAGCATTTGCTTGCTGAACTGAATGAGGGCAAAGGAATATGAAACTGATGCCTGTTCCTTCTTTGTGTATTCTGTTCTGGTAGCTGATTATTCACATGACATGGAGCAGATTTAATTGCCCTCCAAAATGTTGGCTTTCTCCATCTATACTACTGCCCAATGATGTTGATTTTCCTGCCATCTCACAAAGTATAACGGCTATGGTAGCACAATATGACAAATCAAGGAATGATTCTATGATTCTAATAAGAACCCTTGGTTATAGTGCACAGGCAGTATGCTGCAACATGGCAGCCAAGCGCTCATGCTTACAGTGGAAGCAGTGAAACAAATATCAGGAATACCTGTTCAGAACAAAGTAACATACTGTTGACATTTCCACAAGCCCCATCCAGCTTTCTTTCATGAAGACAATCTACACATAACACAAGGTAGTGGGTCAACATCATTGGCCCTCTCCAAATATTATGAGGTTCCCCTAGCCGCTAAAGTCCCCACACAGATATCACAGATATGCCTACATGTCCTATATAGGGAGAAAGGTGGGATATTTATTAAATAAATAAATAAATAAATAGATATCTACATGCATAGGCTTCCTTGGGAATTGAACATCAGGGCCCAGAAACATAGATCTCTGTCTCTTTCTGTGAATAGGCTCCATGCACACACGTAAAGAATAGAAAATAGAAAATGGAACTTGTCTGGGTTTTAGGAATAAAATCATTAAAGCATATCAAGTTACCTTCCAGATTCATGCCAGCTTGAAGACATTTCCGGTAGCGGCAAGCTGGGCAGTTCTTTCTCCGAATTTTGTCAATAATGCAATCATTTCTTCCAGCACAGAGATAATTGTGCTGCCCTGCATTTGAAAAGTATAAATAGAGATCTAGGGATGCAAGTACACACACAAGTTCTTTATATCAGACACAGAAATTCAGTATACATTTCTTAAATGCTATAATTATATTGAAGAATAAGATTCAAACTTTCTCTGAAGATGCCAGCCACAAATGCTGGTGAAACGTCAGGAAGAAACTCTTCTAGAACATGGCCACATAGCCCGAAAAACTCACAAAAACTATTCAAACACAGTATTAAAACACTGAAGATATTGATAAAATTCTCCCACGGTCAAGGATGAAATCCAAACTACGATTTAAAAAATCTCATATACATGGAAAGCTATATGAGTAACAATAGCTCAATGCTGATATAATCTGGGATCAAAATTATCCATCGATTTAACTGTGTTAGCTAGCCTACACATTGGAGAAGAGAAAGCAATGACCTTGGGCCCATGTGAACAACTCTCCCTCCCGTGCAAATCACTTAGTGCAAAAATCACTGAGCAAGAACAAATAAAAGGAGTTGATGTGTTTCTTTTTCTACAACATCATGCTAGCTAAAAGCCTTACTCCATCCAAATAACTGCTCACAACAACAAATACTCCTTATTTTATTTTGTTATTTACAGCATCTACAAAGGCAGCACAATAATATTGTTATCTGGGCACTCACAAGCATATGCAACAGCATCTAAAAAGTGCAACTTCATAATATCATTACAGTGCTTCCTCGGGTTACGAAATTAATTCGTTCCGCGGCCGCTTTCGTAACCCGAAAAGCCTTCGTAAGCCGAAAACCCATAGGCGCTAATGGGGAAAAGCCGCGATTTCGTGTGAAATAGCGCCGAAAAGCACCAAAAAGTTTTTCGTAACCCGAAAAAACATTCGTAACCCGGAACAGTTATTTCCTATGGGATTTTTTCGTATCCCGGAAATTTCGTAACCTGGGTATTTCGTATCCCGAGGTACCACTATACTATTTACAAGTGTGGATTATTTGTATTCCCTGCACAATTTTGGGTAATCCTAAAAAATACATTGTTCTGTTTAATTATCATATATACTTGACTGTAAATCAAGAAATTTATCCCCCAAAATGGACTCCAACATCCTGGGTAGAGTTATACATGGGACAATACAGTAATACAGTGAGAATCCATTGTCCCTAATGGTTCCACGTGGACTCCATGTGGCTCATTTGCCAATGCAAATCAAATATGAGGGCTTGAAGGAATTGGAAGGGGAGGATAAGCAAAATAGGCTCACAATAAGTAAAAATGGTGAAATAAATTCACAACAAGCAAGCAGAGTCCCCCTAGAAAGTCCTCCTTTGTTCCTGGCTTCATGTGCGAGCCCCAGGCCCATTGCTTCTGTACCCCCAAAAGTCCTCCAGAGTGCGCTGCTGCCATCTGCAGAGGCCTCCTCGAGCCTGTGTTTACATGAGGCTGGGAGTGGGCCTGGGCCTCTTTTTAGCGAGTGAGCAACCCAGCTGCATAGCCTCTCTTCCTCTGCTGCATCATTCACCTCCAAGTAGGCTTGCCATATCCCGCCTGGGGGTGGGACTTTCCCGGTTTCGGGCGGGGCCACACGATCCCACCCCGGTATGGCCCCTCCCCCGGGACCTCCCCCCCCC
>NC_056523.1:104844211-104900814 GCF_019175285.1 Sceloporus undulatus
AAAAAAAAAAATAAGAGAGAGAATTCTGCCCTCCCAAATGAAATATTCCCTCAGTCTTCATATTTCTAGCATTGGAGAAAAGAAGTCTTATATTTGCTGTGTTCAAATTTCCTTGGTAATTTTGCCTGTCCCTTATCTTTGGATGCCTAAACTGTTTTTCTTTAAAAACTAGATTGTCTATGACTGCCCAGAGGACCTTTTCGGCTATCACTCCCAGATTATGGAACGGCCTGCTGGATGAGATCCATCATATTACTACTCTAAACAGCTTTAAGAAAGCTGTTAAAATGGATCTCTTCCAGCAGACCTTTCCTGAGTAAATCCCTGGCCACTAAAATAGGGACTCCAGCTTGAATACAACCTCGCTACAGCCACTGTTTTCTTTGTCATGATAATAATTTTTAAGTATGTTTTAACTCTAATATTGTTTAATTGTGTTTTAAGGGGGGTGGGTGGGAATGGATGGTCTGGGGGATGTATAATTTTTATGTTGTAAGCCATCCCAATTGAGTTACATAGAGGAGTGGGATATAAATAAATTATTATTATTATTTCTAAAAGCTCAACTAAAATTTTAAGTTACTGCAATGGTAGAAATTTCAGCAGTTGAAGGGAAATTTCACTGCGGGGCGGGGATTCTTACGGGGGGGGGGGGGGGGGATCCTCATTTGTCACACCTTTGCACGTCCTCAAATTGGGACCTATACCCTAGACACATTGAGCCTCACAATCTTAAATGGTAAATGCCAGCTTCCTGAAGACACCTCCATTGGTCTTCTGCATTGAAATATTCTTTACTGCTGGAAGATTCCTGCAGCTGCTGATTTTATGGCAAGTGATCCCACAGCTACTGAATTTCCTAGGATGATTCCAGAGAAAGGCTTCCAGTAATACCAGTCCTGTGAATGTTCAGTCTTTTCCTCCTTAAAAGCATCTCTCTACCAAGAAAAAAATAAAGAAATCGTGGAAGAACATGGAATGATTTGAAATGAAATATAACAACAACAACAACAACTACTACTACTATTACTACTTCTAATACGCCTCTGCCTATGGGTTGAGGTGGGGAATGACAACAGATTAAAATACAACAGATTGGACATATAACACCATTTTTTAAAAAAAAAAAACACATAACATCAGTTTAAAGGGCATATAAGAAACATTAGAAACAATCCATTCATATTTTAAAACTCATAGTTAAAAAAAATACAGTCTACAGTTTACAGTCACACACCACCCTGTTTTAGATAATGGAATTTTATGATAAAAAATCCTCTTCCAGAAACAACCATCTGAATCTCTGACTATGATTAGCAGTTGTCTGGCCAGCTTCTCTTGGGTTATCAGGAACTGTACTAAGGGTCTAGTACTAAAGGTCTGGCTCATCCCACAGACCCATTTGTACTTTTTGATACCTTTCCCCATCAATGAACCCCATAGTCTCCACTTGTGATGTTGAACAGCTCTGTAAAGTACATGAATGTTCATATAAAGCCTTTAACAAAGATTCAGAGAACGTTTGGCTCTCCAGATGTTTTTGACTTTAGTTCCTTTCAAAGCCAACCAGTGACAAGACATTATAAGAGATGAAGTCTAGAAGCATTTAGTGGGCTAAATATTCCTCATTTCTGTTGTAATGGGCTGCAGGAGGCTTGACATTCTCCCCTTTACTTATTCTTGGCTGCTGGCCTGTGGGGTCCCACAGGGTTCTGTTTTGTCCCCCATGTTGTTTAACATCTACATGAAACCACTGGGAGAGGTCATCCGGAGTTTTGGGGTGTGGTGTCATCAGTATGCGAATGATAGCCAACTCTATCTCTCATTTCCATCTGACTCCAAGGAAGCTGTCTCTGTGCTGAAACAGTGTCTGCTGTCAGTAATGGACTGGATGAGGGCAAACAAATTGAATCTCAAACCAAACAAGACAGAGGTGCTCCTGGTCAGTCATAAGGCAGATCAGGGAATTGGGGCTGTGCCTGAGCTGGTTGAGATTACACTCCCCCTGAAATCTCAGGCTCACAGCTTGGGTGTGCTCCTAGACTCAACTCTGAGCCTGGATGCCCAAGTTTCAGCAGCGGCCAGGATTGCATTTGCACAATTAAAACTTGTGTGCTAGATGCGTCCATTCCTTGAGATGTTTGATCTGGCTACAGTGACACATGCTTTGGTTACATCCCATTTAGACTACTGTAACACACTCTACGTGGGGCTGCCTTTGGAAACTGTTCGGAAACTTCACCGGGTCCAAAATGCCACAGCTAGAACGCTGACTGGAGGGAATGTATAACTCCCATTTTGAAACAACTTCACTGGCTACCAGCTAGTTTCTGAGCACAGATCAAAGTACTGGTCATGACCTATAAAGCCCTACACAGCTTAGATCCAGACTATTTGTGAGACCGTATCTCCCCATACGAATCACCTAGAATCCTAAGATCTTCAGGAGCAGCCTTCCTCTCGGTTCCACCACCATCGCAGGCTCACCTGGTGAGGACACAACTGAGAGGCTTCTCAGTGGCTGCTCCCACCCTGTAGAACTCCCTTCCGCAGGAGAATAGGCTGGCCCCCTCACTGCTGGCCTTTCACCGCAGGCGAAGACATTTTTATTTAAACAAGCCTTTTAAAACCTTGCAGGCTTGGTTTTATTGAGGGATGAGCGAGATGGTTGTAGATTACTATTTTTAACTTTGTATGTTTTTAATTTTTTATATTTTTTCGATTTTAATTCTAATTGTTGTTTTAATGTGTTTTATATGTGTTGTTAGTTGCCTTCGGTCCCACTTTGGAAGAAATGTGGGATAAAAATAAAATAAATAAGAATAAAATATATGATGTGTCTGATATCTTTCCTCACTCCTCCCTTTCTTATTACAATTATCTGCACAGGGTGCTAATTATGAGTGCTGTGCTTGTTTTCTTAAGTTTGTTCCCTGTGTAGAAACTAAAGAAGAAAGAAAGGTCAGTGTCTTATTCTGAGTTCTGGGACTTAGAAGATACTAGCAAGAGAAGGAATTAAATCAGTTTAATTCTAGCACTTTGGGATATCTTGGAAGTTGTGTTTCAAGAGGTAGGCTAGAGGCAGAGGATTCTGAGTAATTCATTAACTATCAACTCCAAGATTCCTTAAAGATGAATCTATGACAATTAAAATTGAGGTAGAATCATAGAATCATAGAGTTGGAAGAGACCGCAAGGGCCATCCAGTCCAACCCCCTGCCATGCAGGAAATCCAGGAAATCACAATCAAAGCATCCCCGACAGATGGCCATCCAGCCTCCGTTTGAAGACCTCCAAGGAAGGAGACTCCACTACACTCCTAGGAAGTGTGTTCCACTGTCGAACAGCCCTTACTGTCAGGAAATTCCTCCTAATGTTGAGCTGGAATCTCTTTTCCTGCAGCTTGCATCCTCTGGAGCAGCAGAAAACAAGCTTGCTCCCTCCTCAATATGACATCCCTTCAAATATTTAAACAGGGCTATCATATCACCTCTTAACCTTCTTTTCTCCAGGCTAAACATACCCAGCTCCCTAAGGCGTTCCTCATCTGGATGGCCATCTGTCGGGGATGCTTTGATTTGGATTTCTTGCATGGCAGGGGGTTGGACTGGATGGTCCTTGTGGCCTCTTCCAACTCTACAATTCTATGATTCTATGAAAATTATGTAAATATATAGTGCATATACAGTGCCTGTGGGTGGAATGGAAAGGCATGAATGTGACAGCTTTCTTAGGGTCCCAATTGAATCAATGGGTGTTTATTTGCTTACAAAAACATTTTTGTCATCTCAATTCCATGCTGATGGAGGAACTGGACACCTCCTCTGGAGTCATCAATTTATTAAGCTATGATGTCGTATAGCATAACAATGCCATAAGAATGAGAAAAGTGCTTTTCTATCCCACTGCTCTTTAATGTGTAGGAATAATAAATCCTGTTTCCCTATACAGTTGTGGAACAAAATGTTGCCAAGGAAAAATGCATCCAGGGAATGAACTTACTGACATATCTTTGGTACTTTCTGTATAAGATATTGATTTATCCCTCTCTATTTATATAGGGAGGCCAATAAAATATATTCCCTCCTGATTCATTATCTGAATGAACAGTGGAACATCTGATCTAGACAGTGTATTAGGGACAGGGATTTTTCCCTTCCTTTGTTTTTAATTTTTAATGACTAACGCAATGAAATGCTGTTTACCTCATTATGAAACTTGGAGACCTTTTGTGGTTCCTTCCCACAATAAATTCCATAACAAAACCAGTGCAGAGATGTAATAGACTTATTTTAAAAGCACATGTGCAAGCTGTTCTCTTTTCCATATGTTTCCATGAGTTTAAGCATTTTTCAGTGAAGTATAACAGCAGGGTTTGTGGTTTTTTTCAGTGAATTTTTTATTCAAATCTGAACATCATGCACATGTGAAATGAAACAACCAGCTCGGGGAAGCTTGGTATAAGTAAACAAAACATTTTGGGCCTTTGAGACACCACTTGTAAGCTCCTGCCAGAGTGCATCCATGGATGATTTATTTCACTAGCCTTTACTTTTCTTATGATTATAATTTTGGTGGTCAAGCTTATAGATCTATGCTTTTCTTGTTGGTATTATATTTTGTTTTAATTTTAACATAACCTAGTTTACAATCAAAATATTATACAACCAAAGAGAAATAAACTAAGGAGGAGGGAGGAGTTTTAGAACTTTTGCTTGTTTGTTTGTTTGGCTACATGTTTTTGTCTATTGTACATTGCCTTGGTGACCCTAGTTGGCAAAGAGAAATGAACAAATATTTTAATCAATAAATAAGCCTCCCAACCTGCAAAGTAGAACTCAATTCCATATATCTTACTAGGCTTTAAAAAGCCTCTTGTCTCTGATCACAGATAAGATGAAAAAAAACTTATAATGGAACAGGGATAAGGATAGTGCAGGTCGATGAAGATGCCTGAACATTCAGTTTTTAAAAATTGGAATGAGTTTTGCCCCACAACAATAGTCCCCCCCCTATTTTTGTCAAAAGTCTCAAAACACCTTTCCACACACCCACCAAACTTCTCAAATACCTCTTTTTCTGGACTTAGGTTGTCCAAAATAAGTACTAGAAGTGACATGGCATTACTTTTGATCACCATTTTGGTAGGTATGTATCCAGAAAAGGATATATTTTTACATGCTATCGGAGATGTTTGTGAACTTCAGTTGTGTGATGAGAGGACTGGCCTTGTAGTAAAGTCACCCTTGTAGTAAAGTTTCCCAATCTTCAGCCTTGAAGCAAAATCCACAGATATGTCTTCACGTGCATCTGTTGATATTAACAATAGGATGTCCAGCTGAAATAACAATAAATAAAAAGTAAAATTTTTCAGGTACCTCAAAAAGGCTTTAGCATAGACTGCAACACGTGATGAATCTACACAGGCTAAATAATGCACCCTTATCTTGATCCCAGTCCTGTTGAAATATGCAACAGTCCTCTCATTCTGATGTGAAAACACTTCTATTCCATGCCTGAGGGCATTAAGGTGTTTTTTTTAAACTGTTTTACTCTGTTGTATTTGGGAAGAACTATGATTTAACCCTTGAACTGGGATTGTAGTGGAATCAAGAAAGGAGTGGTGGAAAGTGGGATGAAGTTGATGGGTAGTCACCTAGGTCATCTGACTGTACCCATCATAGAGGGGTAGCTCCCTTGTTTGTATTGGCATGTAGAAAAGATAGTATTGCCTTTTCTTTTTGGATCTGGTGTTTGTATGGGAACTACTGCATGCATACCATTGCACACATTTGCAGGTCAGCATTTCACCTCCTGCTGCTCTTCCAGCTTCAGGCAGACAATCAGAATGAAGGGAAAACAGAGAAAGGCTGTTTGATTAAGTGAATATGCAAATGTGTGATGGGAATTTTTAAAAAAGTAAAAACAGTGAGGAGACATGCTCCATGTGCTCTAGAAGGGTCAGTTGTTTATTCAGTGTTTTAAAAAAGCCAACATGTTTCAACCACAATGAGTAAAGGACTTCTTCAGGGGCCTTCCAGAAAATTCAATGGAATTGTAAATACACCCTTGAAGATGCACATACACATACACAACAGCAGTAGGCAAAATATAGTCCTGAGATAAATCTTCCCCAAAGGCTATTTTCACAGCCCTTGGCCATTTCAGACTCCTTGTGACCATTCTTTCTCTAGCCAATAAATAAATAAATAAGATGGCAAATTTCTTCTCTTAGAATCCTCCATGGGGGACAATTCACCTTTTAAACAGATCAGGGGAGGGATGAATTAACATTTTAAGAAGCCCTCATTTTGCAAAAACCTGGAAATGCCCAAAGTTTATCACATGATGTCACAGTTATTGTGAAATAACACAAAGTTAATCCAAACACAAAGCAAAGAAAACTGGCAGCTTTTTACTTTTGGAACAACCCGGAAGTAAAAAAGCTGCCATTTTACTCTGCTTTGCATTCGGATTAACTTTGCATTATTTCACTTGGGCAGTCCCTAGTGGGATAAACTAACTGGATTTGCAAGTTTGGTTTAAATTCAGATGTACTTTAAATCGTGTTTAACTGTTGTTTTACTGAGGGATCTCCCCTAGTGTGATAAAGCTCTTAGGGGCAGTAAATTGTCCCCTGAATAAGCTGAGTTTGTTGTACAGTAATTTATACTATGAGGGTATATAGTACAGAATAAAGATCCTACAGTACATTTGTGTACTAGTTACCTTTCTATCTTTGCCTCTTTTTTGTGGGGGGGGGGGCATAAAACACAACACTGAAATTCTTTGGTGGCATGTTGTTGTTTTTAACATTCAGGGCACTGAACTAGTCTTGCTTTCTCTTCCCTCTAATTTTCAGAAATACACATCCTGAGGGGTTTAGTAGATTTACCCAAGAAAAATTAGCCTACAACAATATAAACCACATAGCTGCTGATGCCATTTGTAAAGTCACTTTTAGGGTATTATTTCTCATCCCATGGGTTAGTAAATAACATTAATTGCCAAGACCACTAACAGCATGAATATCCCAGACATGCACAGCACATTCCTAAGTGTGTTTACTCAGAAGAGTCCCACTGAGTTCAGTGGAACTTATATCCATTAACTGTGTATAAAATCATAATCTTAAAAATGTTTCTCACAGTCTTTCTGCTGAGAAGATTAGACTACATTAAAGATAGACCTTAATGTTAAAAACAACAACAACAACAATTTTGCTTTATCTGGAGCCCAAATATAGAGGACGTTGAAGAACATTCTAAAACATAGGCATTGGTACAGCTGAATGATCCTCTGCAACATACTAGGCATGGCTAACCTTTTGCCTTCCAGATGTTGTTGGGCTACAATTCTCCATCATTATCAACTAAGGGTGGTGCAGGCAACATCTTGAAAACCACATGTTGCCCACCCCTGCTGTATTCCAGGGGTCTTCAAACTCTATTCCTGTGGATATTTTGGCCCTCAACATTTGGAAGACCAGAATTTGAGAATCATTGTGCTTCCATTACAGGTCAAAAAAGTAACACCAAATCCAAGAGGATATCAGTGTAGTTAATGAGCTGAACTAAGCACTCTATTAGAAGCAAAAAGCCTTCCTTCAGAAAATAAAGTCAGGGCTAAATAAAAAGAATAAAAATGTATATAGTCTTGCACACACTCACACATATGTATGCAGACAGCAAAAGATGCAAATCCATTTTTAAGGCAAACAATGACAACAACAACAACAACTTAAAGTATATCAAGAGAAGGAAAGTGGCCAGGAATGTAGTTAGACCACTGGATGATAAGGGACTAAAAGATGTGGTGAAGAAATTCCTTGTATCTGAGGTATGCCCATGCAGGAAGTGACTTTTTCAGAAGAACTGAGGTAAACAATGGTGGCAAAAGATGATAATGGAGACTTTATTGAAAAATTACAAATCAGAAAAACACCATGTCCATTACCCTCAGAGTTCCCAAAATATTGCTGAAATTGCTGATCTAACAAAAATGAATACCTTTTATCTCAAATCAACCTTTGTAACTGGGAACTGAAAAGTGGAAGATGTCACACCAATTTATTTATTTATTGTACCTGAGAACTGAAAAGTGGATGCCATACCAATTTTTAAAAAACATTTCTTTATCTTCTTCAATTATAATAAATACAAAAAATAACAAATATATTTACATATTATTTGCAAACAGAGCAAAAAGCTTCCATGATAACATTTCTGTGCATAAGAGGACTGGGATGGATGTGTGTGACTGCATATGTTCCACTGCTCTATGAGGGATATATCAGTGTTTCAAGTCAACCTGGATCTCTTATAAACAGAAGCCAAATTAATTGCTTGCCTAAATGTTGTAAAATGAATCTGGGAAGAGAGCCACAAGACAGGTGGGGGAGTGACATCTGTCACTAGCCGTAGTTAAGTGTGGATGCTCTATAAATAATAATAAATAATAAAAGTTTTATTTATATCCCACCCTTCTTATAATCAGGGCGGCTTACAACAGGGGTTAAAATACAATCGTATAAAAACATAAGGACAAAAAGAATTAAAAATACATATACAACAATCATTAAAAACAAGCAAAAAGCCCCATAGCCCAACCTCTTGGCCACGGAAGAGGAGGGAGGCCCACAGGATTTTATTCGGGGAATGCCTGTTGGAACAGGAAGGTCTTTAAGTCCTTCCTGAATTGGGCCAGGGTGGTGGACGAGCGGAGCTCGGTGGGCAGCATGTTCCAAAGGGCTGGGGCAGCCGTGGAGAATGTTCTCCGTGTGGTGGAGGCTAACCTAGCCCCAGGCACCTTTAGTAATTGCTGCCCAGACGTTCTGAGGGTGCGAGGCGGAATATATGGGGAGAGGCGGTCCTTTAGGTATCCTGGGCCCAAGCCATTTAGGGCTTTATAGGTAATTACCAACACCTTATATTGAGCTCGGAAGCGAATGGGCAGCCAATGGAGGTCTCTCAAAACCGGTGTTATATGGCTGGTCCTGGGAGCACCAGTGACCAGCCGGGCTGCCATGTTCTGCACCATTTGCAGCTTCCGAGTTTGGTATAAGGGTTGCCCCATGTACATTGCAGAAATCCAGTCTCGAAGTTACCAGAGCATGTACAACAGTTTCTAGGTCCCTCTGGGCCAGGTATGGGCGCAGCTGGCGAATAAGCCGAAGCTGATAACAGGTGCTCTTGACCGTCGCATTCACCTGAGCTGTCAGGTGAAGCGACGAGTCAAGAAGCACCCCCAAACTGCGCACGGAGTCCTTCACAGGGAGCGTGACCCCATTCAGGACAGGTGGAACCACCGCCATTCCTGGACCAGGAGAACCTATCACTAGTACCTCCGTTTTCTCTGGATTCAATTTGAGTAGGTTTTCCCTCATCCAGCCCATTACTGACTCTAGACAGGCCACGAGAGGAGAGACGCCATCCCCGGTCACTGCATCAGTCGGAGACATAGAGAAAATAATTTGGGTGTCATCAGCGTACTGATAACCCCGCGCCCCATGTCTCCGGATGATCTCTCCCAGCGGTTTCATGTAAATGTTAAATAGCATGGGAGACAGAATGGCTCCTTGAGGGACCCCGGTTTTGAGGGGCCTCTCATCAGAGCACACGTCTCCCAGCTGCACCATCTGGGACCTCCCGGAGAGGTAGGAGCGGAACCACTGGAGCGCAGTGCCCCCGATCCCCACCTCTGCCAGGCGTCCCAGAAGGATACCATGGTCTATGGTATCGAAAGCCGCTGAGATGTCCAAGAGCACCAACAGAGACACGCTTCCCCTGTCGATGCTCAGACGGAGATCATCGACCAAGGCGACCATGGCCGTCTCAACCCCGTAACCCGCCCGGAAGCCAGTTTGAAATGGGTCCAGATAATCCGTTTCATCCAAGACCGCCTGAAGCTGGATCGCAACCGCCCTCTCGATCACCTTACCCAAAAATGGAAGCAGCGAAACAGGCCGATAATTATTATGTACCAGGGGGTCAAGGGAGGGCTTTTTTAAAATAGGTTTTACAATGGCCAATTTAAGTTGAGATGGAAATAGCTCATCCCTCAGAGATGTATTAACTATCTGGCGTAACAATAATGTTACCGCCGGTCCCCCCTGGGCCACTAACCACGAGGGACAGGGATCAAGAGAGCAGGTTGTCTTCCGAACACTTCCGAGGATCTTGTCCACATCCTCGGTACTCACCAACTCAAACTGATCCAGTTTAATATAGTCCACGGAGGCTCTGGACACTTCTACCTTAGGTTCTGCTAAAATGTCGGCGTTCAGACCTTCGCTTATACGAGAGGTTTTATCCGCGAAAAAGTCGTTGAACAAGTCACAGCAGGCCTTAGAAGGTTCAAGGATCTGGTTCAGGGCGGGAGGGAGCTGAGTTAACTCCCTGACCACCCTGAACAACTCTGCCGGACGCGACTCTGCGGACGCAATACGAGCACCATAGAACGAATTCTTTGTTGCTCATATTGCCTCTCCGTAGTCCTTTAACAGTTGGTCTAGGAGAGCCTTGTCGTCTAAGCGAAGGTGTTTCCGCCAACGGTACTCTAGCCATCGCAGAACCCGCTTCCTCGCCCGGAGATCTTCCGTATACCAGGGCTTACGTTTAGAAGCAGGCCTGAGAGGGCGCTTGGGAGCGATACTGTGTATAGCCCTAGAAAGACCGGTATTCCAAATACCGGTGAGGGCATCAACAGAGTCGCCGTCATTACCAACCGTGAGCCCCTCTAAGGCTTCCTGGAACCTCTCAGGTTCCATCAGCCTTCGAGGGTGGACCATCCTAATAGGTCCACCACCCCCGGGGGGGGATCTGGGTAGAGGCCTTGATTTTCACCTCTACCAGAAAATGATCCGTCCATGGCAGGGGGGAAACATTAGCTATTTCCACCCACGGATTTTCCGCATCCGAACAGAAGACCAAATCGAGAGTATTACCCGCGCAATGCGTAGGACCCTGTATCAGCTGGGACAGGCCCATGGCCGCCATGGTCTCCAAGAATTCCCGAGCCGCACCGGATGGAACATAGCTGGCCGTGAGGGAGATGTTGAAGTCGCCCAGGACAAGAAGCCTGGGCGTCTCCAACAGCAGCTCAGCGACCAGCTGTGTCAGCTCATTAAGGGAGTCCGCTAATGCACGGGGTGGCCGATACACTAACAGAATCCCTAGACTGTCCCTAGCCTTTAGGGTCAGGTAAATACACTTGATGTAGGAGGTCTGTCGGATGTGGTTCCTGGTGAGGGACACGGTGTTCCTATGTATCAAGGCCACACCCCCCCTGCCCACCTAACCTGCGCTGGTCCTTCACCGAAAACCCAGCAGGCAGGGCCTGAGCCCACACAGCATCACCTTCAGGCCCCAGCCAGGTCTCAGTAATGCAAGCCAGGTCACACTTAGAGTCCTCCAGTAGATCCTGGAGGATGTGGGTCTTGTTGTTGACAGACCTGGCATTGCACAGGAGCAGCGACAGGGTTTGTGGCACGGTTGGAGTGACCCTCAGGTCCTTCAGGTTGGGAGGGGGGACAGGAAGGCGAGATAGATATGATGCATCGATCACGCCTTCCCCTGGAACGGAAGTCCCTTCTCCCACCACCATACCTCCCCCTGCCCCACACAACCTCAATTGGAGCTCCGCCCGCAGTGATGTTATCCCCAGCCCAGGCATCCCCCACATCCCTATCCTCCCCCCACCCTTCTATGGCTACTGAAGGAGCAGAGGTTAGCCACCACAGGCATCCTCTGCTCCCGGGCTAGTCCAAAAGCCTCCCTATCCCAATAAGAACTGCGCAATTGCGCAGTTCCGCAGCTGTGCCCCTTCAGTCCGTGGGCGGCACTCCCGGGGCGGTGCGCAGATGCGCACCTCCGACACCCCGGGAGGAGGCCGCCCGGCAGAAAGCGCGACGCTGGCAGGTGGCAAAGTCCGGCGGGGAGGAGGCAAAGGGGGGCGTGTCGGGAGGGTCCGGTGCCTAACCTTGTCTGAACCAAGAACTTCTAATTAGAACAAATAGCCCCAGAACAAGAAAACCATACCAAATTTAACTATTTCCAGCTGTGATCCAATAAAACTTTCACAGTAGCCACAGAGCTAAGCTGGATTACCTTCACTTGTTCATGATTAACATTTAAAGCAGTTACTGGGGGGGAAATCCAACCATTTTGATAAAGTGAAAATTAAGTAAACAAAGTGAAAGATAGTAAGCTCACGACAAGGACATTAAAGTCCTCACAAACCCTCCATAAATGTTTTGTATTTTTCCGTGGTTTTCTGTTAATCACATTGAAGCCTGACTTGGTAACTGAAACAACTGTTTTTCAATAGGAATTGAAGAAGTAGACTGAAGTCTACGAAAGCTCATGCTGCCCACTTTTCTTTTTCAGATAGTCTCAAAGGTGCTACAAAATCTCTCCACATACTGATTCCAGAGAATAACATGGCTATATCTTTGAATTCTACCACCAGGAAAAGAATCAACTCATTTGAAATGTGGTGCGGGAGGAGAGTTCTATGCACACCCTGGATGGTCACAAAAGACAAATAAATGGGTCAAGAACAAATCAAGCCTGAACTGTCCCAAAAAGCCAAGATGAGTAAGCTGAGACTGTCATACTTTGGACAGTAGAAAAGATAATAATGCTTAGTAAGGCAGAAGGGAGTAGGAAGGGAGGAAGACCACACTGTAGGTGGATGGACTATAGTAAGGAAGACACAAACTTGAGTGTGCAGGACCTGGGCAGGGTTGTTAATGGCAGAATGACTTGGAGGTCTCTTAAAACTTTTCCTGAGGGTCCCCTCAGTCCTCTAAAGTATATTAGAAAAGTCTTTGGGCTAGTGTAGAAGAATACATTCTACCAGTGGTATGCATTATGCTGGCTGACAGATCCCATTGTCAGTGGTGATGCCAGTTAATGGGTTGGATCAAGGCATACTCATAATGAGAGGAGATCCACTAGAATAAATGGGACTTAACTTAATTTAAGTTCCACTAATTTCAATGGATTCCTCCAAGTACGGGTAAATATGGATATAACCCAATATATTTCTACATCCTTAAGCTCAAGTTGAGGCAATTTATTTGAACTAAAGCAATGGAACTCACTTATAGGAGGTTTAGTTTTAATTATATCTTTTTGGTATAAAATGTTGAGTATGGGGTGTGCTCCCATCCCTAGTCCCAGCTTCTGCCAACCTAGCAGTTCGAAAGAATGCGAATTCAAGTGGATAAACAGGTACCACTTTGCACTTTGATGGGAAGATAACATCATTCCATGCGGTCATGCTGATCATGGAGCAGTCTTTGGATTCTTCGACTTAGTAACAGAGATGAGCACTACGCCCTGCAGCTGGTTATGACTAAACATTCACGCCAAGGGAAAACCTTTACCTTTATCTTATTGTTAAAGCCATGACATTTGATTCAGTGGCATCATGGGGTAGACCACACTGTGTGACATTGCAGAGGATGGGTGTCACCTTGGGCCTTCCTCCCCCTTCAGTACAGGAGGAAGCCCAGCAATGGAACAGCATCAGATGTGTATCTGTGCCCTTCCTGGCTGACACCCTCCACACTGGGTGACACCCTAGCTAGTGGTGTCACTGATTTGACTGAACATTTTCCTTTTCTCTCAAATTAGAATTTTAACCTATGCTCATCACTACTTTTAATAAAAGCAAATTTATTTACGTTTCTGTAACAAGGAATTCTTTAAACTCAAGACATATTAACATAATTTTCTATTGAAATACAATGGAGTTCAATCAAAATGTAAGGTTTCAGTCCCATGTTGGTAAAACTGTTTGCTTTTCCTCCTGACCCATTTCCCATTCAGAAATGCACTTCACAAATAATATTTTTCCTGTTAATTTGGTTGATTTTGTCTGCCAGTGACACTAAAACATATGTGCAGCAACAGCTAGACAATACAAAGCTCACTGTTTTTCTGGGTATGTCCCACTGGGTGACCTTGGGCAAGTCATGCTGTCTTGATCCCAGAGAAAGGCAAAAGCATACTCCTCCCTCCCAACAAATCTTGCCAAGAAAACCCCGTGATAGGGTCACTTTGGGGTTGCTATAAATTGGAAATGATTTAAAGGCGAAGCAGCAGCTTATTCAAGGAAGAAAAATCTTTTTTACTCTAGTTGGAAGTGGTTTTAGGAAAAAGAAAGCTGGTGTAAACCCAACAGATAGTTAAAACTAATTTAAAATACATATGTAGGAAAATATGTTCCTATATGTTTTTTAAACTATATGGTTCCCCCCCCAAAAAAAAAGTTTGAATTTTTAAAAGATATGGATTTTTGTTGTTGTTATTCATGCTTTCTTTTACACACACTGATTGGGATTTAGAGCCTTAATCATTGGATAGTAGAAAATCTGTTTCTTTGGTGGCTATTTTTCTTTGGAGGGTGACTTTTCTGTAAAAAGAAAATACATTTATGTCACAAGGGTCACATAAAAGGGACCACAATATAAATAAAAAGAGTGTCCTTGATGTGTGGGGAAAATCCCCACACATAATGCTGCCTAAGTGGAACAAAGCTATCTCCTAAACTGAATGAGAGGAGGCAAGACATTTTTTTCCTCTTTTTGAACTGAAAGTGAGCTGATTTTACAAGAGTGGCTTAGACTGTAAAACTGGAGCATTAAGCACATACCATGAAGTAGCAATGCTTTCTCGCCCATCACCAGGGTTACCCAGCTCACTCGGGCTTAAAGCAGCATCTGTGCTAATTTGAAAGACCATGATTAAAACAACTCCCTTGTGTTTTGCAGGAAACAGCCCTGAGATGCTAAAGTGGCAAATTTAGCAGCCCAGTTGCTGACAGGTTTTAGGATGACAAAAAAGAAAAAAGAAGAAAAAAAGGATATAAATCTTTTCTAGTATCAGCTGTTGCAGATTTCAACTCAGCTTGTGAATGAATAAATAGTAAAGATGGTTTTATTAGATGTCCTGGAGGACCACCCAGTGGAGAAGGTGAACACAGCAAGTGACATTAACAGATGTCACTTCTGTTAAAATTGCTCAGTATGTTTTACAAAAAAGTAGTTACTCAGGTTTAAGAGCATATTCAAATTTTTCTCACTTTTTCTGGCTTTTTGGAAACAGGAGATGGAGAAACCATAAAATGAAATTGAACCTGTGAATTATTGGAAACAAAGGCTTGGGGCTACAAGCATATATGATTTTGCAGGGTAGGGAAAGTGGGAAGATCACATTCAGGTTAAATGGTCCACTTGTGGATATATATTCATAGCCAATTGCAAGCAAACACAAAACACAGCAGAACTCTCTGATGGAGCAAGAGGGATGTTCTGAAGTTCTCCCTGCACAATTTATCCCCTTCGCAGAGATGCTCTGGGAGGTTGGAGGACACTCATGAACAGCAAGAACCATGGGGCTGCCAGGTGAAGGGGAAGCTAAAACAGTGCTTCTTTCCCCCAGCTGTCATTCAGCTGAAGCAGTGGAGCTCAGTCACTAAGAATGAAAGGAGTCATTATGTTTATAGATGGGTACGTCCGGATCAAACCCAGTCTATTTTAAAAGTATTTCTTGTAGTTACTATTTAATATTTAACAAGAGATTACTGCAATGTTCAGAGTTTTTTTTAAGCAAACAGATTGATGACTTCAATATTCCTAGCTTGCATCTAAACATGCTTCATTAAAAACAACAGTAGCAGTCATTCAGTTTGTAGAACTATGGCCCAAAACCCACTGCAGAAATAATCCAGTTTGAGACCACTTTAACTGCCCTGGCTCAGTGCTAGGAAATTCTGGGAATTGTAGTTTTGTGAGACATTTAGCCTCCTCTGTCAGAGAGCTCTGGTGCCACAATAAAGTACAGTCTCCAGGGCTCCCTAGCACTGAGCCAGGAAAGTTAAAGCAGTCTTAAACTGGATTATTTCTGCAGTGTATTTTGGACCATTGAGGGCAATATTTAGAGCCTATTTGAGTTCTAGGATTTTCAGAAGAGGCCATCTTCTCTTTCTCACCACCTTCCCGGGTGGGAATAAGGGAGAAAACCTTCTCAGTGGTTGAACCCAGACTTTGGAACACCCTCCCTAGGGACACAGAAAGGACTTCCTTCTCCTTCTGCTGGCAGGTGAAGACTCTCCCATTTCATCAGGCTTTTATTGTATTGGTATGCTGTCCTGGCATGTGTATGTAATCCGCCTTGATCATTGGAAAGGCGGGCTAGAAATAAATTTATTATTATTATTATTATTATTATTATTATTATTATTATTATTATTATTATTATTATGAATTGACTGTGAGGGGCTTTTAATGGCATGCTGTTTTGTTGATATTTTATATTATTTCTTTTAATGAATTTCAAATGGTTTTAATACTATAGCTTGTTTTAAAATTATACACACAGATATGTTTTGTATGCTTCAAACAATATATTATTTTAATAATTTGAAGCTGCCATGCACACCATGGAACTACCTTTCCATGGCTATGGGATATCTGTGAGGCAAGAGGCTTTACTGATAGTAGCAGTTTTCCTAGTAGGATCTCCCATATCAGATTGGCACATTTTCTCCTCAGCAAAAGCCTGACCGCTACTGAACAACAGAAGTAGTGGAGGGTGACACTGGTGGAGGATCACTTAAAGACAACAGCAGTTTCACCACAGCTAACACTTGTTAGCACTGCAGAGATGGCACAAAAAACACGTTTTGAATGTCTGTTACTGTGAAAACCAAATGATGAGGCAATCCAAAATGAAACGAGAGATTGTGCCAGAAGATGAGACTTGCAGGTGGAAAGGCACTCAAAGGCACTCAGTGAGGTAGAGCAGAGGGCCCTGCTGTGGCTAACAATGCAACTCAGTTCAAACCAATGGATTCAGAGGTGAAAGGAACATCTGAAGCAACACAATACTTACTACAGGAGCATGGAATGTAGGAAGCATTAATCAGGAAAAGCTAAATATAGTAAAACAAGAAATGGAATGTGTAAACATTGCAATACTTGGGGTTAGTGAGCCAAAGTGCATAGGAATGTGACATTTTCAGTCAGATAAGTCTACAATCTTTTACTTAGGAAATGAAAATCTAAGGAAGAAATGGGATGGCATTAATAGTGAGGAGAGATCTAGAAAAAGCAGTCAAGGGATATAATGCAAAGTCTAAAAAAAATCCTGCCAATTACAGGCCAATTACTCTTTTGAATATCTCCTCCAAACTGTATGCGTGTACCCTATTGGATCGTTTAGAAGATTGGTCTGAGAGACACAATTTAATATCCCAAGTCCAAGCTGGCTTTCAAAAGGGGAAATCTACTATTGACCTGTGTTTTGTATTAAAGTTTTTGATTCGTAAATACACCCAAAACATGAAGCAAAAGCTTTATGTTTGCTTCATTGACCTAAAGTCAGCTTTTGACTCAGTCCCTAGGGACCTGTTGTGGCAAAAGCTAGAGAAGGCAGATATCGACCCCTGCTTATTATATCTAATTAGGGCCTTATATAGTAACACCTCGATACAGGTCAAAGTTGACTTGGAGGGCCATCTTTTCCCCAAAATAAATACCTATACAGGTGTCAAACAGGGCTGTATTTTAGCCCCTCTTTTATTTAATTTTCATATTAATGATATTGTCAGGGAGTTAGAGGGCTTACAGTATGCCCCAGTTACTATTCTGGATCAAAAGCTTTCTCTGTTAATGTATGCTGATTATATTATTCTCTTATCCAGAACCCAGGTAGGATTAAGACGTTTGCTTGTCAGATTTTCATTATACTGTTAAAAAATAGTCCTGACAGTGAATTATAATAAAACTCAGGTTGTGGTATTTGGCAGGTGCCCCAAAACACACTCTTGGCATTTAGATGAACATATAATAAAACAAGTTAAATCCTTTTAAATATCTGGGAATTTTCTTTCCTGAATCAGCGTCCTGGAATCAACACATGACAAACATTAAAATCCAAGCTCATAGATCGGCTAAAGCAACCTTGAGCTTTACTGTTAATAAGGGAGGCAAATTAGTAAACCCTGCTCTTTAAAGCTCTGGCACAAATCCTTTATGGGGCAGAGATCTGGGGCATACCTAAGGCCCCAGGTCTGGAAGTGCCTCAGATTTATTTTTTAAGGGCATTACTAGGACTTCCTAGGGACACTCTAACTGCTATGATTTGTCTCGAAACTTCTGTTCCAACTTTAGAAAGCCAAATAGATAAAAGGATCTTGTGTTATTGGTTTAAGATCCAAGGTAATCCAACCTCTAGATTACCAAAAAAAAATGTCTTTTAGAACTTAATAATGGATTACCTGTTAATAATTGGGTTCATGGGGCAGCCCAATTAATTACTAAGTATGAGCTTTCATGAGTGAATTGGCAGGGTTAGATTATCCTGAAAGGAAGGTAAAAATAAATAATACAATATTAGAAGTTACTATCCTTGCAGATTTACATACTGTCCATGAATCTCCATGTGCCCCTTTATATTATAGCCTCAGACAATTTTGTGATCATCTGGTTTATTTTGACAATAGGCCCTTTCCTAACCCTAGTACATACCTAGTACGTACTTTGCGCGTGTCTGGAATGCACCTTACTTTTGCCCAATTGCGTAAAGCCTTCACAGAATTGAGGCTTAACATGTTTGATTCAGCTGAAAGAGATGGAAGGCTTAAAAAAGTCCCGAAAAAAGAATGGAGATGTATTTTTGGCTGCCCATATTCAGAGGGCTTGGTACATTGTTTAACCTGTTACCCTTTGTATAAAGACCCTAGGGAGCATTTTATTTTACCCTTAATTAATAATAAAATCTTTTCAAACTCTCAAGAAAAAGTACTTTATCTCCTTATGGACACAGATAAATACGTGACCTGACACGTAGCGTTGTTTGCTCTTGCTGCTTAAAAGAGTAGGAAAAAATACATAGCAGAGATTGCTGTTCCCTGTAATGGGGATAACTTGATCTAAAAGGGTCCAACTGTGAATTTTAACATATTCATGTTATCTAAGCTGTCCACAATTGTTAATGTTAAACTTTTGTTACCTGATACAATTTGTTGTATATTGTTTTTATAGAATGTTTATGTGTATTGTTTTATTACCTTCATTTTGCAATGGCCATTGGCTAAAAGCAATAAAGTATGTATGTATGACTGAATAATATCAATAGGATGTCAGGGAAAACCGATCAGTATAACCAAATAGCTAAGTGTACGCTCCAGCCACAGTGGCAGAAGTGGAAGAAATGGAAAGATTCTATACTAGAGTCCAGAAGGAAATTGATCATTCATTAAAGCAGGATGGGTTCATCATAGACAATTATAATGCAAAAGCAGGAAACAGAGCAAAACCAAACATTATAGGAAAATTTGGCCTAAGATCAAGAAATGAAGCAGAAAGATAAACTGATTGGATTTTGTGAGGCCAACACTGTTCTTTGCAAACACACTCTTCAAGCAAACCAAGAAGCAAATAGATAAATGGAATTATACGATTGGCAATATAGAAATCAAATAGACTACATAATTGGAAGCAGAAGATGGAGAAGCTGCATTCATTCTGCAAACACAAGACCAGGAGCAGATTATGGTACAGACCATGAACTACTGATACCAAAAATCAGAGTAAGCTAAAGAAAAACACTAAAACAACCACCATACCAAAAGACAACCTGAAGAATATCCCTTTAGAATTTAAAAATAATGTGGAAAAAATAGATTTGCACTATTAAGCCTAATTGACCAATAGCCAGAAGAACTATGGACTGAAGCCAGGAACCTTGTGTGGGAATAATGCAAAAAGACACTATCTGTATTGAAAAGAAAGAGATGTCTCAATTAATGACAGATGAAATTCTTCAAACAGTTAAGGACAGGGGAGAAAAAGGGTGACAAAAATAGGGTCAGAACCCTAAACACAACTGTTCAGTGACTTGTATCTACAGACAAAGAAACTACTAGAACAATCAATACAAAGAAATAGGAAATGACAACCAAAAAGCTAGAGCAAAATAACTTTTTCACAAGATCTGAAAAATCAAAGGGATTTCAAAATCTGACAAATCAAAGGGAAACCATTCTACTATGCCATTGTATTTAATGGGATTGAGCAGCCACAGATTTTGGTATCCACAGGTGGTTGTGGGACAGAACCCCAGCGGATACCAACGGCCCACTGTAATTACTTTAAAAAATTGAAACAATAACAGAAAGTAACTATTCTGGGCCTTGGAAGTCTTAATTCCAAGCTGTAGTTTAGAGCTGTTGATCAGAAACATTGGTGGGTTACAAACCGCCGCTTTGCGGTGGTCTCCCGGCGCTGCTGTTTGCTCCGCAAGGGAGTCGCAGCAGCCAAACCGCACGACTCCCTCGCGGAGCAAAAAAGAAGCTCCAAAATGGAGCTTCTTCCTGTGGTGCAGTTATGATGCCACGAGGCGCCAATGGCGCACTCGCGACGTCATAAGCGCCGCGCGACATGCGTACGCACAGCGTCGGCTACATCAATATGCCGGCGGCTGTGTGGAACGGCCGCCGCCATATTCTCTGTATTGACTACGTATTAGGGTTAGGGGGGTGCGGAAGCACCGCCCCTTCCTAACCCTAATACATAGTCAATGCGTATTTTATGGCGGTTTGTAACCCGCCATTGTTTCAGCTTAACATTTGATTATTCCTCAGGATGACCAGGAAGTGTGAAAATGGCTTCCTCTGCCCTGTAGTACTGAAAAAGGCAAATATTATGAATGACCTGAAGAAATAGATTCCTTTCTTCTCAAGGATATTTATGTCAGAAGGTGGGTGGTCTAGCATTCTTTGTCTTTTTCGTCGCCAGCTGTACTGTGCTTCAAAAGCAGGTGGTTACATCATTCCATTACATTAAGTACTATAACTAAAATTCTGTTTCAATAGATATATTAAAAGCTACTGTGCGATCTGAGATGTCTTAAGTAAAAGTAATCCACTGTATCCTGGCCAGAGTGGTTTATCTTCTTTTGTATTTTGCAGTTGGATAGCTGGATTCTTGTATATTGTAAAAGTTCTTTAATTTTGATTCCAGTTCAGTTTGGCTTAATAAAGTAGTTTCAATTTTTTTTCAGAGGAGGAGCGAGTATTTGGGGGAAATGTTGCAAAGAAATTTAACTTGCTCTCATAATGCCAGACAAATTAACCACAATTTTCCATTGAGATTTTCATTCATGAAATCTGTGAAGACCTTTCCTCTCCACATCAAAACACTTATTCATGTAAAGTCAGCAGGGAATTTCAGATGAATTGAAATAGAGCTCAGTTAACAAAGCCTCTGACAAAGGAGCTCCATTTTATCAAGTCATTTATGCTTCCCAGTGCTCCTTTTCTGGATGTTAATATTAGAAGCATGGACATTTGGAAGATGGTGAAGGACAGCTGGAGAATCACATACTTTTAGTGTTGGGTTGCAGCAGCAGCTTGTCTTCAGTAAACAGTACAATAAAGCTTGAGCTGAGATAGAAAAGTAATCTGCTTTGCTTGATCCTACTATGAGGGGGTGTTGATAAGGTCCTGGCCTGACCAAGAAGGGAATGATTTAGAGCTGTGGTAGCGAACCTATGGCACGCGTACCAGAGATGGCAGGCAAAGCCATTTTTTGTGTCACATAGATGGCAGGGAAGGAGAGGAACTGGCATACACCTGGTCCTCCTCCTTCCCAGCCATCCTAGGGCTTCAGTTGCCTCCAGAGAGGGTGTGGAATAGACGGGGAGGTTGCTGAAGGCCCAGGAGGGTGCGGAGAATAAGGAAGAACAGGTGCACGTCTGTTCCTCCTCTTCCCTGCCATTCTGAGCCTTCAGCTACCTCCTGAAAGTCAACTGAAGGCCCAGGAGGTGAAGAAGTCCCACCCCTTGAGGGTTGAAGTCCCATTGCGGAAGTCTCATGTTACTGAAACATGTTATTTTCCCATGTTATTGGAACATGGGTTTTTCATCTTCCCTGGGCTTATCTGGTGTTGTTAACCACACACTTCTCTTTGTAACTGTTCAAGCCACTCTGGTAGTCGTTAGGGCTGAAGGGCAGGGTATAAATACCATAAATAAATAAAATAAATAAATTTATTATGGTTTTGCTGCTGCTTTCTGTATTAGAAGTTATTGCTACCTTTCCTTTGTTTAGCATTGGTGACTTTCACTTCTTGTGGCATCTTGTTTATCAGCTTCCATAATGATGGCTTTGGGATTGCCTTGTTGCTTTGTCACAAGTGGTGGATATAGAATAGAGGAGGGGACAGTGGTCATGAATTAAATTGTTTTAACTGAGATTCAGCAATGTGCCAAAATCAAGTCATTAACATGCTGAAAAATTTCAGGAGCTGGCACTGTTATAGGCCTTCCAGACCTTGCTGTATCTTCGGTCTCAAAATCTCCATGCTGAAAGTTGGCACATCACTTCTTCACAGTTGAGAAAGACAATTTTTGTTACCCAGTTTTTTGCATCACACACTTATGGATTTCCTTTGGAGTTTTCTTCTGCAGGAACAGGAACTTTATGATGGCCTGGAATGCAGGATTTGAAAATTCCAAACTTTTCTTTGACATGGTTCTATTAATGATCTGAAAACATTCAGAAATTAGAGCTATGACCCTGCAAATTGGCAGTTTACAATACAAAAGAACACCAGTGACATGAGCGCGGGACAGATGGTCCCAAAGCACTATGCTGCTGCCGATTCTAGGGTTAGGGACCGCAACCAACCTCAAGGTCCCCAACCCTAGTACAGAGTGGCGGCAAACTAACGGTGGCATCCCTTGTACAGAGGCACCACCATTTTGACATAATTGACATGGGTTCTCTTTACTCCGGAGGGATGGTGCACAGTTTGGGGGCTGTGCCATCCCTCCGGAGGGAAATAGGCCACTGGCAGACTGCCCTTTTGGAGCGGTCTGTCCCAAGCCAAATTTACACTCAGATTTTGGGAAGTGGGTTGGCTGAGAATTTTTTAGCACACTCCCTCATATCGCTGTATGTGCCTGTGTGAGATCTGTGAAAGTCAGACCTAGGTTCCACAAAACAAAACTCATTCAAAAGAAAAGAAGTTTATTGAAGAACTAAGGCAGAAACAATCCATTGACATGTTTTTGCAAAAATCTAAAACCTAAAGGAAATTTCCCTCACTTTAAAGCCCATCGCCCGTCCCTAATCCAACCCCTCCAACGTTCATCCAAAGTAGCAGACACACACACAGACATGTCCCCATGGTTACCCTTTCTCTCGCAGGCTGGTTAACCTTGAATGCAAGACAGTTCTCAACCCCTTATGACTAACATTTCACTAACCCCCCTCTATTCTACCTCTCCAGCCTAAGCTACAGCTAAACTAAAACTTTCCACTCTACTTCCCATTCCCCCCTTTAACATCTTTAAGACATAACCTCTATTACTGGTTCTGATATAACTTAGGGCTCATTCACACTGGCGGTATTGCTCCAGAAGGAACTGGTCAAATTTGGGGGGCTCCCTCCCGAATCTCTCTGGAAGCAAGTGCTGACTACCAATCAGGGCATTTTAACACGAATGCCCTCTTGGAGAATTCGGGTTTAAGGTGAAGGTGCCTGGCTGTCAATCAAAGTTAGTTCCGCAATGGTCATAGGTGACGTTTCCAGCACTGATAGGGGCATCAGAAGTGTGCTTTCTACCCCTCCTTTTTTTTTTAAAGGACCAGGCACCACTTGTCAAATTTAAAAACCTCTGGGGTGTGTGTGTGTGTGTTGTGGGCATTTGAGTCATGTTGTAGATTATTATCTGCCCTTGGCCCCATTTTCAACCCCAAAATGAAAGCTAGTGCCATCTCTGTTGCCTGTATCCCACTCCCTTGGCACCCCAGAATGCCTCATACACAGGTAATAATAACAACAACAACAACAACAACATTAATTCCTCACCTCGGAATGCCAGAAAAGGATGCATTTTTTAAAACTTTCCCTAGGCTACCCCTGAATTCCTTAGAGACAGTACAAAAGCTGTATCAATTTACCAATTTGCCTAATTGGAAAGAGAAGCATTACATTTGCATTCTAACATTCATTCGCTTTGGAGCAGTCATTCCAAAGGAAAAAATAGGCTACCCCTGAAACCAGTAGCAACAGCTGTATCAATTTGCCAAGTTGTAACATTCAGCATTGCAGCACTCATTCCAAAGGAAAAAAATAGGCTACCCCTGAAGACAGTAGCAACAGCTGTATCAATTTGCCAAGTTGCAACAGTACATTCGAATTCTAATTCATTCTCATTGCAGCAGTCAGTCCAAAGGAATGAATATGCGCATATGCGCATATGCATGCATATAAAAAAATAAAATACAAAGGAAAAAGGTCTCTGCTGGATGGCAGAGGCTTTCCTTGCTGTAGCGCCCTGACTTGCCCTGAATTGACCCTTGCTCCTGCTCGCGATCTATCTATATATCTATGTATTTCTCCTCCTCCTCCTTCCTTCAGACCCTCTCCTTCCTCAGGGATGCCCATTGACTCTTTCTCCCAGCTTCTTCATCCTCCTCCTCCTCTTCCTCCTCCTCCTTCATCACCCCCACCTCTGAAGCCCAAAAGTCACCCCTTTGCATCCAGATTCAGCTCTTTCCTCCTCTTCCTCCTCCTCCTCCTCCTCCTCCCTCCCTCCCTTCTGATGATGGGAGGGAATGCCCTGCCCTTTGCCCACCCTCTGACCTAAATCTCTCCCTCAATTTGCCCCGGTCATGATCGGGCACAAGTTCATATTCCACAGAACCGGGGTTTCTCAAAAGAAACGCTATTTGCGCCAATTTCTTTTAACCCGCTCTAAGGGGCATTTGCCACGGAACGGGTGTGCAAGCCTCTGATTCGCTTGTGGGGGATTCGGGGTGAATATGAACTTCACATGCAAGAATCGGTTTGAAAACCGGTGTTTTTCATAGTCTGAACGGCCCCATAGTTAATCAATTATAACTGAACCTAATATACTGGTTCTAACAGCTTGCCTACAACAGGCAAGTAAATAGCAGCTACCACCAGAATGTTTTACTTAGTGTGCATGAAGAGCAAAACAGAGAGCAACGGGGAAAACACACTTTAGATTTCTGTATCTTTTTTTTAAGCTATAGAATGCAGTTATGAACCAAATTCGATGAAACTGATATTTAGACGTAGGCAGAGATCCGAATCATATTTGTGCATGTTCAGGACCAATTGGCAAGGTTACACTTAAAAAAGTCTGGGATTTGCATATGTGTCATATTGCATGGAACTTCATGTGAACTGTCTTAAATTAATATGAAGCACTGGGGGGGGGGGGATTATGTGTGTTAAAATGTGAACATTTGAAAAAATGTATACAGAACACAGTGAATTTCCATTAAGAATTTTTAAACTGGCAAACTTGCAAGGAGATGAAATGAGCTTGACCATTAAACTATAGGACAGAAGAAACATATTTAAAAATGCAACACTCTTGGAGTGTAAATATATGTTAGTACTTACTTTATTGAATAGTAATTTATAACTCTTTACTGTTATGATATATCTTCTGAGAGGAATAGAATTCATGCCCAGTTGTGTAAAATGTTGCCACTTTAGGTTAACTGGTTGAATATCCTAAACAGTTTGCATTACCTTTTTTCTATCTGATACTTAATAAAATACTGAAATGTTTGCGTTTTATATATATGTGTGTGTATGCAGGTTTCCTGGTACCACTGAGATGCTGCTACAGACACACATGAAATTGCTGAGTAATAATATATGAAAGCTGTATGATTGAGCCTTAGAATACAATTGTGTAAAAAGGGCTACACATTAAGAACTATTAAACAGTGTTAAGTGTGCTTTTATATATGTACAAACCTGTGCAGCTTTTTGAATTCAGCAAAGTCACATTGGTTGCTAAGGTGCTATTATACTTTTTATATTTTTACAGGCCACTGAGGAAGACGTAGGTCGAAACGCGTCTGGCCTTTTGTTTCATAAATTATTTTGCCTATATTGCCAAGTATTTTGGATATTTTATTCACCCTTAGCATTTTAAATCTTCCAGTGGGGTAATTTTACCCTTTTAGACATTACATTGTTTTTCTGCTCCAGGGTGTTGTTATTCTTTTTTAGTTTTTACCAGAACCCTTTGGTGGTTGTGTTTAGTTATATCTTTGGGGGGTTTTTTGGTTACAGGGACTTTGGTTTGTAAGGCAAAATACTAACCATAAGTATGCTAATTCTACAAAACTGTAAAAATGTAAAAAAACAATGCCCAGAAATAGCTTTCCATTTGTAAAGACAACCTGTTCTCAAGCAGTGACCATGCCTTTCAAATGTATGTAACTGACTGTTTTTTAAGGTATTCAATAAAGCTTTATATCTGTTTAAAAAATGCAGCACTCTTGGCAAGATTAAGACTGAGATACCTGTCCATCTTGAGCATATCTTTAAGATATAGCAGCAATAGCAATACATTTCTATACTGCTTATCAGTGAACTCCCTCTGCAGTTTACAACATGTAGGCTAATTGCCCCCAACAAGCTGGGTACTCATTTTAGCGACCTTGAAAGAATGCAAGGCTGAGTCAACATCAAGCCCCTGGTTGGTACTGAACTCCTAACCTTGTGGTTTGTGAGTGAGCGGCTTCAGTACTGGCATTTAATTACTGTGCCACCAGTACAGGGCTCTTGTACATGAGCTCTATGGCTATCTGTCATAGACTTTGAGGTAGGCTAGCTACAATTAGAACAGATTCCGACAACCAGAAACTAATTTCTAGCTGCTTGAAAGTAGGTGTGTGTACAAGGATGACAAGGTTCAGTTTGAATCTCTGTTCAGCACTTCAGAGGACTTTGATTCAATATAGACATTTTGGCAGCTATCTGCTTCACCTCCAGTCCAAATCCTATCTGGAAAAATTGATGTTTCTTGTGTCAGTTGATAATAAAGGGGAAATCATCAAATGACTATTTGCTTTTTGGCAGAGCTGAATTAAGATATAAGAACACAGAACATGTGTTTCTGTGTGTGCCTCCTACTGTAGCTCCAAGCCTGTGACATGTTTAATGGATCTAAGTCACGAGGAGGCACATTTCACTAAGATTTCCTAATAAACAGAGATAAAGCCTGAAGCAAACCTGGGATACATATGACCTTAAGGAATTCAGCAAGACTGTTCAAACAGCTCAGAAAGAGAGAACAAGGCTTGGAGACAGTGGTGATTTCCATGTCAGAAGAGTAGTGAATCTGCTCTGGGTTTTATCCTAGATTTGATAACAGCTATCCAAATGATGAGCCTCTTCTAGGAATAGGATCCTTGGATAGATCCTTTACAGTCATAAATGAAACCCTGAGTGGTTATGTCATCTGACATGGAAACTACCCCTGAGCAGGTTCTCTTGCCTGAAAATTCAGGGAGGAGAGTGGGCCAAGAAAGAAGGAAAAAACACAGGAGTACAGAGGAACAGAAAGAAAAAGACTGAAGGGAGAAAGGGGAGAGAAAAAGAAAATAGGCAAAGAGCACCACTCTTGCAAAGAAGATATTCTTGCTCATCTTGCAAAGACTGCTATACCTGCAATGTGTAATTTATAAACCAATTTGGAGTTATGTGGAGGCTGCTACAGTTGAGTTTTCTGTAGTGGAAATAACATTTAAAGCTCCATAACAATTGCTTTACTGGTTTAGGATCCCTAGTGGTGCAGTGGTTAAAAGCCAGTGCTACAGCCACAATGGTTGATCCCAGAAGGCTCCAGGTTGACTCAGCCTTCCAACCTTTTGTAGGTTGGTAAAATAAGTACCCACCTTGTTGAGGGCAATTGGCTTACATATTACAAACTGCTTACAGAGTACCTAGTTCACTATGAAGTGGTATATAAACATAAATGCTATTGGTCTTTAGGTAGTGCGATGGGGCCATTGCTAACATTTTTTTTCTATTTCTATTGAGAAGTAAAATCATTTGTAATACAGCCAATGTCAAAGCTAACAACTGACTTAACATTCCTCCTGTCAGAAACATCAGAATGTAGCTCCGTCACATTCAGAAATCTAAGTGAATACACCCCATTTCACAGGGTGAAGATCTGTTCATTTCATAGGAAAAATAGACATGTTTTGGTAAAGAAAATACCTGAAGAGCTAGATGTTTCTAACCTTTGTCAAATAATGCAATGGAAAGGGGCTATGAAATTTATTTTTAGAAGGAGGGGACTGTCAGAAATTCACAGACCTCACCTTGTCTCTTTGGGTCCCAGACCAGTGTAACAGCTGAAGCCACCTCTAACAGGCCCTGTTGTTGTTGTTGTTGTTGTTGTTGTTGTTGTTGTTGTGTGCCTTCAAGTTCTTTCCGACTTATGGTGACCCTAAGGCAAACCTATTATGGTGTTTTCTTTACAGTTTTCTTCAGAGGGAGTTTGCCGTTGCCATTTTCTGAGGCTGAGAGAGTGTGACTTGCCTAAGGTAACCCAGTGGGTTTCCATGACCAAGCTGGGAATCGAAACCTAGTCTTCAAAAGTCCTAGTCCAACACTCAATCCATTACATCACACTGACGCCTTTTAAGCCCTAGTAACATGATGATAGTAATGTCACTTTCTCATCACATGATACATTAGAATAACAAGAGCAGTGTTATTACTTTTTACAATCCCAACAAGAATTACAGATACATCCCCATCCTTACACAATGTATAATATTTAGTTGTTACGCCACCAAAATGTTATTTTGGTGGGAGGGGGAGATTTTGAGATTAATTTTCTTTTATAAAAACCCAACATTGATAGTAACAAATAACTCATAAATATAAATGTAAATATGGCACATTTTAAATAAGTTTTGTTTCTTCATTTTTAATTGAAATCTACAAGTTCATAGTAAAAAAAGAATTTTGTTGTTGCTGTTTGTTTCTTATCTCATCTTGATGGAATGGCTTCTGGGTGACAACTGAAAGAAAGAGAACCTATTCTTAGGTGGTCCTTCATTGCTCTTTCACCCTTTTCTTCAGCCTGGTGAGAGTAGCTTCTGTATGTCAACCTGTCTGTTGCCAAATCCATTAGTCATTCTTTCCGCATACACTGTGCTAGTGGTACATGTACATCCAGATGAGAATTTGAGTCAGCTTTGCCCAAATTCCCCTTCTACCCATAGGTCTCCTTTGCTGAAGGAAAATGAGCATTGTCCAGTGTGAGGCATTTCACTTTAGTCCAGCCTTTTCCAACCTGGTTCCCCTTCATATCTGTGGATTCCAGCTCCCATCAGCTCTACACAGAATAATGAGGGATGATGGGGACTACAGTCCAATCATATGGAGGTGGCCAGTTTGTGCTTTAGTTTAATTCAAATAATTAGTGTTAGGGTATCTATCTAAAATCACTGGTCCCACGTTTTACTGAGCTTGTTTTTAAAAATACATCTGCATTCCAAATATTGAACTTAAGATATAATCCACACTTGGATAGCACTATTGTCACATTTCTCTTACATGCACAAAGACTTTAACTGTACAAGAACAGATTTTTGTTGTTGTTGTTGTGGCTTTACTTCGTGAATGAAGATTCAGGAAGGACCCACCCGTGCTTTCTACAAGCGCATTGATGACGTTGGATGCATCCTTCCAGCCTGTGCAATGGATTTTTCTGGTGGAGCGCAGCATGCAGAGAACTGGCCTCACCCTTTAAACCCGAGGTTCGACTGCTGAGGCCTTGGTTTTAATTTAAAATTACATACATAACGAAACAAGCTAGCTGCAACATCAGCCACTGCTACCTCTTTTTCATCTTCTTCTTCATTATTATTATTATTTATATTATTTTACAAAATCCAAATTTAAAGTGAAGCAGAGCTGATTGATACAGCTCATAAAAGTACAATATCCTAGGTTTAGAACCAGATGTGCTCTGGGATGGGGAGGGGAAGCTTTCATATTTATTAGAACAGTTTGGAATATCATTAGCTCTCATTTGAAAAAGTAATCATTTTAATTTAGTTGTACAAGCACAGGACATGGTGATCCATCCATAATGTTCTTCATTAAAACCTTGTAAGAACTTAGTACACTGGGGCAGATGTACCGTGATAATCAGAAGATTGTGTATCTCCAATAATATTTAGGCCTTAGGTTGTCATACCATGTGTCTTCTGGAATACCACAATCCCACATGTCTCATCAAAAGTTAACACCATTGTGTTCAATGGAGCTAGTACACAGGTAAGCAGACATAGGATTGCAACCGTAGAGATGAGAATGACATTGAAGAATCATATGGTAATACAAACATTGAAATATTTTTTTGGAAAACTTTGTGACATATTCCTGTGTAATACAAGACCTTCTTGTGGGTTGGTGCTTATAAGATTTACAAAAGACATCAATGGGTATCTATATCTAGTACATTCATACATACTTACTGATATCATTCCTTACAATTTTGATGGAAACTAGTGCTGATCCCATCTGATCTTGGAAGCTAAACAGGTTCAGCCCTTGGATGGGAGAACACCAATGAATACCATGTGCTGTCGTCTGTATTTCAGAGGAAGGAATTGGCAAAACTATCTTTGAATACTCCTTGCCTAGGAAAACTGTATGAAATTAATAAGTTTGCCATAAATCAATAGGTTGAAAATAAATACACACACAGACACACACACAGACACACACAGAGGAGTGCTGTCTTGCTACAATTCAAAAGACTACACAGGCAATATTTAGCATAGGCATTGCTCACCTGGTCCAACTATCATAATATAAGCATCATAACTGGTGCTCAAATGCTTCTGCAGAGAGTTATAAAGGTCATTACTGTCAAGGAGGAGGTGAAACAGTGGGAGGACTGCTCTATCAAGCTTTTTTAGAAGGTTGCAGTTAAAAAACTACCATTATATAATTTTGAATATGCATATGAGCACTTGAAACAAACGTGTCAATTATCTCTGGAAAGACAACCTAGGATATAAGGCATTTGCTGCTTCCGGTGAAGCTTACTGGCAAAAGGGGTCATGGAGTTGACAAGAGGCAGTGGTTGCATGGTCAGACACTCTCCCCACTGGGCAAAATGCAGCTTTTCAGAGGTTTTTGACCTCAGCTCCCAATGTTCCTCACCACTGGCTATCTTAGCTCAGGCTGATGGGATCACCTGCAAGGTAAGGCTGTTGGGCGTTGAGGTCTAACACATCTGGAGGCTGTGCTTTTGAGACCCATGCCGTTCTCATGTTACCTTTCAGCTAGTGTTCTAAAATAATAATATAATATATAATAATTTTTTATTTTTCTATTTCCTGCCTCTTCCTGCGGATCGAGGCGGGATCTCATCAATATCAGCAATACAGTCTACAAAATACATAACAGATTAAAAACATCATCATATAACCACAATACACAATAAAATACAGTACAATATAATACTAGTCAATGCTAGCAGTATTACAGTAGAGGAAACAACGCATCTAATTCATCTGTTTTTCCATATAATCTAAACGGGGTGGGAATCTTCACTATAGCAGGTCAGGTGGATATGCCCGCTGGAAGAGATCCGTCTTTAATGCCTTCTTAAAGGCTTCTAATGATGTAATGATTACTGAGTTCTTACTGAGCTGGAAGTAAGAACACCTGAACAATTTTGTTAAGAAACTCCCAATGGTCTGTGGCCCCATACAGACAGGCCAAAATAAAGCTGCTTCGGGTCACTTTGGAGGTACGCTGTTTAAATGATGCATGCGTCCTAACAGTCCAGAAGCCGCACCAAAGCCATGATCCAGTCCTAAGGATCGGAGCACAGCTTTGGTGCAACTTCCGGACTCTTAGGACCCATGCATCATTTAAACAGCATACCTCCAAAGTGACCCGAAGCAGCTTTATTTTGGCCTGTCTGTATGGGGCCAGGCTCAAGGCAAGTTTCTATTTGTTTTCTAAGGCTTAAATCATGGCTGGGGAAAATACAGCCCAGTTTCCAGCATTCTTCACTATCAGCTATTCTGGCTGGGACAGAAAGGAGTTGCAGTCCAGTTACAGTTGGAAGCCACATTTTTTGTTGGTCAAAATCTCAACAAGACTAGATCCACTGAATCAATGGAACTTTCATTGGTGTTGATTTAGCAAGTTCCTATTAACTCTATGCCCCTACAGTCATTCCAACAACCCATTGGATATAGGATTATAACTAAACGTAGACCCCTAAACACTGAGATTTCAGGAAGGCTCCAATATACCAGTGTCATTTCAAGAGCAACTCCACAGGCAAGCACTTTGATTGATTAAAATATTTATGTCCCACCATATAACCAAGGATCTCAAGGAGGCTTTAATAATATCAATTTGAAAAGTCTAAAACAGTTTAAACCTTTTGGCATCAGGCCTCTGGAATCCCCAGCTTTCTCCACATTTTTGCAGTCTTTCATCTCTCACAATCCAGGAGAGTTATTACTTGGTTATCAGTCTTTCCTTGGCTTTGGGTATCTGTGCTTGCACATCTGGTAGCAGACATTACAGGAGATGGAGGGACCAGTTTCCCTTTCTCTGTTACCAGAGTAGAAAGAGAGGCAAGGTAGCTTGGAGGGAAGATGACAGTTCCATTCTCATGCAGATTTTAGTAGGTTTGCTTAGAATCATAGAATAAGGAGACCATAAGGACCATCCAACCCAGTCAACAATATAGAATTGAATCTATACTGTCAAAGCTTATAATGTTGCTACATTCAGACAAATCTTCCACAGATGGTCTTCTCAGTTGTATTTGGGTTATGTTCAGCCAGTTTTCACAAGCCAGCTGCAATATAATCCAGAACAATAGAACTCACCAGAACTTACAGACCACAGAAGGGGATGTTACATCAATACCAGTAGTACGAGGAGATGCCCAAGTGCAACATCTAAAAAGAGTAGACAATCCACTGGTATTCAAAACTGAGGTTATCAGGTAGGCAATTGATTCCTGGAATATCATCCCTTTTTCTTTTATTGGGGCACTACACCTCTCAAGTGCTCTCCTAAGAGAGGCTCAGCTATATTTTTTCAGCAACAGTGAAATATATTTTTATTCCTGGTGCCTTTGCTTGCAGGCCTTAGTTCTCCTCTCGTTTAGACCAGTTTACTTCAGTTTTATATGCCATCTATCTTTCTATCAATTTAATTTATATTCCACCTTTCTTCTGAAAAAACGTTAAATGTCAGTTTAGTTTTTTTTTTTTAAAAAAAATACAAGGTTAAAACTGTATGTAATTAAAACATAGTAAAACAGATTAAAAGGATAAAAAGATAAAAACATCCCATGGGAGAGAATTTCACAATCTGAGAGCAGCCACTGAGAAGGACTAGTGATGTAAAGAATTCTCATCACTGTTTGTTATGTTAAGGAAAATGCAACATGGGACATACAGTAGTAGAAATAAAACATGTAAGTGAAAGTCACAATGACTAAGCAAGAGCAATTAAGAAGCTACACAGGTGAAAAAGCTAATGTAATTTAGAAGTCTTGAATGTCAAGGACAGAATTGTAGAACGTACAATTGGAAACACCTGAGATTCATTAAGTGTACAAGGTAAAATGATGAAACTCTTAAGTATGGGTTGAACTATGTGAACCAATCAAAATGAATGTACACACCCACTGGGTGGAAACTGACTAGTGGGTGGTGATTAACAATGGCTATAATAATTGCTATGTTTGCCAATGTATGTTGTGGGTAGTTGTGGATAGTTGGAGTGTTTTGGAGATTGTAGAAATTGTTGAGGGCATTAGTATTTGTATATAGTAGAATAAAGTAGATCTTTTATATAAGACTACTGAGTTGTCTGGTGTCTTCAGTGAAGATACAAGAGCCAGCAGGATCCTGGAGAAGTTTGGAGACTTCTGAGGAAGAAGAGTGAGAAGGCTTGGAGAGTTTGTCAGGGTCTTCAGCCTATTCTCTGAAACTCTGCTGCTTTGGAAGAAAAGCATTAACCACTGACCAAAGCTGGTCAGCACCGCTGCATAACAAGGTGGTGAGTTAGAGCCAGAGGTGAAGAGCTACAACTCCCATCATCCCTGATATGTTAAACATATGAGATATTTCTAACTCAATGCATCCATAAGGTCTTTAAAAAGCTGAAACTCTTGCACCTCCTTCACCAAGGAGTAAGAATTTTTAATCATTTACAAATGAAGAGAAGGGGCAAGACATTTGAAAGGAAAATTTGATGGACAGGATTATGCATTCCGCATAAGCAAAGCAAGTATTCAGACTGGGTTTTACCAGCGGATCTTACCAGAGGCTTATGGTATGTTGCCTATTTCCTGTTACTTTGTTATGGTGATGAAATGTTGCCTTGGTTTTGTTTCAGGAATCTAAATAATGCATTTTAAAGCTAAAGCTGTGCTTTGTCCCTTCAAGTTGGAGAAGACCCCAACTGTTAACAAACAGTGATGAGAATTCTTTACATTCCATACCCCCCTTTTTATAAATAGCATTTTCTAATTTTATAATATAACAAAGTGGCATTTTCAAGAGTATGTATTTAAGAAATTAAAAAAAAAACCCTGCCAATTTCCCCACCATATTGCTAAATAAAATTCATTTCTAGTTCATTCTGAAATATCACACTCTTGGACACATGGCTGTAAGAAGCTCTTGGAAATGCATCTCAGGCCAGGAATGCTGGGAGGTGCAGTCCAACATCTGGAGAGGCGATTTTGCCTACTCTAATCATAGAATCATTGACTTGGAAGAGACCACAATGGCCATCCAGTCCCTGGTGGCGCAGTGGTTAAATGCCTGTACTGCAGCAACAACATTGTAAGTTTAATCTTAGTGAAGGGCTCCAAGATCTACTCAGCCTTCCATCCTTTTGTAGATTGGTAAAATGAATACCCAACTTATTGGGGGCAATTGGCTTACACATTGCAAACCACTTAGGGAGTGCTAGTTCACTGATAAGTGATATAGAAATGTACTCGCTATTGCTATCATGGCAACCCCATCATGAGGTTTTCTTGACAAGATTTTTTTTCAGAGGTTTGCCACTGTCTTCCCCTGAGGCTGAGAACATGTCACTTGCCCAAGGTCACAAAGTGGCTTTCATGACAGACTGAGAGCATGTGTGCCTGTCCCCTTCCCCATTACTCTAGCTAGCTTGTTCAGTCAAGATAGCCATTCCTTCCTTCTAATACTCACTTTCCACTTTCGAGTTCAAACTGCAACTCTAGAAATTTCTGGTAATAGTCCCTGAAGAAAGTCAATTGGTTGGTTCCTCTTCTATTGTGAATACATGCTTTCCATTTTTTTGTTACTCCTGCTTGAGCAAGCTAACCAAAGCAACAGGACAGGAGAGGGAAGGCACGCCTTCCCTGCTGCTTGGCTCACCTGCTTGAGGAAGCTCACCAAAGCAATGGGGGAGAAGGGGGCATACCTGACCCCCTACAGTTGGAAGACACCCTGAGGGAACATCCAAACAAACACTCTTTCCTCCATTTGGTAAGAGGTGGGTGATTCTGTATATTCTTACATGACAGAAGGGGATTGGACTAGATGAACCAAGGCAAACGGCCTCTACTCTATTCTCATTCTTCTCGATTTGTCTGCAGCCTTTGACACTGTTGATCACTGTCTCCTGGTCGATTTACTTTCTGACCTTGGGTTCGCCGACTCTGCTCTCGACTGGTTTAAATCTTACTTGTCAGATAGATCTTTTGCAGTGGTCACGGGTGGTCAGACTTCATCCTCTGTTCCGCTATCTGTTGGAGTTCCCCAGGGCTCTGTCTTGGGTCCCCTTCTGTTCTCTCTATACACACTGTCTCTAGGTAAACTCATCAGTTCTTTTGGTTTCTCCTATCATTTGTATGCCGATGACACTCAGCTGTATCTCTCCACCCCTGACCTTTCGACGGGGCTTGAACAGCAAGTTTCTTCTTGTCTGACTGCCATCTCTCAGTGGATGCGGCTTCGGCGCTTGAAGCTCAACATGTCTAAGACTGAGCTTCTCGTCTTTCCACCTAAACCCACCCTTCATTATTCCTTTTCTGTTTCTGTCGACGACACTTCTATTCAACCGGTTCATCAAGCCCACAGTCTTGGCTTCATTTTTGACTCTTCTCTGTCATTTATTCCCCAGATCCAGGCCACCGCCAAGACCTGTAGATTCTTTCTCCACAACATTGCCAAGATCCGTCCATTCCTCTCAATCTCTACTGTCAAGACTCTAGTCCATGCCCTAGTGGTTTCGCGACTAGATTATTGTAACCTCCTTCTAACAGGGCTTCCTCTTTCACACCTCCATCCTTTAATATCTGTCCAGTATTCAGCTGCCCGTATTGTCACATCCGCTCGCCGCTTTGACCATGTTTCTCCTCTTTTATCCTCCCTTCATTGGCTCCCCTTCCCCTTTCGCATCCGGTACAAGCTTTTGTTACTGACTTTCAAAGCCCTCCATGGGTTGGCCCCTCCTTACTTATCTGACCTTCTTTCTCCTTACATTCCTACTCGCACCCTCCGCTCTGGTAGTCAGGGTCTCCTGTCACAATGTAGGACTACCACTGCCCCCTCCCGAATTCGTCCCTTCTCGCTTGCTGCCCCTTACTCCTGGAACCTTCTTCCCCCACATGCACACCTCATCACTTCTCTGCCCAGTTTCAAAACTGAATTAAAGACTATATTGTTTAGAGAAGCATTCCCAGAGGTGAGACCCTCTCTGACCCAGGAAGCCTCCTTCTAACCATCCATCAAGAAGCCAAGCCCTTCCTCCAGTCCATCTGCCTTGGTCCAGGCCTCGGAGATGGAAAAGATCTGCTGGACCTGATCCTATTCCCCACCACCACTCCCTTCTCCTTTTGTGTCGTGTCTTTTAGATTGTAAGCCTGAGGGCAGGGAACCGTCTGACTAAAAAAAATTGATGTACAGTGCTGTGTAAACTTACAGCGCTTTATAAATAAAGGTTAATAATAATAATAATAATGACCTCTGGGTTCCCTTTCAATGCTAGGATTTTGCCATAGCAGAATGGGGTTGCCCCTTTGCTTCCCCCTTCTCTTCTGTGAGAATTTGAATAGGACAGCGGAGGGGGGGGGGGAGAGGAGATTTGTAAGGTATCCACTAAATGCTTCCTTCTTTTGTTCCTTTTGTTTTGAGTTCTGAGTTAACAAGTCTACTCTCTCTGGTAACTGAACTGAACAACTGATTAGCAATTGTTGAATTAGAAGATACCATGGCCAATTTGGAGCTATCAATATTACATGAGCTTCCTCCATTTAAATTTTGTTTAAGACTTTTCAAATGATTTTTATTGGTGGAAACGCATATAATGTTCCTTTCAGCCATTCGTTGTTCAAGGCATCTGTCTTCTCCACTAAAAAATCCTTCTGTACTGAACAATAACGGTGAACTTTGTAATTTCTGCAACTTGCAAACAAATCTACTACAAATCAGCCAAATTTCCTTCTGAATTCCTGTTCAGAGCCTCAGACTCCTCCAAATTCAGTTCCCATTCGGCTGGATTTATTTGATTGCAGCTCTAATAATAATAATAATAATAATAAATTTATATTTTCCTGCCTGTCTCAGATGGATTGAGGTGGGATTACAGTCCGCTAAAACACATACATCAGTAATTAAAAACATATACTACGCCCCAAAGCTAATTGGCAGCCAGTGAAGACATTTCAACACTGGTGTTATATGGTGGTCAAACCTAGATGTACCAGTGACCAATCTGGCTGCCGCATTTTGAACCAATTGAGGCTTCCAAAGTTGATATAAGGGTAGCCCCAAGTAGAACGCATTACAGAAATCTAAACAAGAGATGACCAGTGCATGTACCACTGCTTCAAGGTCCTTTCGGTCGAGGTAGGGATGCAGTTGACCTATCAACCAAAGTTGATACCAGGCATTCAGGTCTGGCAAAGCCCCGCAGGCCTCCTCCTCGCGGGGCTTTGCCAGACCTGAGGTGTTGATACCAGGCACTCAGGTCTAGCAAAGCCCCGAAGACAGTTGGAGGCCAAGGGAATGGCAGGAGGAGCAGGTGCGCGCCCGTTACCCTGCCCCCAATTTTCCCCAACTTCAAGCTGTCTCTGAGACAGCTGGAGGCCAGGAAAGGGCATGGGAGAAAGTCCTGCCCCAGAAGCTCTGCCCTCAGAGAGTGGAAGCCCCACCCCCAGCACACAGCCCCACCTCCAGAGGGCAGAATCCCTGCCCCTGGCACACAGCTCCGCCTCTGTAGGGCAGAAGCTCTGCCCCCAGCATGCCGAATCAAAAAGGTTCGCCATCACTGGTCTATGGTATCAAATGCCACTGAGATGTCCAAGAGCACCAACAGGTCACATTTCCCCCGTCAATGCCCAGATCAAGATTTTCGACTAAGGCGACCATGGCAGTCTCCACTCCATATCCTGCCCTGAAGCCAGTTTGAAATGGGTCTAGATAATTGGCTTCATCCAAGGCAGCTTGGAGCTGGAAGGCAACTGCCCTCTTAATCACTTTGTCCAAGAACGGTAACAGGGAGACCGGCCTATAATTATTTCTCACCAGGGGATCCGGGGAGGGTTTTTTAAAAAGCGGTCTAACAACTGCTTGCTTTAGTTTTGATGGAAATCTCCCCTCCCTGAGGGGTGCATTAATTATAGAATATAGTAGAAATTTTGTTGCATCCCCTCCCTCGGTGGTCAACCATGATGGGCGAGCATCGAGGGGACATGTTGTCTTCCTAACACAAGAATCTTGTCCACTTCATCGGTATTTACAACGTCAAAGCGATCCAGTCTAACATAGTCCACAGTCACTGGAAACCTCTTTCCATTTCTGTTATAATGCTCACATCCAGATCAGCCCTTATCTGAGAGATTTTGTCTGCAAAAGTCATTAAAAGCATCACAACAGGCTTCAGTTGGTTCCAATAATAAATTTAGGGTGGGAGCCGATCGGGTTAACACTTTAACCACCCTAAACAGCTCTACTGGATGAGACTCTACAGACACAATACCTGCAATATAGAAAGAATTCTTTGCTGCATCTATTGCCACTCCACAGGAATCTAAATAGTTTCTATGGCATGTATTGTCAGATAAGCGTAGATGTTTCCGCCAGTGGTGCTCTAGTTGTTGCGCTGTCTGCTTCATTCTACAAAGATCTTCTGTGTACCATGGTTTTTTATTTGAAGCGGGCTGGAAAGGACGCTCAGGAGCGATAATGTCTATGGCCCTGGTAAGATCGTTATTCCAGGTATCAACCAGGGCATCTACAGAATCGCCATTGTTCCCAACCATAAAACGCTCTAGGGCTTCCTGGGATCTTTTGGGTTCCATCAGCCTTCATGGCAGACCATTCTAATAGGTCCTCCACCCCCGAGGGGGATCTGGGTAGTGGCCTTCAGTCCCACCTTGACCAGAAAGTGATCCGTCCATGACAGGGCAGTAGTATGAATTACTTCTGCCCACGGATGTTCCTGATCTGTACTGAAGACCACATCGAGTGCATTACCAGCACAATGTGTTGGACCTGAGACTATTTGGGACAGGCCCATGGCAGTCATGGAAGCCATGAACTCCCAAGCTGCACCTGTCAGATCTAATAAGCTGGACTCTTGCTATGTATTCTGGGGATTAATTTTTAGTTGTATTGATTTGATATGTTAATTGTTATGCAGTTTTTATTGCTATTATTATTTGCTATGTATTCTTCTTGCTATTTATTATTGTAAATTGTGGTTATTTTTATTCTATTGTTATTGCTATGTATTTTTCTTACTGTTGTAACCTGCCTGGATTCTTCGTGATTGGGCAGGCTATAAATAAATAATTTATTATTATTATTATTAGACTTAACATTTTTTGTCTTGTAATTTGTATATCTTGCTCATTATTTTCAGTATCTTTCGCTCTAGCCTCTTCAAATAAATTTGTCAATTCAGCTGTAATACTGCCCTTAACTATACATTGTATCTCTTTTTCTATACTATTCATATCATAGTTATTGACATTAAGTTGATCCATGTTTGCATGTGCTCTTTGATTTGCATTAGGCCTTTCATTTATCACATTTAGTAATGAAGTTAATAATTCAGTTTGTTTGTATATTTCCTCTTGTATGTTACTAGATGAATTTGGATTTTCAAGCCTCATTATTAGGCTTTTTCTTTATTCTGCACCCTGGATCAACTGCTGTGACTCTGAACTGTCTCTGCCCAACTCTGGTATTTCAGAATGAGGCATTGGGTTTCTCTCGCCCTGATCCGTTGCTGCCTTAAGGATTCAAGGGGGGGAAATGGGCCTCTGGGGGTTTGGGATGGCTGCAAGTGATCCATGGGCCATCCTTTGCCCACCCCTACTATACCCTGGCATGCACAGAAGACAGAATGTTGCAGAAATTTAAAATGTACATAGCAGCTAGAGGCACAGGAGGTAAAACAGCTGCTATTTGAATTTAAAACGTTTGTACCTTTTCTTAAAATGTACTATGAAACTGAAGCTATATTGTCTGCCACATTTCAAAACATATGATGGCTACTGATTTGAAGACCCCACTGTAGCACATCCAAATTTTAGGTCCTAGGTAAAAAAAATAAAAAAAAATACTGGTTATACTGCCAGTTTCTTTGTAAAAAATTTAAAGATTATTTTTATTTTTATATGAAACCAAAATAAGATACTCATCAAAATACCCTTCTAAATCAGAAAGCAGCCGCAAGGAAAAAACTACTTATTACTGACCTGTAACACTCATGGCAAGACACCCATTAAAATATGAAATTCAAAGTAGGAAAGATTAGGGCATCATAGCCTTAAAAACTAAACTCTTAATGATCTGAAAAGTGAAACATTTGTCTATAGGAATTTCCTAAAACTTTCTAAATATATTATTCTATGTGGGAAGTAAGGTGCTTTTGGTCCTGTGCAGGGAGGCAGGCAGGATATACATTAAATATATAAATAAGATACTCTACCATCTGTGTCTGTGCATGTGTATTATACAAATGATGTCACAACATTCTGTAAAATCTGTTGTATCCTTATTCTACTAGAACAATATTTCTAAATGACTAAGAAATATTCTGGAGGAAAACTGCTAGTACAAATAATTTAATCTGCAAATACTAAAGTTGTTAATATGTAAAACTGTCTGGTTCTTGAAAGCTATTTATTAAAGAATTTATCCAGCCAACCCCAGGCTATAAGAAAACATACTGTATGGAGAATTGTGCAGTGGAATGGGGGGTGGGGGACGAAAGACAAGTATTTAATTATGTACTTTCAGGCTAAGACATTTGGTTAAGTTATACTGGTACATCTATACTCCTCTGTAAAAACTCAAAAAAGTCCCTCATAAGACAAAGAAAACTTAATCACTTAATTCTTTTTGTTTCTTAGTACATGGGTAAAAGATGAGGTTCTTAGAGACATGCAAGCTTTTCAAGTAGAACGTATTTTTTGTCTTTATCAGGAAAACAAGTAATTCTAGAAATGACATTGCAATTATAAACTCCTTCAAATATGAATAAATATAGGCCTATGACTAACATTATCACATTTCTTCTCCTACACAATTTTAACATCCCTGCCTGATGAAAATGAAGAAGTCAGTTAGTAAAACTTTGAAAGATTGCATGATATATTTAGAAAATTTTAGTTGGCCAATAAAGGTATTGCTGTTTTGTGGATTCTGGATTAAATTCCTTCAAATGGCATTGAATTTTTGTAGTCCATAATTTAAATGGAGTATTTGCTCAATGGGAACAGTTCTTTATTTGAATAGTCAGTCTGGCTATTCAAGGTTTGATGATACTGCAGAGAAGATATGTTGCTAAGAATCAAATGAAACATTTTCAAAAACACAGTCTGGGACAGCTTAATTTCTATATTTTATAGTATCCTGCAATACCAACAACATTTGTAAAAGCTGTTGTCTGAATCAAGTTCTTCTTTTTTTGGAGGACTATTGTTAAAGACTCATATTTTGTCATCAAAACAAGCACCTTCACACATTTGTACAAGATGATAGAACTATTTACAAAATACATACAAAATGATGTATTTGAACACTGTAAATGTGAGCCTGGGAAGCCTTTTGCACTATTTAGTGTAAACAGCATCTAAGTAGGAGCTGTAAACTATCCAAATTATGTGTAAGATCCAATTTGCTTTGTTTTCAGATAGGTTTTATTGAGACAAGTTTTTCTGATTTGCTAAACTGGTAGAAAAAGGAGGAATGCATCTTATATTTAGGATCATAGTTGCATGCAAGCATGGAAAAAGTAATTGTAGAGTTCATGGTTTCATTTCCACTTACCTATAAAAACTTCTGGACTACAAAAGTTTTCAAAATAATATTTTGTCAGGGGCTATAGGACTGGGGAAAATTTACATTTTAAACATGTATAATCATGAACCTGTATTAAAACTATAGACATTACAGGTGGATTCAAAACCGTATTCAAGAGTCCAATAAAAAACAAACACAAGACACCATTTTGTTGCTCCAGATGACAATTCAAGCATTAACCTTGCATGATAGCTACCCAGCTGCCCTCTGGTCCCCGTTTAACAGTTCCAAGTGAAGGCTTTTAGTTTGGCCCATTTAAGTCCAATAATAAAGACAGTCTGCTCAAAACACAGAAATGAGAGCAAAGACTCCATATAATAGAGCACATGGATATGCTACTAGAAGTTGTTGTCCTTCCATTGCTAAAGCTGAAATAAAGATTTTCGATGCCGAAAAGCTACACCATCCAATAATTGCAGCAGCAAGAATAACGCCCATCATACCCCTGAAAGACAAAATGATTTAAGAACTCTGAATAGCAGCTTCACATAACTGTGTACCCATCAAAAGAGTCTTGTATATTCTTCTATGGTATTAATAAATTTACTGGTTATTATGGCTTGCACACCATGGGGAAGCAGTAACGTAGCTAGCAATATGTCTAGGCATACAGTATTTATCTTGCCCAGCCCAAGGGAAATGGTTCCTATATGAAGTCTCATGTTGAATACTGTAAATGTTGGATAATTGAACATACATAGCCTTTAATGAATCAAGCTGGGTGCCTGGCCAATTTGAACATTTTCTTTAATATAATTTAAAGATTAATTCAGTTTTTAAAATAATGTAGCCTATACAATAATTTCAAATGATATATTATCAAAGCTAAATCAACAATTTAAACCCATGAAACACAAGGAAGATATCAGCATCCTACATATTAAAAGAAAAAGTGCACAGAATGTAAAGTTTTAAAAATAAAATCTGTAAAATCAGATATTTAGGAAGTGCGAAACAGAAAATCTATTTCATACCTACATTCTCTGAAATGTTAATGATAGGCAAATATACAAATAAATACAACTATAGTATAAATACAAATACTAAATAAATGTATATAAGCAGTACAACACTTTTTAAAAAGAGATATTCATACTTACTGTAGAGATAACACAATTGCAAAGCTGGAAAGTATGATCATAGGAAGGAGGCAGTAACCAAGTACACTGGCAACACAGCCAAATGAAACACCCGTCATACTCATTAAGTTGAGGAGGCAGAACATTCCTAAGCATCCAATTGCACTAATACCATATACATAACCAAACTGAATTTTGCCAGCCTAAAAGAAAACAGAAATAAAAGTTGACAGCATTATTATAAGGAGTATTGTATACTAGATTTTATCATCACACTTTCCTCAACGGTCAGGAGAAAGGATGACAAACTAGGAACACAAAGTAAAATCAAAATGGAAAAAAAAAACTTATTTTAGTAACATCTGAAACTAGAACAATTCAGTTTATTCTTTTTACTTTGCTATTATTATATATATTATATTATATTATATTAGTCTATACTACTTTTACAGCAGCTTTTGAATAGAAATAGGGTCTTTTGTATAGCAACCCAAAAATTACGGAAATCGCTTCCAAGTTCAATTCCATCTCCAAAAGCAAACAAAGTGCTTCATTTCATTTCAGTTAATTAATTCTATGCCCTGTGTTTTTGGTTGCTATTGTTTGAAATCTTTAGTTTTTTAGTATATTTTCTTATTTCGTCAGTTTCTCCTTTAATATTTTAAACTATGAACTCTATGCCTAAATCAGTTTGAAAACTGTTAATTAACATAAATTCTTGATTCCAAAAGGGACTAAAGCCTTAATAGTCTGCATGCAAAGAACTGTGCAATTAACAGAGAAAAGCAAGAGAAGGATCTATTTTGGTCATATTTGGATAATTTCTGAATATGAAGTGACTTCAGAACCAAAACAGACTGTACCTGAAGTTTCAGAAGCAAATTTGAAGGCAACTTTCCTGACCCAATTTAATCTAATTTTGGCGGTATCCAGGCCGGTGCAAAGCACCGGCCTGGATATGTGCTAGAGTTGCCTCGGGGCATCCTTTCCAGACACCCCACAACCCTAGCACGTAAGCGCGGCATTGTAATGGCGGCACCCTGTCTACATAGGCGCCGCCATTACAACATCACGGCCGCGCTGCAGCCAAACGGCGCAGCGTCGACTTGACATCCTGGCGCTGCTGAAGGGCGCTTGTGGCGCCCTTTCAGCGGTGTCAGAAGGAGCTCCATTTTGGAGCACTTTCTGCTGCGCGTATCGCTGGCGCGGCCTTTAAACAGCCACGCCAGCGATACAGAGAAAGGGGCCAAATGGCCCCTTTCTCTCTTTCCCCGCCGCTGTTGGAGTGTCCTTGGGGCATGAAGCCCCGATCCATCGGGGGAAGGGGCGGGTGCAGGCCACCCCAAAGGGGCAGTCTGTATTCCACCTTTATCTTCTCCAAAATCTCTATGTAAGACAGAAACAAGGAGGAGATGCTGTTTTGTGACTGATGCATCTAGCTTCCAACCAAGGGATTACTTTACCAGAGCTTTTCATTCTTCAAATCATAATCCTTTTGGGAGAGATAACATCAGAAGCTGTTCCTTGGTCTTTTATAATTGTGCCTCAGAGGAGCACTAGTGCCAAAGATCTTTGTGGCTCCAAGAATGATGTGACAAATATAAATAAATGAGAATGGTAATCTAAAAATCTCATAGCTGTTTGCTCCACAGTAACCTCCCTCAGAAGTAAGAATTATTAGAAGGCAAAATACATGCTCATACGGCACTCTGGTCAGATCCTGCCACATCTAGCTGAAAAATGCCCAGCAGACCAAGGAACATCACAGCAAGGAACTTCCTCCATCTGCTCCACCACATAGCATAATAATCATGGTAGTTCAGCTGGGTCCACCAAGTAGATAGAAGCAGAGCAATGAAGGCAGTGGAAGGGGAGGGAAATGCCCAGCCTTCTTTCTCTCCCAACATGGAGTTTTATAGGGAATCTGCTGTGTTCTTTTTGTACCGTGTGTGATTGTGAAATACAGTACATTGTTTTAGGGTGTATCAAGTATTACTAAGAGGAAAAGAACCTCACCCTAAAGTTCCAGGACCTTTCTGTCAAACAAAAAGTGTTTGAATCTTTGTCATTTTTTAAAATTATTATTCTTTTATTACTTTTCCACATATGTACAAACACCAAAAATAAAAAAAAATTCATATAACATAACATACACTCTAACAACAACAACACCTAAACTAAACTGTTTGATAACTAAAACACACTACCTATGTGACCTTATTTTAAAAACTGTTGAGTTTTGCGATACTGTCCTCCTTTCTGGTACAGCCACAGGTATTTTTCTTTAAAATCACCTCTACCTTTAGTAGCACCTAGCCTAAAAACAAACAATTCCCATGTGTATTTGCCTAAACTTTACGTTTCATTTCTTAGGTTTCACCTAAGTGGATGAAATTATGCTGGTAAACTTAATTGAATTGAATTCTACCAAAAGTAAATCACTACAAAAGTATGTGCATTTGGATGGTTTTACCAAGTGAGGATTGAGGATACATTGAGGAGTCAGAATTAACTAATGTAAGGATTTACCTTGGATCTGAGCTAAAGTATTATGTTAATCCAAGGCACTATGCTGAACTAGCTTCAAGCCAAACCGATCCAAGCCAAGCCGGCAGGTCCTGAAGCACATTTGTTCCTGGGCACAGCACTAGTAACTACTTCTAGAATTCAACAGTGGGGTCCTAACATTTTTAAAAACATTGCTTCTATAAATATTTTTAGTCTATTACTTTTTGACAATAAGAGCTGTATTTGTAGGTTGCTGTGTCAGTGATTTTTGCTCAGGAACAAACTCCAAATGTGGCTCAATATTAAGTGATTCCCTTTGACATATAAGAATATAATCAGCATTGACTACCGTGCTTAAACTAAAATGGAACACTTTCCCCTATAGAAATAAATCCTGCTATATTCAGTGGCTTACTTTTAGAGAGCCATGTATAGGATTTTAGCCTAACAGACAAAACTATTAACGTATATGCACAAAAAATACAGTTTTGCAATGTGTTGCATGTTTAGTAGTCTCATTTATGTACTAAGAACCAGATCTTAGAAAATTCTTAATTTACATTTTTGTCTTAATGATTTTTTAAAAAATGACAAGAACACACATGAGCCACTGATTCCTTACCAGTAATAGGGTGGCACCAAAGGCTAAGCAAAAGACCATGGGCCCTGCCAGGTCTGTTTCATTCATTATACTGCCATCTGCTGCTTTTAGTGGGTGGAGTACTGTCAGGGTCTTCTGCCAAATGTGATCAAAATTGATGCCTAGTTCTGCAGATACAATGAAGAACATTTCATTTAGTTGTCAGCTCATAAATACTGTCGCACAAGTGGCTGTGCAAGGTCAGTTAGTTGACCAATATAAACAGAAATCTAATGATATGACTGGTTGCAATTTCTAGACAGGTTTTAATTTTTCCAAAGTTGCACTCTATCCATACTACTATGCTTATTTTTCCTTTCCATTTCAGTTCTTTTAAGCATGTTTTGAATAAAGTTAGATTGCTAAATTGAATAAAACTAGATTACAAAAAAACTACAGAAAGAGAAATGAATAAACTCAAAGAACAATATTTAAAATAAGACACAACACACATTTACCTTCCAGTAAAGGAGGTTCATCTTCAAAATTGCTTCCATAGAAAGACTGTGGTGAGGATGGAGTATAGGCTGGTGTTGGTTGAAAAATCTGACCAGTGTAAGGTTGTTGTTGGGGCATCATCTCTGGAGGAACATAGCCACCTTGCTGAGAATAGTCATAGCCGGCATATTGTCTGCAGAAAGCAAAGATTTGTTATTTGACAGGAGATTACAGTACCTTTGCTTACAGTACATTGTTCCTCAAACATATTCATTTCCACAGCACTTCCAAGACTCTGTAACTAATCTCAGACATAGAAGGATTACACTTGTGTGCTACGGTATTATACATAGTGAGTATGCTCACTATATGTAAACACAAAGCAATATTCATGGGATTCTTACCACACCAACTATCCCCTACAAAAAAGCTACAGGAATATATTCTTACAAATAAGGAAACAGAAGCAGAAAGAGCATTGCTACTGTTTATTTGAAATGCAATGCTGGGAATGCATCACAAAACGTATTATAATATCAGCCGTATAAAAACTGTGCTTTCATCTTTTGTGAAAACACAATATTTTCCAAAGTCAAAACATGTAATGATTTCTCACTTTTTTAAAAAAAAGTATCACTTTCAGATTAACTTACGGTAGAATCCAAACATTTCATTACCTATGCTGTTGTCAAGGCTTAGATGCCAGATGGTTAATACATGCTATCATGTATTCAAATGCTTAAAAAGAACATAGCCCAAGTTACTTTGCTCTCCTATCCTGTCTCATATAAACAGCTATTATCATGTCTTTCAACACTTATGACATATACAATGACCAGGTATCAATTATGATGTATAACTGGCCTTCAGGGAAATGAAACTGCCACAATAGTAACCCCCTCCCCCAATTTATAAGCAAACTTTCTTATACAATTTTTATTGAATAGACACAAGAAAAAAATCTATTCTCAAGAACAAAGATCAATCTATCCAGTATTGACTTCTAAACACGTTTTAAGCAATGTATTTAAAAAGATATTTATGACTGCTTCAATGCAGTTTAAGATCTCTGCACTGAGTTTTAAACAGTAACCATACCTACACTTTTTGGCAAGTGTGTCTTGAGAATAAAGGTAAAAGGTAAAGGTAGCCCCTTGACATGAATGTCTAGTCATAACTGACTGTAGGGGGCAGTGCTCATCTCTGTTCCTAAGCCAAAGAGCCAGCATTATCCAAGGACTGCTCTGGTGGTCATGCAGCCAGCATGACTGCACCAAATGCCAAAGTGGTACCTATTTATCTACTTGCTTTTGAACTGCTAGGTTGGCAGAAGCTGGGACTAGTGACAGGAGCTCAGCCCATCATGCAGCACTTGGGCCTGAAACTGGCGTCTTAACCACTAAGCCATTGCATCCCCATAGTGTCTTGAGAATACACTATAGTAAACTATATATGTAATTACTTCTGCTTACTACTAACTTCCTACTTATGGGCAATTCAAAACACTGTCATTCAACATACACTAAAAGAAAATTACAACGTTGGTCTGAAACACACGGGCCAAATAAGGCAGCTTTCAGGTACTTTGGGAGTGTAGCATTTACATGACACATGTCTTCAAAACAGCTGGAAGCCGGCCCTTTCAGGAACGCATTAGCAATAGCAATTACATTTCTGTACTGCTTATCAGTGCACTTAAGCACTCCCTAAGTGGTTTACAAAGTGTAAGCTAATTGCCCCCAACAAGCTGGGTACTCATTTTAGCCATCCCAGAAGGATGCAAGCCTGAGTCGAGCTTGAGCCCCCTGGCTGGGACTGAACTCGCAACCTTATGGTTTGTGAGTGAGTGGCTGCAGTACAGGCATTTAACCACTGTGCCACCAGGGCTCCTGCTAGCAGTCCACTTGGGTCTGCGGCAGAGGCCCACTTTGGCGGTCCTGACCATGTCCATCATGGCGGTCCCAACTCCATCGCGGCCAGAGTGGCCTCTGACTGCTCCTTCATGTCTGTCTGCTTCAGGTTAGAGTCTAATGTAATGTAGTTTAATTTAATGTTTATAAATATCCTTTTAAAAATCTCCAATCACTTGTCTATAAAACTGGCCTGTTCTTTTTTTTTTAAAAAAAAAAGCCAACTTTTTAAAGCCAATTACATTATAAAAGTAATAGAAACTCAAGTTACTTGTTGTACGTCCCTCCTCCATGGTCTCCTCCATATGGTTGTGTCTGGTCATCGATGCTGTAACTTGTCTGATAGAAATCTGTATTGAAGTTGTCAAACCCAGACATTGCAACCTATCTGTTAGGTTAACAAATAAACATTCAATTATATTTCTAAGCATTGTGATATATTTTTGACACAACTATTTTATCTCTAGGAGGCAGCCCTTCAGCCCCTTCAAGCATAATACTCAGTCATATGCTCATATAACTAATCAAACAAAGAAGAATGCTCTTATGTAGGAAAGCACATTATGTATTTCAACATAGATAAAAAAAAATTAGGCTTATACTGAATGAGAGAATAAGAGTACGTAGCCCCATAGTCTACTTCAACTGGTAGTGGGTTGTTCTCATGTGTCAAACTGAGATCTCCCACAGCACTGCTAGTTGAGCACATTTATGGTAAAGATAAAAAGATCCTGGATCCCCCCCCCCCCAGATACCAAAATCTGCAGATGATCAAGTCTCATAGTACTTAAGGGTGGTGCAGTCATGCGGCTGCAAAACCACTGGGGACAATGGTACTTCTCCTCCCAAGCCACCCTCACCGCAGCAGGAGACTACCTTTTCTTCCTCCTCTTCCCTGCCTCCTCCTCCTCTTCTCCCCTCCTGCTGCCGCTGCTGCAGCTCTTCCTTCCTCCTCCTCCTCTTACCCTCTCCTGTCACTGCTGCCACTGCTCTTCCTCCTCCTTTTCCTTCCTCCTATTCATCTTTTCCCCTCCACCCCCTCCTTTCTCCTTCTCCTCTTACCCCCTTCCATTTGATCTCTTTTTCCTTCATCCTCCTCCTTCCAGAGGCTTGCCATCTGCAGATGCTTAAATCCGTGGGTGGCAAGTCCATGGATAAGGAGGGCAGATTGTATTGTCTGCATGTACTGCACATATGCCAAAACTAAGCTGCAGCTGTTTCTCAAAACCCATGGAATATGAATGAGACATCACAGAGAATTTTTGTTAGTCTAAATTACTATGCTTAGGTAGGCTCAGTGCTAGAATCAGCATGGTGTAGTAGTTTGAGCATTGGACTAGGGACTCTTAGGAGAAGGGTATAAATCCCCACTCAGCCACAGAAACCCACTAGGTGACCTTGAGCAAATCACATACTCTCAGCCCCAGAGGAAGACAATGGCAAACCTCTCTGAACAAATCTTGCCATGAAAAGCCTGTAATAGGACCACTATAAGACAAAAACAATCTGAAGGCACATAGCAATAACAACGCTCAATGCTGCAATATTTGCATTAAGTAAATAAGATAGCCATATCTATCTATGTGACCCAGAGGACACTACATGGTTCAGTTTTATCCACTCTCTTTCAGTTCGGCAGTCAACAAGAGGGAAGAAACCAGATGCCTGCAAACAAATAATGTATTAGGAAAGCATCAACATAATTGCAAAGAACATGTTGAGATATCATGGGATGTATTACATTCCAACACAACTAGCTAATTGATTCCACCTCACCCCACTTTATTGAACTTTTCTCTGTTGACTCAACACTTACAAAGTGAGCTGATTGTGAGAAAGATTTTCCCCATCTTTAGTTAAGAAATGAGGTATAGCTGTTCCCCGTTGAAAGGGCTCTTGCTTCTATTTCACAGGGACAGACCTTCCTAGTCCTGTTTTCGCCATCTCTAGCCCCTGATGCTCCTGAATTCAAGAACCTTCCTTTATTCAGCTAGAAGTCAGTCCTATTAAACTCACTAGGATTTATTTCTCAAGAAACATTTACAGATCTTTACTGTGAATTATCTTAAAAAGTAAATCATGGTTTTACTAAAGAGTAGCAGATGCAGAGAATTATCTTTCAAAAACATTTTAATATTTGTAACTGGGATAGCTACAAAACTCTGTTTTAGTTCTAAAGAGCTGATGCTTTAAAAAGCAAGATGGCAAATATGTTGTAAGGCTATATCATCATTGCACTGTTGTTGCTGTGTGCCTTCAAGTAATTTCATGGCTTCTATTACAGAGTTATCTTCACAGAATTTGTTCATAGTTACATGCCTGCTTCTTATTCTACACACTTTTGTAGCTGATACCTCAACTGTTCCATGAAGTGAAATGCACCCAGAATGCCTTGAACTGCTGCCAGTGAAGGGGAATTACTTCAGCAGATACTTAATGAGGGTCCTTGAAGTCTTTCCCTTTGGCTGGTAGCAGCAGAAGCAGCTGATGAGTGGATCAACACTGTAGAAACACTGCAGTTTGACACCACTTTAAGTGCTGTAGCTCCATCCTATGAAAGCATGGAAGTGGCGGTTTTACAAGGTCTTCAGCCTTCCGGCCAAAGCTGAGGGTCTCGGATTATTGTACAATCATAAGTTAGAAGAGATCCCAAGGGCTACCAAGTTCAACCGCCTGCCGTGCAGGAACCATGAAACTACAAATCTCTGGATTACATAGGCAATTAAAGAGCTGTCAAAACTTCATTATTTCCACAGTGTATGTAAATCCATCCTCAGTCTCTTGAAAAGGTCAGTTCTGCCTGTGTACTGTGAGCTGAACGCAAGTAAGAAAACTCTTATAGCCCTGCTCTTCCGCTTTAGCTGCTCTGGCTGCCTCCAGCTGCATTCTGGGATTTGCAGTTGAGGGAGGGGCGTTTAGAATTCTCAGCCAGAGAGCTCTTAGGCCTCACTGTTCTCAAGGTAAAAGCAGTCCCTTGACATGAATGTCTATTTGTAACTGACTGTAGAGGGTGGTGCTCATTTCTGTTTCTAAGCCGAAGAGCCAGCGTTGTCCAACGACTACGGTGATCATGTGGCCAGCATGACCACACCGAATGATGTTACCTTCCCGCTGAGAAGTGGTACCTATCTATCTCCTTGCATTTGCATGCTTTTGAACTGCTAGGTTGGCAGGTGCTCACCCCGTCATGCAGCATTCAAACTGCTGACCTTCTGATCTTCCAATCATCAGATCCATCACATCCCTCACTGAACTACAAACCCCAAAATGCAACAGGAGGCAGCCAGAGCAGTAGAAGTGGAAGAGCAGCACTACAAGAGCGTACTGCGGTAATGTGGCAAGTCTACACAAGCTTAATGCTACAAATAGTTTTGCCTTAGGTTGGAAAAAAACTTGAAGGCACACAAAAACAACAACAACAGCAGCAGCAATTGAACAATACATTTTCAAGTGGGGATTTGCATGGATGACCCATTGCTTTTCTGTGTCATATAGCTATTTTACTCATTTCTACAGAGCGGATTATCAGCTACATAGTAGATTGCTGCACTATACTCTTATAGTGCTGCCATTCCACTTTAAGTGCTCTGCCTGCTTTTTGTTGCATTCTGTGATTTGCAGTTTAGAATTCCCATAGAATCGTAGAGTTGGAAGAGACCACAGGGCCATCCGCCAGTCCAGCCCCCTTCTGCCATGCAGGAACTCTCCATCAAAGCACCTCCATTGACAGCTGGCCATCCAGCCTCTGCTTAAAGACCTCCAAGGAGGGAGACTCCACCACTCTCCGAGGAAGGAGTGTGTTCCACTGTCCCTTACTGTCAGGAAGTTCCTCCTAATGCTGAGGTGGAATCTCAGCCAGGGAGCTCTTGGGCCTCACTGAACTACAAATCCCAGAATGCAACAGGGGGCAGTAAATGTGGAATAGCCGCACTGTGAGAGCGTAAGGAGTACTCCACCAAAGCCTTTTTTGTTTACAAGCGGGAACAATGGGCAGGCGAAGGCAGGCCTATGATTCCAGCCTTTCCCCAGCATCCTCCCCTCCTGAAGGCTTTTCAGGGCCGGCCTATGGGCCACCCTCTCGTGGGCGGAGGCAGCGTGGCCTAGTGGTCTCAGCGCAGGACTAGGGCTCCCCGGTCGGCTACAGCAACCCACTGGGTGACACTCTCTCAGCCTCAAGGGAAGGGCATGACGACGAGAGGAATCTTGCCAAGCAGCCCCTTGCCTGAGGGTCGCCCTAAGTGGGAAGCCACCCCAAGGCACACGACAACCGGCCTCCCAGGCTCACCTTCAGGGCCCGCTTCCCTCCGCCGTCGCCCCCAGCCCTACTTTCCCCGCTCCTCCTCTTGCCTTGAGACGCTACGTGTCAGACGCCCCCAGGAGAATCCCTTCCGGGTTATAGGCGCCGAGCATGCGCAGTGCAGACCGCTTCCCAAGGCCCCTTCGCCTCTATGGTCCAACGCGGAGGCCGAGCATGCGCAGTGGGGACCCGGTGCCTTGCAAATGGAGGCTCTCTCCCTTCTGGAGTCTGAGCATGCGCAGAACTGTCTAGTTCCCTGAGCTGAGTTAGGAGGAGGGTCGGGGAAGTAGGCGTTTTTCTCCCCTCTTCCCAGAATGTGCCAGATACAAGCGCCGAGGCTGCGGGGGATAGTGCAGCTGCACCCCTCTTTAACTGCCATGGGCCAGTGCTATCGGATATTGGGATTTGTAGTACTGTATTATGAAGCATCGAGCCTTCTCTGTCAGGGAATTCTGGGAACTGTAGTTTTGTGAGATTATTTAGCCTTCTCTGTCGGAGAGCTCTGGGGCCAGAACAAACTGCGGTCCCCAGGGCTCCCTGGCACTGAACCCTTAGGGAAGTTAAAGCAGTCTCAGACGTGGATTATTTCTGCATTTGTGTTTTGCACCTTTTCTGTCAGAGAGCTCTGATGCACAACAAACTACAGTCCCCAGGATTCCATAGCACTGAGTCATGGCAGTTAAAGTGGTGTCAAACTGGATTGTTTGACACCACTTTACACTGCAGAACTAATCCCAGTTCAAGACCGCTTTAGATTGCCCTGGCTTAGTGCTAGGGAGCCCTGGGGGTTGTGGTTTGCTATAGAACCAGAGCTCTCTGACACAGAAGACTAAGGTGCAAAACATACTGCAGAAATAATCCAAGTTTGAGACTGCTTTAACTTCCCTAAGGGCTCAGTGCCAGGGACTCCTGGGGACTGTGGTTTATTGTGGCACCAGAGCTGTCTGACAGAGAAGGCTAAGTGACTCACAAACACTACAGTTCCTAGGATTCCCTAACATTGAGCCAGGGCAGTTTTAAAGCAGTCTCAGACTGGATTATTTCTGCTGTGTTTTGGACTTTAGTCTATATCTGCACTCCAGAGATAATGCAGTTTGACACCATTTTAACTGCCAGGGCTCAAAGCTATGGAATGCTGGGAATTGTAGTTTGTTGTGGTACCAGAGCTTCCTGACACAGAGGGAAGGGTAAATGTCTCATAAAACTACAAATCCCAGGATCCCATAGCATTGATCCATGGCAATTAAAGCGGGGTGGAACTGCATTTTTCCCCAGTGTGGATGCAGTCTTATTTGTGACCATTGGATACTACTGCCCCCCTCCTCCAGTAACTTGTCAGGGACCAACACTGGTCCAGGGAACCACCATTTTGAGTAGTAAATGTTTATGGGGTTTGTAAAGAGGTTGGTTTTGGTTAACATAAATAGCACTCCTTGTAGGTAAGGAATAGCAATAGCAAGTATATTTCTATACCACTTATCTGTGCACTTAAGCACTCCCTAGGTGGTTTACAATGTGTAAGCTAATTGCCCCCAACAAGCTGGGTATTCATTATAGCGACCTACAGAAGCCACATTACCACACTACACTTATATGGCTGCTATTTTTACTGCTCTGGCTGCCTCCTGTTGCATTCTGGAGTTTGTAGTTCATTGAGGCCTAAGAGCTCTCTGGCTGAGAATTCTAAGCTGCAAATCCCAGAATACAACAGGAGGCAGCCAGAGCAGTTAAAGTGGAATTGCAGCACTATAAGATTGTAGTGTGGTAAACTAGAAGGATGCAAGGCTTTGTGGACCCTGAGCCCCTGGCTGGAATTGAACTCACACAATCTTGTGGTTTGTGAGTGAGTGGCTGCAGTCCTGGCATTTGACCACTGCGCTGTCTTACTAAATGAAGGGGAAGGGCTTATTTAAAATATTAAAGCAGAATACAAAATGGCAGTCTGAGCTCTAGTTTTTAAATTTGTTTTTCTGTCACCATAAAGATTCTAAAATAGATGGGGGGGGGGGTCTTGTGTTTGTATTTTGCTTCCTTCAGTATGTGAGAGCCAGTGTGGTGTAATGGTTCAGGCATTGGGATATGACTCTGGAGATTAGGGTTTGGAGACCCACTCGAGCATACAAACTCACTGGGGGGACCTTGGGCATGTCATACACTCTCAGCCTCAGAGGATGGCAAAAGCAAACACCCTGCGAAGAAACTTGCCAAGAACCCTATGACACGTTCCCCTTAGGGTCACCATATGTCAAAAATCACTTAACAGCACACACCAACAAGCTATATACTGTACCTTGCCATTGAGGATACAGGTATAGCATTGCTCCTGCTTCTCCTGCTCCCTCCTGGTATTGCACAGTCAGGTGTTCACCTGAGAGAAGGCTACCTTTGGCTGTGTGTCTGGGAGTGCCTGCTTTGTGTGTCCAGTGAAGAAGAAACCCTAATATGTCTAAAAGGAGATTTTAAGGAAGAAAATCTGCCATCGTCTAGGTGTGTATTCGCATTCTAGGCCTGGGAGGGAGTGAAAAGGCAGGCCTAACTCCATCAGGGCTAGCCTGATGAAGAAGAGCCCTCCCTCCATGCCGTGATCTGACATCATCCAGCCTGGGAGGCAGACATAAGGCAGGCCCAGCTCCATCAGGGCTAACCAGAGCAAGAAGAAGAGCCCTCCCTCCAGTCCATCCACCATGGTCCAGGTCTCAAAGGGAGAGAAAAATCACTGGACTTGATCCCCTTCTCCACCACCATTCCCTTCTCCTTTTGTGTCATTTTTTTTTTTTTAGATTGTAAGCCTGAGGGCATGAAAACTGTAAGCCGTTCTGAGAGCATTTAGGGCTAAAAAGCGGGGTATAAATACAGTAAACAAACAAACAAACAAATATTGATTTAGCACTCCTACTTTATTCTGCTATTTAAAAGCTCAGAAGGTTAGATTAGTGCCCTCTCTGCTTCCCCAAGAGCGTTTAGATAGGAACATTGGTTCTTATCTGTGATATGTTCATTTTCAGCGATGTAGGTGGGAATATCCATAACATGGGTTGATTCCCTCTCTTGCTCCGAAATAGGCAGGGAAAAAAACTTGAAGCAGTCACCACCAGAGGGAGCAACCCCCACCATCCCTCAGTGAATATTATAGCCGAGGATAGAAAACAAGCTCAGAGAGCATTCAATGAAAATATAAGTATAATCAATAGAAACTATCATAAAGTCAAACTAAAAATAACTAACAACCACCCTTGCAGAGCCAAGCGAAACAGCCTCCTCAGTTCTGGGTGGGGAGAATATTCCCACTTACATCACTGAAAATGAACCAATGTTCCTTTTTCCAGTGATGGAGGTGGAAACATGGTACACTGGTACCCCGGGATACGAAATGATCGGGTTACGAATTTTTCGGGATACGAAATTCGCGGCTTGGAAAAAACTGTTTCGGGTTACGAAAGATTTTTCGGGTTACGAAATTCTTTTCGGCGCGAAATTCAAATGATGCAAAGTGCATCTACTGGCTTTCC